>NC_054704.1:49789641-49872761 GCF_016097555.1 Gigantopelta aegis
AGTGATATATTAAAAATATATTTATACACGTGTGTGTGTATCTATGTGCGTGTGTGCGCGCGCGCGCGCGCGCGTGTGTGTGTGTGTGTGTGTGTGTGTGTGTGCCCCCTCACTTTTTGGCACCTTCCTATGCCCGTGCCTACACAAACATTACTAGAAGAACTTTATAAACGCAAAAACTACCAAAAATACAACCCGTCATTTGACAGTAATATCACATCAAAAGAAATACTGCCATAAAATCCCTCAAAACTAATAAATTAAGCGGTCCGGACATCGTACTTTAATCTTAATTAGATATAAGCACAAAAATAAGTTGAAATGAAATGAAAATACAAATATGTATAGTTCGAGTGGTTAAGCCATCAGACATAAGGCTGGTAAGTACAGGGTTCGCAGCCCGGTACCGGCTCCCACCGTTTTATCGACTCACTGGGTAGGTGTAAGATCACTACACCCTCTTCTCTCTCATTAACCAGTAACAACTAACCCACTGTCCTGGACAAACAGCTCAGATAGCTGAGGTATGTACCAAGGACAGCATGCTTGAACCTTAATTGGATATAAACACAAAAATAAGTTGAAAGGAAAGGAAATGCATCGTTAGTCATGGATGCCAACGGGCGGATTTATAGTCCATCCCACAGAGAAGACCTTTTGTACATGTACTATGAAATTTTCAAAACACTTTTACTTTTTTTCTTACGTCAAAGCAAACTGAAATTATTTACTAAATTTTGTTTGTGGATGGGACAGACTATAGTTAGTCGCAAGATACTTTTTGATGGACCCCTTCTCCGATTGGTTTTTTTTTTTTTTTTTGGGGGGGGGGGGGGGGTTCCCCCCAAGACCTGTATATCAAAGGCCGTGGCTCATAATCATATGCTGCAAGTGTTAATATATTTTGTTTTGGGGATGTGATAGGATTAATCTACACTGTGCATACAGGAGTTGGTAGGAGCTGACGTCACTTCCTCCCAAGCTAGAGTACCGGACGCGACCAAAAAATAAAAAAATGGCTGTCCCTATTTAGCAGGAATAATCACGGGTTTTTTTTTTTTAATATTAATTCTAAAATTACGTATTTTTCCATTTCTTAAAGTGTCAGTATGTGTTGGTGGTCCGGGTATGCATCGTTCCAACACATACGGCTCATATTTGATTTGAGTTTTCCTTTAAGGCAAACAATTAAAACACTGCTTGTACAGGCTGCAGCTGCTAGTCTGACAGTGTGAAAATATAGCGCATGTTCTATGTCGTGTGTTGCCAGATCTGTAGTTCGCGCCAGCACAGATGCGGTGTGTTTTGTCACATTCGATTTACTGCGTTTCATTCTCGACTGGTACCATAATCCTTAGACCCAGTCCCAAATCTGGTGTATTTGGGGCCTTACACTTTTGAATCTTTGAATCACTGACCAAAATGATGGCTGATGCCATTCCATTTTTTAAACTTGTGCATACCTTTTCACCTCGTTGGTGAAACTTCCAAACATTTTATTATTTCTTCATCGTTTAAGATGAAGTAACAGATTTGGCAGTTGTGGTGGGGCAGGATATGCTCACATTTCGCGAACACCTAATATCATCGCTGTTATACCAGTGATACAGGAGTGCATGTCATCATATCTGTACTCATTCCAATGGGCTCTGTCCTGTGCTAGTTTTGATGGGAGTGGCAGTTCTCTTTGTGGCGGCGAGGATCACCTCGGGAGTATCTGTCCTATATACGAACCACATTTTGCCAAATGCTTATTCGATTCCGCATTGTAGAGAGATAAGGGCCTATGTCGTTCATAACCTTCGTTTGTGAACGGGCAGGACGTAGCTCAGTGGTACAGCGCTCACCTGCTGCGCGATCGATCTAGGATCGATCCCCGTTGGTGGGACCCATTGGGCTATTTCTCTCTCCAGCCAGTGCTCCACAACTGGTGTAACAAAGGCCGTGGTATGTACTATCTTTTCTGTGAGATGGTGCATATAAAAGATCCCTTGCTGCTAATCAAAACGAGTAGAGACAGCGGGTTTTCTCAACTAATATCTGTGTAGTCCTTAACCATATAACCGTAAATAAATGTGTCGAGTGCGTCGTAAAATAAAACATTTCTTTCCTTTCTTCGTTTGTGAACCGTTTTGAAGGTTAACTAAATACCATGCTTTTCTTATCTAACTGTAATGCTCAAAACACCAGAAAACAAATTTAATTTCAAACCTTTTTATTTTATAACGATGCTGCATATTAAAATTAACTCTTTAAAAGGTTTAAACCATACAAAGAGGTACTAATGGTCATTAAAACAAAACTCAACAAAACAAGCAATTCGCTTAAGTATCCTAAATACATTTCACAGGTAAAATCTTCAAAAGAACAAAGAGAAAAGAGTGTAAAAATAACTAATTTCTTCACAGATATAGACTACTGTTGACTGGTATATAGAACTAAGATGTCTTTATGTATATACAGGGTTCGTATGGGTCACGGAAATTGTGGAAAGTTGAGGAATTTTCAAATATAATATTTGTAGACCTGGAAATTCATGGCATTTTTACTCCATTTAAAATAAAACCAAGAAGAAATCAGCTATTCGCAACAAAATATTGCAATATTTTAAGATTAAATATTGATGCATACAAAAAAAAAAAATCATTAAAAAGTAACAATTCAAAAACAAAAAGTAGAAAAATAGCTGTCGTATGTCATGGAAATATTTGGTTGATCATAAATTATAGCGTATGAACCCTCATTTATGTTGCATATAACAACTTACCTCATCAACACAGAGAAAAAAAAAAAAAAAAAAAAAAAAAAGAGAGAAAAGAAACAAAAAGAAACAAAAACGAAAAAGAAAGAAAAAGAAGAAAAAGAAAAGAAAAAGAAAAACCCCAAACAGAAGTATTAAAACAAAAAGCAAAGAAGTAAAACAAAGAACAAACAGATATATAAAAGAATAGCTAGAACGGGTACTAAGACATGTAGAATGGATCCAGCTGTTTCCTGAAATTATAACCAGAATGTTATTTACATCTAAGAATTAATCATGTTTCATACTTTTGGCCAAAGCTGCTTCGTGTAATGGCGCAAACCAGTTCCTTTGAAAAATCTGTTTTTCATATTCTAATGATTCTTTGTAGCTAGTCTCTTCACTATTTGTAATTATGCCTTTCAGTGATCTGGTTATACTAGCATCGTGCTTGCAATATCGACTGATCAGCCATTGTTTAGACTCGTGCATTGCATCAGAGGTATCAGTTAATATACTCTGGCAAAGACCCATCTCGTGTGCAATAGATGCATTAACTGATGTTCCCGAACTCAACAAATCTAAAGCTTTCGTTGGTCCTAATAACTTGGTCAGAAATGTAGCTGCGCCAAATCCTGGTGTAACATTTAGTTTGATGTGCACAAAACCAATTTTAGCAGATTCTGTCATGATTCTGAAATCGCAAGATAAACTCATCTCGGCGCCACCTCCAAGGGCTCTTCCCTCAATGAGGGCAACACTAATCAAGGGCAGGCGTCGACAACGAAGCACAACATCATGCATAAATGTAGCCATCTTGAAACCATCAACACTCGTGTTAATTTGTCGCACAAAGTCCAGATCAGCACCAGAGCAGAAAGTACCACCAGCTCCACGCAATATCAGGCCCTTTCCATTGTCCCATTCTTCTAGTTCACGTATTCTGTCAGACAGTTCCACCATCATTTTACCTTGACACAAAAAGAAAGGTCATGTATTTAGTAATATTATATGAAAGGCCCTAAGTAAAATACAAGCACTAAGCATAAAATATCTACATTGCCTAACTAGAAACATTTAATGAATGAATGTTTAACGACACCTCAGCACAAAACTACTTTGATTGTTGGGTATTAATCAAAAGTATATGATGAAAACTGGACGATGACCATCAATGGAAAATGTCTAAAATCATTACTAAATTGAAACAGCTTTCTTATCCATGACAGCCCCATTACGCATACCATCAAAATAACAAAACCCATACATTTTCGACCTCGAATGGGGGCACAGCCTCCCCTTTCCCCGGGCCCTCGGGCCTAATAATGTTGCCATCCTTGCACTGCGGTGAGAATCAGCATATGCATAAAAGCGTATAGATTTACAATACAGTGGCGGATCCAGAAAATCCATTGGGGGGCAAAGACATGATGCGGAATACCAAGGGAACTTGGCGGAAGTTACAAGGGAACTTTGGGGAGGTTTGGAGGGGGGGGGGGGGGGGGGGTGGTGGTCGTAAAATAATAATAATTTTTTTTTAATATACATGTATAATAAAATTATAACTGTCGCAAAATTTAGTGGGGACCCGGGCCTCTGCCCACCCTCCACCTAGATCCGCCTCTGCAATATTTGATCGGATACGAATGCCAAAATCAAAAATACCCCGTCCCGTCATTCATGCTTTTATTATTATTAATTTTAAATCAAATAGTCAAATTACAAGCACAGCAGCCAAAACCATGTCAATGCAAATAAACTATGCATTCATCAATAACAAATTATGTCAAATACATACACATTTTAATAAATGCGTGTAAAGATTTTGTAAACAACATCCTGAGTACCTGTTAACGCATTTCGTTTCTTAGTGTTATTCAACGTAATAATAGCTATTCCCGATTGATCATCTTTTTCCAAGTCCACGGATCCACCACCGAATTGTTCGAGGAAATGTCTGACGTCATCCAACGCAGCACTAGAAGAGCTCCACCTGTGGAATGACTTTCTGCAGACGACCTTAAAATTCTGACCAATACCAGTGAGCCTACTAAACTTTGTAGCAAGAAATACCATGTCTTAATATGGAAACAAACGCTACCTGTAAATAAAAACAAAGTATGCGTAAGAATGGGCTATGACATGAAAGCCTGTTTTACGACTCCCCAGCGTTTTAAACTATATATAAACATAACATGGTAATTTGTGACTACTTCATCTAGAGTACAAAAGGAGAAACCCGCTCCCGCCACACAGGTTACTGGAGCCCATTAGCATCAGTTGAGTCTCTGTGCGCATTTTGCCACAGACAGGTAGTACTGTATATACTACGGGGAATTTCATTTCATTTCAATTTAGTGTCATGCTTATAATCTAATTAAAGTTCAAGCACGCTGTCCTGGACATACATCATAGCTACCTGGATTGTTTGTCCATGACAGTGGGTTAGTAAGAGAGAAGAGGATATAGTGGTCTTACACTTACCAACAGAGTCGTTAAAACTCGCTCTGGGTGGGAGCCGGTACCTGCATGCGAACCCAGTACCTATCAGTCTTATGTCCAATGGCTTAACCATGACACCAACGAGGCCGGTCCATGGGGAAGGGAGTATGGCCTTTATATGTGTAAATCATGGAGCCCTGCGGTATATTTCTCGAAACATCGTAAGTTTACGTCTGCGACTAGCAGTTATACCACGCATACATTTACAAGGGTTTGGCATCTATTTCACACAGAAAATTACATCATTACAGAAGATGGAGCATTTTAAGGACAAAAGAAAATCAAATACGTGTACTTTTAACAATATGTGTTGTACTATAATAGTAATAAAAATTGTGGTTTAGTCGTAGATTTACGTTTAAGTGCAAAACTAGGTTTACAATGTTTTGTGAAATTGGGCCCAGAGCTGCGGCCAATCAGACTGGGAAGAACAGCGTCTGCTGGATTGGTTTATGCTATTCACGGTATGCTAACCAACTGGCCATGTTATAAACCAATCAAATAGTTCCAGGGTGGTCAGAAATTTTCGCCAAATTATATTTTTTTAAAATGCAACAACTAGTTATTTTCCAACAAAATATCAATTATTACACAAATTGTTTTCGTAAAATTAAAATACAATTCACTAATTGTTCTAAAAAAATTTCGCAACAGTGCAACAGCTAGTCCCAAGTTGGCGAATGTAGGGTTATATGAAACGGGAAACCCGATGATCAACATCAATATAAAAATTCAACAACAGTTAAATTAAACACAGTGTAAAGAACTGCAAACAAAATAAAAAATATCACAGAGATAAAATTGCCACTCCCCTTGGAGATCCGTAGGACTGCCACTCCTAAGAATAGCTTAGAAAATCTAAAGTTGCACAGGATAGAGCGCATTAATATATCCAGCTATGATGGCATGCACGCATGATTCACTGTAAAACAGTGATGATATCTGCCCCAAATTCAGCCAGCAAACGTTTTAGCTAACGTTCGCGAACTGTTTGATTGGTTCCCGTAGACCAGTAGAGCTAACTTTGATCAGATTGGTATCAAACTCGTCTTCGCTCGTTAGATGACGTTTTAAGATAAATTATTGTATCTATTGGCCACTCATGTAGTATTCTCCATTTGTCGCCAGAATCACTTTAATTCTGAAGGCCAGTGTGCTCTAGTGATGTCGTTAAACAAAACAAACTTTAACTTTAATTCTGAAGGCAAACTCCTTATAGTCAGATAGATCTGTCGTGAAACTAAATTTGAATCAGGTCAGACGCGCGTAGAATGAATTAATTTTTAACGACACACCCAACACAAAAAAAAGACGTATCTCTAGGTCAGTTCTGTCAACTGCTTGCCGCTAGCGTTCGCTATGTTGATTTTTACGTACACTACACAGGCACGGCAAAGTGTGTGTGTGTGTGTGTGTGTGGGGGGGGGGGGGGGTCTCTAGCTAAATATCGTAAGTATTAAGAAGAAATGACTGTAGATTTACTTGGCATAAACTGTAAATTAAAATATCAATGCAGTAGGCCAAAATCAAAATATATTTCTCACAGTGTTCTTTGGTTTGTCCTTCGTCTTCTTTGTTAAATCCAGCCAACTGAAAGCGCACCACGCGAAAGTTAGAACGGCGAAGTAAGCGTACAAGACAGGGGGCGGGGTAGCCCGAGTACTCTGACTGTAAGAGAGCTAGACGGACATTTGGACATAAATACGCTGTAATGAGAGCGTATTTATGTCCAAATGTCCGTCTAGCTCTCTTACAGTCAGAGTACTCGGGCTAGGGGCGGGGGAGCAACTGCCCCTCTAGTGCTGGAGCAAAACTTCAAATTGGGGCAAAAAAATGACACAGTAAATCGGGCAAAATGTGCTAACCTGAGTCTGAGACCTTTTCACCATGTATTTCCATCATTTTACCCTCAAAATTAGTTGTAATCCATGTAAAAATGCGTAGTGATTCGTTTGCAATCCTATTAATATATTATATACTTGCGGAAAAAAGTTCCTGTGCACCAAATAATTGCATATAGAGTATAATTTACTTGAAATCTGGTCATAAAAAATTCAGTAAATGAACGTGTAACCACATCCTTCCATATCCCAGCAGTGCCCAGTCAGTTGCACGAGCTATTCATGCTTTGTGATCATAAGTTGCATTACTAGCATTTTTGGTCACGTGATCCTCTTTGACGTCATTTTTCTTATCATTGGACTCTAAAACTATTGTATGGATTATCATCACTCAGAAAAATGCTTTTGTTGGCATCTGATCGTCGTCAGTGTGATGCCACGCCTCCAAGAAAATTAACTTCTTCGAAAGATGGGCATGATTGCAGTTAGAATGGCACAAACGTTGTTGCTAGTCATTTTGGTGTTCATTGGTGTTCATCAGAAAACTATGCAGTGTCTGCGGAGATGTTCTCGACAGTTTAGGAATACTAGGGATCTTCCATGTTTAGGGAGTCATCACGTGACGTCACGTTAACCAATCCTCAATATCGAGCGGGAACACGTGGAATCATTTGGAAATGACAAGTTTAACATCCCAATACATCCCTGTGTTATGGCCAATCAGTGGAAGAACTGTACGCAACCGATTAGGTTATCACAAAGTACGACCATGTCAACGTCCCTAACTGCGTTATGCTTCCAACTCCGTTAAGTTTGTTTTCTCATGCGCGGTTCGCGCAATCAACATCCGATTTGTTACCGTCTGCTTGTCGTTCATTTGTGAGGTTTTTCTTCACAGTTCGTGAACATTTTCATTAGCAATAAAGTTCAGATAAGTACATATCTCAATACAAAACTTTACAAGACCTTAAAACCATTAATTTTGCTAAGTCGTGTTTGTATATTCCTTAAAATTACCGATATCGGGTCCACTTGACTGGTAGAAATTGAGTTGAAATGGAGGAAGACGTATTCGTGATTTTGTCGTTAGCTGAACGCAGTATGGGACGTCGATGGTATATATATATATATATATATATATATATATATATATATATATATATATATATATATATATATATATATAATCTGTTTGGTAGTAATGCTATTGAGATTCGGACACTTTCGTTTAATTCGGGTATTATTGGAAGAAAGAAATGTTTTATTTAACGACGCACTCAACAAATTGTATTTACGGTTATATGGCGTCAGACATAGGCCTATGGTTAAGGACCACACAGATATTAAGAGAGGAAACCCGCTGTCGCCACTTCATGGGCTACTCTTTTCGATTAGCAGCAAGGGATCTTTTATATGCACCGTCCCAAAGACAGGGTAGTAAATACCACGGCCTTTGATATACCAGTCGTGGTGCACTGGCTGGAACGAGAAATAACCCAATGGGCCCACCGACGGGGATCGATCCCACACCGACCGCGCATCGAGCGAGCGCTGTACCACTGGGCTACGTCTCGCCCCTAGGGTGACATTGACGTTTCACTGCTGACATGCTGTCAACGCGCTGCGCTAATGTGGGACGGGCTTAGGCGTACTGTGTCTCAAATGCATTGATATAGTTTCCTGAATTTGATGTATCAGACCTAAATAGTTTAATCATTTTGGAGTTAACTATATATATACATACATATATATATATATATATAATATATATATATATATATATATATATATATATATATAATATATATATATATATATACTCTTCAAAAGAAGAAACGCAAAACCACATTGTCGTAACATTTGGAGAATTGATTTAATTATTGAATGGTGAGTCCGATAATTACCAAATGTTGCAGGATTGTTCACAATTCACTCTAGTCCATTGTGAGTAAGTGATAGGACACACCACCAAGGTCAAGGTCATCTGGAGTCAATACCGGGTGTGGCCTCCGCGTGTGTTGACAACTGCCTGGCACTGCCTGCCCATTGAAGCAACCAGAGTACGGATGACGTCCCGGGGGATGGTGGCCCACTCGGCCTGCAAGGCTGCTGCCAGCTCGGGCAGGGTCTGGGGCTGTGGTTGTCGCTGCCGGAGGCGTCGGTCCAACTCGTCCCATAGATGCTCAATTGGGTTCAAATCCGGTGATATCGATGGCCAAGGAAGGACATTAATGTTGTTGTTCTGTAGGAAAGCCGTTGTGAGACGTGCTGTGTGAGGCCTGGCGTTGTCATGTTGGAACACTGCGTTGGCGTTGGCCATAACTGGAACGATGTGTGGCCGGAGGATCTGGTCAATGTAGCCCTGTGCATTCAGGTTGCCCTGCACGTGGACCAGGTCAGTTCTGCCAGTGTGTGAGATGGCTGCCCACACCATGACACTACCCCCGCCGAATCTGTCCACTTCCTGCACGCAGTTTGCCGCATAACGTTCACCACGACGCCTATACACGCGACATCTTCCATCATGACGTCGGAGCAGAAATCGGGACTCGTCACTGAACCACACCTGTCTCCATCGCAGTTGAGGCCATTGTCGATGAATCTGGCACCACTGCAGTCGGAGTCGACGGTGTTGTGGTGTTAAGATGACACCTCGAACTGGACATCTGGCACGAATTCCTACCTCACGTAGGCGGTTCCGTACGGTCTGGTCGGATATCCTGCGCAAACCTGGTATTGCTGCGGCTGTGGAGGTGGCAGTAGTCAATCGTTCCCGAAGGTGGCGTACCCGGATGTAGCGGTCCTGCCCGGGGGTAGTGACCCGTGGTCGACCGGATCTAGGGAGGTCACGTGTTGATCCATGTTGCTGGTAACGGTCCCACAGTCTGGAGATGGTGCTTGGGGACACATGGAATGCCCTGGCAACGGCCGTTCTGGATTCGCCTGCGTCTAGTCGGCCGATGGCATTGTTTCTCTGCGGTTCACTGAGACGTGGCATGTCATGGATTGTCAACTGTCGGCCAGATACAGAGGCCAGGCAAGCGAACACCTTGCACTTTTATACTGTCGGTGTTCATGTTGCACGTGCAGACAACGCACGTGCAGTGGTGACATGGTTTGCACGTGGCTGCGTTTTTGCGAATATTCACATTTTGGAACTTTATTGTACAGTAGCTGCGTTTTATCGAATGTAACCGTGGGAATGTGTTTGGGACATGCAATGACCTTATATTCAAAAAGCATGAACCGATAGGAAACATAAAATCGGAGTTATAACCCATTTGTACCCTTTTGCGTTTCTTTTTTTGAAGAGTATATATATATATATATATATATATATATATATATATATATATATATATATATATATATACTGATGGAAAGAAATAAGGGGACGTGTGGTATTTGAGACCAAATGTAATTCACTACTGGAGTAATTACGTCTGTATAAAATATATTGTGGCACTGCATGTCAGTACTGTGGGGTTGACGTCCAGTAACACGGTTAATTTCCTGATACTGGTGGACGAGGATTTATTTTGGTTGTAGTCAACATTTGATGTTACTACTTGCGTGTTCCTTTATTTCTTTCTATCAGTATATATATATATATTTATGGGTTAATTCTGTGGCGTTTGTAGTATCACAAATGTTACAAGTTTAATGGCATGAGTGAACTCGAAAAGGATCAAACTAAAGGTATGTGATGTCTGGTTAAAAAAAAATTCAAAGTGTGTATTATAGACACAGTACACAACTTTAGTTTTTGAATGGCGTGATTGCCCTCTATTCGTCCTTATATTCAATTGATGAGGGGAAAACTCGCACTCCTACTTTCAATAATGATGGATTTTTATTTTTTTTATTTTAAACGAGTATAACTTCATGTGTTGGCCTACTTGTTACAGAATTCACTTTAATATAGAATACTAAACGAGCTTGCCTGTCATACCATTTTATAAAAATTTCATAATAATGATATGACAGGGAAGCTAATTTAGTATTTTATTTATTACAAACCAACTGCAATCCAGCGGGAACGCAGAAGTAAGCAGATGTCGACACCTACTGCACATAATTTTTCTACGAACAGGGTCATCAAGTGGTCTACGTCACGTCAATATTACACTAGTTGGATATTGTGTGATTGTTATGACGTGGGCAATATCTTACACTGGTGTGTAATAAAACAGTTTACTCGGTGACTTGAGACTGTTATTCATCTTATTGTTTAATTGTTTTAAAATGAATGTGCTTATATGTATGATTTAAGCTAGACCGAATATGTCTGTCTCTGTAAAGCTTTATTTCATGTTTTATATTTACTTTTTAATGATTTGTCTATTATATATATATATATACCATGCGTGTGCGTGCGTGCGTGCGTGTGTGTGTGTATAAAACATGAAATAAAGCTTTACAGATTTTTTTATTTTTTTTAAAGAATTGAGAAAACTGTGGCCGGTCAGTTTTATATAACTGTATACATGTTTAGTTACTCTTATCAGTAGTACACGTCATATTGTCCATTTTGTACTACTACTGTACAATTATTTTGATTTGAAATAATACAAATAATATTTACTTATAAATAGTACCACTGGTGAATTTTAAAACAACAACAGAAAACAGAAGCAACCAGGCAGGCGAAAGAATCATAATGCTTAATGCATTACAAATAACTACAACAAGTCATGTGATCTACATCCGGGTCACTTGTTGGTAAGGACAGAGAGCTTGTTTTGTGTCGTCTAATTCAGGGGCTTGCGCTGAAAGATCTGACTTTATTGCGGTAAGTGGAAAATAGGTTACATACTTTTTTCCTATTATTTAATTATATGGGCGACTTAATAGTTATTCTTTATCCATGTAGGTTTTTCTACGATCTTTAGTTTTTCAAATTTAGACGGAGAAAACAATGGAAACGTGGATTTTGACGATTTAGTCACATAACATTAGTGTAATATGCAAAATTATATCATGTTTGAAACCATACCTCTTTTCTCTCTCTCTCCAAACAGTTATAAAAACAACTAATGTTAGGGTCCATGAATTATAAAACGTAGGAAAGGTAATAGCATAGCTATATTGATATATTATTTAGAGCTGATACTAGTAATACTAATAGTATTAGTATCAGCTGTATGACTCAGTAATACTGTATTATAGTTTATACAGTGCTGTCCGGTGTATCAGCGCACCTAAGCATTCAAAGTCCCATTATGATTATCTTTGTGAACATTGTGAAATACTTCATTGTGAAATACTTAATAAAATGTGTCTCTCACCAATGAAGCAGTGCATAATCTGAGATGCCTACAAATTGTTTTATGTCTGTAGTAAATAAACATTTTAAAATTGTCCACAAAGGTAGACACCCCCTTGTATAGAAAACGATTTGCATGTCCGGTGATTCGGCACAGTAGATGTGGACCGGTGATCCCGTTATTTATAATCTGCACATAAACGCTACACTATTGTCCCAGGATTATTTAAGACTGTTTTGTTTTGCCTTGTTAAAACATATTACTAATAAAATGAACGATCACACATGACCCATGTCGTGATCAGTTTCGGAATAATTTTCTCAAGGAGCACTACAGCAGATGCATACATTGTCATGTCTAGCCCGAGTACTCTGACTGTAAGAGAGCTAGACGGACATTTGGACATAAACACGCTCTCATTACAGTCAGAGACCAACCTATGTCTTTTTTTGGCAATTCCTGACTACCAAACGGTAGGCAACGAGTCCCGCTCTAATACCACAACAATCCTATGTTTGACGTCAAATACCTTTACATCAATCATTTTCGAGTTAAGTGATACAAAAAAATCCACATATTAATCACTAATACACTTACTACAGAAAGAAACCCGACAGCACCCACATTCAGCTACGCTTCGTGACACTCCGTCGCAACAATTGCAAAGTTTGGCGATCTATTTCGAGACGTAGACCACGTGATCGCGCACTGGGCGATTCCGCCTTGTGCAGCAGTTACAGGGGCCGTCTCATATCAAGCGAAGTTACAACATGGAAGAGTTGGCTAATGCCGTTTTGGATGAATTTGGATTTCATTACGTCATTAAACCAAAACAATTACACATTATTGATTCCATTTTGAATTTGAAGGATACATTTGGGTGTTATCGACAGGATACGGCAAAAGTATGTGCTACGTACTGCCTCCTCTTATGAAAGATAAAGTAAGTAGTAATTTAATTTGATTATTTTATGTTTTATGAATTAGTCATTAGTACAGTAGTAGAGTGTGTGTGTGTGTTTTTTTTTTTTCTTTCAACAATTACGTAACGCTCTTGAGGGGATGGGGTATCATAAGATGTATTCCGAGGCGTTAAGGGGAAGGATGGCAATGCTTGTTACTGCAAAATCAAAATTGAATCGGTGCATAGCTCATTCGATCTTTAAAACTTATCTTATAGTTGTTTTGCTATTCAGATCAAACTAAAAAATATTGAAATTTGTTTTGTTCAACGACACCACTAGAGCACATTGATTAATTAATCACTATCTATTGGATGTCAAACATTTGGTAACTCTGATATGAGTATTGGAGAAGAAACCCGCTACATTAGCAATGGATCTTTTATATGTACTTTCCCACAGGCCACTGACCAGTTCTGGTGCATTAGTTGGAACGACAAAGAAATCAATTGGTTGAATGGATCCATCGAGGTTGTTCGATCCTGCGACGCGAACACTCAAACGACTGAGCTGAAACCCACTCCCTAAGAAATATGCGGAAATGACTCAAATGTGAAACTGTGGTGTAATATCTCATTAAAAAGCAAAAAGAAAAATAAAGAAGAAAAAGGCGGTAGGATACTAGTAAATTAAGTAATAAAAATAGTTCAAATTTTGTTTTCGGTTGGTTGTAAGTATTCTGTTTGCTTAATAACTAATTTCATATGAACGATCGTTTTATCCAAGCAAATGTAAATCACATATATGTATGGTAGTTAATAATTATTGACAATGAATTAACCTACGTAGAACACAGCCCAATTGTTTTCAACAACTGAACAAAGACCGATTCTGTAACACAATACTCAATGATCAGTTGTAGACAGGAGTTCCGTCATAGTAGACAAGCTGACGCCTAGGGACCGATGGCGATGAGTTTCGCCGTATGCATGTATGGCCACAAATGACTGCCAGGTCCGATGTCGGGAATTAACCTGCTTATATCAGTTTGATGTTCAAGTACGCTACCACGATTTCTGATCAGGGCCACAAACTGTACTCAGAACGAGAGGGTGTGTGGGAGTTTTAAAAAAAGGTTTAGAACTTTTTTCAGCGTAGAATGTAGCCACAATTAATGAGATTACCCATCGATACGCATTGGCAGTTAACAGTACGACAATGATATTTGTCGCTGATTTACAAGTTCTTTTTTGACTGACGATTTGTTTATGAAAATAATAACCGCTTGATATGAGACGGTCCCTGTAACTGCTGCACAAGGCGGAATCGCCCAGTGCGCGATCACGTGGTCTACGTCTCGAAATAGATCGCCGAGCTTTGCAATTGTTGCGACGGAGTGTCACGAAGCGTAGCTGAATGTGGGTGCTGTCGGGTTTCTTTCTGTAGTAAGTGTATTAGTGATTAATATGTGGATTTTTTTGTAACACTTAACTCGAAAATGATTGTCTTACAGTCAGAGTACTCAGGCTATGTCATGTCATGCATGGCTTAAGTTGCCTACATGGATTTTTTTTCTCTGGTAGACACACACACGTGGATCTTATTTCGCTTTTATTATTATTATTATTATTATTTTTGGTGACAGTTGTGAACTGGAATGACTGTCAGTTTCAGTTAAGGTGTAAAACTTTTGTTGTTTGTTAGCATTTGTCTGTGTTTTCCTTCAGTTTAAATTAAAACAAATTACTATAATTTTTAAAATGCGGAAAAGGTATTTTTAGACTGGTTTTAACATTCTTAATACGCATCCTGGAAAACCTTGAACGTGTTTAAATTTTATTTTCATCAAGGAAAGTGCTTAAAACTTCTGGAAAAATGAATTAAAGTCCTGGAAATATATATATATATATAAAAAAAAATTCCATTTAATAATAATTATTTGGAAAATATATTTATAAATAATCGCATTTGATGTCTGGTTCCAAACAATATCCTTCACGCAACAGTAATTATAAGAGGTCGACTGCCATTGGTCAACTGTTAAAATACATACCCATTTAGAAGGCATGGACATAAATGAACACAACTTGTGATTGGTTGAATCAATTATGTAACTGTCAGTCTTGTTTCTGACAATTGTGAAAGATAAATAATTTAGCAGTGTTCGAAATAAGCAATTGTCCATTTGTCACAAGTGAAAATTTACTCGGACAAGCATAATTTACCTTAGTGGTTATCCGGCGGACAAGTAAAATATTTTTTTACAAAACAGTATCATAATTTTTAGCAATTAGTTGTACTTAAAAACAAAACCCCCCAACGAAATCAGTTTCTCATCGCAATTTGTTATACAAATATCATGGTTTGAGAGTTAAAATAAACATGGTCTTGATAACACAATAGTCTTTAGCTCGTGAATATTCGGAATGCCTTTGAGTTGCAATTGAGTTCCGAATTCCCCACTCGGAACATTTCGGCTGACATAAATAATTTATTTGTTTGATGTTTAAAAAACCGCACACCCACAGGTAACCTACCTCCCAAGGTAAGTGTTTTTAAATGGCACCATTTTATCCACATTTGAGTGTAGTTGTTATTTAACAGTTTTATTAGGCCTACTTATTCCATATTTAATACTGAACAGAATACAACAAAGACTTTTACCTCAATCCCCCCTGTAAACTGGATACCCATGGATCGAACTTACTTGGGCCAAATTTGGTCCATGGGTTTAGGGTACTGTTTAGAGGCGATTCACTGCATCATGTAAACTTGTACATACTAGTATATGTAACAGTATATGATTAATAAAGGACAACAGTAACATTTGGTGACACGCAGATTTTCATTTATGACAGGTGATTTCGACAAGCACTGCCAAACAATTATTTCCAGGCCTTAAGCTGAAAGTGAAAGTTGAAAATCAGTGACATGTTCTGAAGGGAATGTGCTTGAGAACAATTTAACTTTGTTTTCATTGAATCCTAAACAAAAACACTAATTTTTTATGAATTTTTTTTACACTGAAACTATCTTAACTGTCAAAAATTCTACAATTTGTTGTAGTCACCCGAGCAAGAAATTACACGCAATCTGCAGTGAAGAGTAATAAGCGAATTGGTTTAAAAAGATAAGCCCAGGGTTATAACTTTTCCTTCTGCTTCCACTTCCTGTCCTACATAGTTGGAAGTTCAAGTTCTTTACCATTCATCCTTGGTTGTGTACAGAAAGCGACACCGATTTCGCCTTGTAGCGACTGGTATGATGAAGTCAAGCTTGTCAAAACTAAGTTTGGGCTCGCGTGAGCCCTGATCAGGAAAAATTGTAATCAGCTGAAGTATTCCAAATATGGAACATTCCAGTGTGTTCGATTGGAAAGTAGGTGACATGTCACCAAATCACAAAAATCTTAAGCAATTAGGCCCTACGTGTGTACCTGTGTATAACTACAAACATTTAAAAACATTTTAAAAACACAACAATGTGGAATAAAATAAAACTGATTATATATAACTATTGTAGTACTCAGTAGTAGTCCCAGAAACTAACTTTATAATGAATCTGGGTAATTGTACCATTTTGACATAATTAAAATAATTCTAGCTAGCTTCCAAAATGAGTGGAACACACTACAGATTATTATTATTATTGAACATTATCCTTATGGTTTACAATAAACAGTGCCATACATATTATATTATTTCGAGCTAATAAAAAAAAATTCTACCTCTTAAGTCACACACACTACAATATATCTAATAAAACAATGTCTTCACGCCTCTTACATCACAAGCTACACAAAATATATCTATACGGATATGTGCATTGATGGATGTCAAATTGCTATCATCTGTGTACATGTATCTGTCCAGAAATAGTGTTACGTTGAGTTGATGTATGTGCTAATGTGTTGCATCAGTTACTAACTGGGGTCTTATGTCAGTTACAACAAATTTTAATTCTTGGTGTGCCTTCTTAGATTATTATGTTGCCATGTGGTGTACCCATGTCAGAACTAAGAGAATATGAAAAAACCCAATATGCGGTAACACTGTAGGACTAGGAGGGCAATAATAAAAATATGCTTCAAAAGTTAACTGATGCAATGAGGTCATGTTATAAGTTAAAATCTATTCAAAATTTATTAATTTGTGTTGTTTGGAAATTACCTTTAAGATCTTAGAAACAAAATGCAATACTTAGGTTTATCGTATTCATCCAAATTTAATGACATTTTTGAAAAAAGTTTTCAGTACAATTTCAGTAGCAAATAGCACAAACTAAAGATGGTCATACGACAGTTTTGAAACAAAACCTGAGTATTTTATGGTTTAATGATTATTAACAAATAATTCTATGTGAAAAAATATATGCATAACAGGAATTATTTTGTTTCCCTCCTAAGCTATCATTTTTCATGGAATTGCCCTGTACTAAAGTTGACAGGTTAATGGCTTATAATTATATGGTTACGATATACTGAATACTAGTATATTGTTCATACAGACACCACTCACCATGAAGCTAATTTACAAAACAGGTTGACTAAAAAACCTAAGGGTGTATAAAAGGTAGTGGTGTAACTATCGATATTTTGATATATTCAGTGCCTTGATAGCAATGCATCGGTAGTTAATTCAACTATCGATAACTATCACAATTGTTTGCTCACCTATCGATAGTTTCGATAGATTGCATAGTGAAATATGGTCTACAACCAACACATAATTTCACCAACTAGTGACATTATTACAAACACAGATATACGTGTATACAAACACAGACATATATGCATGCACACTCAGACAGACAAATACACGCATGCATGCATGCATACATATTGGTCACAACACTATTGCAATACTATCACAATAGTATTTTAACTATCACAATAGTCGCCCCTAATGAAAGGAGTGAAAAGCACTGGATGCAAAACTTAAGAAGAAAAACTATGGATATACATGTACAGTTAGACCTCGTTATAACAACCACATTCATCCCTGGGTAACTTTGTTGTTATATCCAAATTGCCATTGTAAAAAAAAAAAACACCACTAGAGCACATTGATTTATTAATCCTCAGCTATTGAGTGATCTGTTGCTGATATTTGTGAAACATTAAAACAAATTGATATAATTGAACAATAATTTATTAACGCCAGTTTTGATTCGTTGGAAAGTGGAAATTCTGTAAAATGTTATTTATAGTAACGAGAACATGACTTTACCACGGCAGTGGCACGAGATCTTGCGCACCGTGGTGCATGTTCGTAATACGTGTTACATGCTCTTGTGACAGGCAAAATGGATTTTAAACTAAATCAATCTAATGGTAGCTGTGCAGGCCAGATGCAGTTATGTACTGGTATGCTTTAACAGTCAAAAAGTTAATATTAGTGGTCATTTTGTTCAACACAAGGTACAGTTGCTAGAATGCCATCGCGTTTGCTATTAATAGAGAATCCATGATCGGCTGACTTATTCTGATGGTCTTGGAATAATAATATTTTAAAAACCTTTTTGTAGGTAAAGCCTATTCCCTCTTTCCGCCAGACATGACGGACAAGGATGAGAAGGGGGAAGAGGAGAAGATCTATGGGGGGTGTGAGGGCCCAGATGCCATGTATGTCAAACTGATTTCATCAGACGGCCACGAGTTTATCGTCAAGCGGGATCACGCCCTCACATCTGGCACGATTAAGGCCATGCTTAGTGGTCCAGGTGAGTGATTTTAAAAATCAGTCGTCATCGTATGAGTGATAGATGCTATGGAATTTGCTTTATGAGGGAGACACTTGGTGGGTTTGGGGTGGGGGTGTGGATTTAATTACTTTCTTCCAAGAAATATGAAAGGTTACAGGATCAATCCTCATCCCGGGACACATTTGCTGTGGAATGTTAATGAAACAATAATTCTCCTATTTCTTACTTGAAATATATATTTCATGTGTATTGGATATTTTTATATTGGTTTGAGTTCATTGGTATTGTATTTAGAGTTTTAATTGTCAACTGATCATATGTTATTTTAAGATACATCCAATTTTGAGATTTGAGACTGTGTGTGTTGATTGGATAAAGATGTGTATTATAAAGTGATGTTGAGATATAATTTTTTGTTTCACAGGTCAGTTTGCGGAAAATGAGACAAACGAGATTAATTTTAGAGAGATACCGTAAGTAATATTTGTGCATTTTTTTACTGAATAATTGACTAGGTTGAAAGAATAAATTGATTTGATAATTACCTATATGCTAACTCAAGTTTTAGTCCAAATTTGAAGATTTATGGTTTTTTGTGTCAATATTTGGCGACAGTGGTTATCAGTAGGGCCTCCACAAGTCCAAAATATTGGACTCGAGTAATCGAGGGTCAAACTCGACCCAGACCTGAGTACATGTCTGACACTTAACTGGATGATGATGATGAGACTAAAGAATAAAGTATAATAGCATTATGCATCTTAATTCCAGTGCTGAACAAATCATGCCATTGTATTGCATTCCACACATTCTCATAGCCATATCAGTGTTCTCGCTGGGTGAAAATTAAAGGAGGGCAGCCGCGCGACGCCACACTCTTCAAAAAAAAAAAAAAAAAAAAAAAAAAAAGGGGTGGGGGAGGCAGCTTGGTTACCATGTTGTTGTGTGTTGGTAGACTTTGTGAAAAAATATACTCCTTATTTTGCCTACGTAAAAGTGCAAAAGAGTGTATACAAAATACAAGCATACTCTTCTTTTAATTGAAACGAAGATGTTATCGGTGTGACATTCACGGGCAGTTCCGGTTTTGCTGAACTGATCAAAGTTTTAATATTATTATTTCAATAAAGATTTCAAGATATACGAAAAACAATAAAGATGTTTGTAGAGTGATCCCCTAATGTTGGATACATTTTTTGTTATTTCCATCTTCACCGAATGAATCGATCGCTGTGATAATATATTATGTTTTTGTAACGGTGGTGTATATATTATTTGGCACCCAAGATAAATGATTTTAATGATAAACACTCCCAATTCCGTTGTTTTTATATGCGGTGGTATTCCCCCAAAATGAAAAGTTTACAATATTTTATAAAGAACCGCTGAATAAACAGAATGACAGAAAGTAAAACTCAGTTGCAACCAATTATATCTGCAATTGAGGACAAAATATTAGATGATAGTTAGTGGAAACAAAAGACAGAATGACCGTTCTGATCACATGACAAATTTGGCGCAAAATAAGTGGGGGTTTTATCAATCAGAGATTGCCGAATCCGTAAAAAAATTAAAATGTTTCCATTGCTCAAATAAAATATAAGTTTTATTGTGTGTATTAAACATACAAATGGATACAGGTATGGGACAAAATAGAGGCTGTTAAATTACATTACGGTAACTGTTGTAAATGTTTCGTCAGTTGCTTTTGCATACACAGCGCGTTATGCGGCTTGTTTCCTTTGATGTCCAGTGTGCAGACCGATCGTTGTGGGTTTTTTTCAATTTAGTTATCAATTGAAAATAGAGTAGGAACTATTTTTTAAAGGAAGGAAATGTTTTATTTAACGATGCACTCGACACATTTTATCTATGGTTATACGGCATCGGACATATGGTTAAGGACCACACAGATATTGAGAGAGGAAACCCGCTGTCGCCACTTCATGGGCTACTGTTTTCGATCAGCAGCATGGTATCTTTTATATGCACCATCTGACAGACAGGATAGTACATACCAAAGCCTTTGATATACCAG
Source organism: Gigantopelta aegis (assembly GCF_016097555.1). NCBI lineage: Eukaryota > Metazoa > Mollusca > Gastropoda > Neomphalida > Peltospiridae > Gigantopelta > Gigantopelta aegis. The sequence goes on from NC_054704.1 coordinate 49,810,635, forward strand.
TCATGGATTACAGGCTGGAACGAGAATTGGCCCACCGACGGGAATCGATCCTAGTTTGATCGCGCATCAGGCGGGCATTTTACCACTGAGCTACATTCCGCCCCTATTCTTTAATCATTAATGTTTTAGAATTGTGTAATGATCACTGAAATTTGCATAGCAAATCGTGACACGATACGTAACAAAATGATTCCTGAACTTACATATTGAAGATCCCTTGCTGTATATGAGTTTGATTATATACAGGGTAGGTGCAAAGATTGAAATGAATTTGCAATGATTAATTGTGGGTCACGGATTTAGGCCCACAGTTCGGTGCACTGTTTTTCCATTTGTTTATTTTGATTTTTAAAAAAGGGTACATGTAACAGCATTTCTGTAGCTTGCACTCTGGAATCCCAATGAAGCGAGAGTATTTATTTCTGCTAATCACAGCACTCAATTCTACTGCTATGCTATTGTGGTGGCTTAACATGGTACAAATGGTATTTTTGTTTTCTAGTTAAGACAGAGTTTTGTCCTTTTGTTATTTTTTTTATGATGCATTTATTTAAGTGACTATTGAAAACAAGTTTGTTTCTTTTAAAATAGTTTATTAAATATGTGTGATAGCTGACGTCCTGGAGGAAAGTGCTGTGGACCAAATTTCAAAATTCATATTTAAAATTTTAAAAATAAATGGTCCCATCCCTACACAAACTTGTGACAAAGCATTGCAGTTCTTTAAAAGTAAGAACCTGTTTTTCTGTAATGAACAGTTTTTGGGTGGCACTAAAATGAGGAGTTGTAATTTTTTTTTATCATCTTTGCAGTTGCCGTAAGTTTAAATAGCTGAGGTGTCATTAACCAACCAATTGTTTCTTTCTAATGCATTATAACAGATGTGTCTCACATGGCCTCAGACCACAATTAATTTCGCTATATGTTTCTATATAGCCTTAGTGGCTATAACATTTTTATTAATATCAGCAGGCCCGTGAAGTTTTGTATGTACCTTTGCCTGCATGGGGGACACATACCCTGAAAAGGACAACCCCTGTTGTCCAGCTCTTTCTCCCAGCATATTGGTTTAAACAGACACACCCTCTAAACCAGGCCGGAGTACACCCATTTTACACAAAAAGCACTACTTTTGCATGGGCCGGAATTACCACAAACAAGTCTTCAATGTCAACAAGTTACACATGTTTACAAACTACATGCTATCCCCTGTCACTTCAGTCAAACAGTTGCCACTTCATAGCTGTCTGCCATGAAATAATCACAGTCAAACAGCAGACTACTTGCACGGTCAAACTTCCGGATATTGGACAACCAAATGGGAAGATAACTGTAATCTGAGGCCACATGTAATAAATCTGAATTAATTATAACATGCCTAAAATTAATTTTGTGGAGTGGGAAGTAATCTTTACCTCTCCAGTTTTAATAAATTTTAATCGGGAAGTACATGTTAAATATTGAGGAGTAGTTCTTTAAATTAAACTAACACCAGGATTTTATTTCTAAAATTTGCCGTGACACCCATGGTTTTGACTGGGGGAATTTTTGTGGTGTTTTACAAACCAGAAGAGGGAATTTTCATCTTAGTAAACCAAGTTAGATTTTAAAAGAGTAATACTATACATACATGTACTTGTATTTATTCAAATTAACATATCTATTTTATGTTATGAAATGTTATGGGTGAGGGAAGGGGTGTTTGTCAAGTGTTACATATCGATTTCAAAATATATCTGTATCTAATAATAAACAAAAGAAATATCTACATTCAGATTGGGAATGTTTTAGTCCAAAATTGGGAATAAAAAATATCATATAGCCTTTTGTGAATGGTGGGGAATGATGCCAATTATCGGAGTCTAAAAACATGGGTGATGAAACCCTGCTAACAGTAATAATGTAACTCTTTTTTTTATCAGACTCCGATACACAATTTCATCTTATTTTACCCCTTGAGAAAAAAAGTAATTCTCGATATTTCTGAAGTGCTGAAAAATAAGATGGAATGCATAAATTGATTGTGGGACCAATTGTTAAAAATAATTTTTAAGCAGCATTTGCTGTCTGCCCTCTGTAAATTTTTCTAGCCTCATTTCAATGATTATCATCATTTTGTTTATGAAACTTCTTCTCCCTGTTCTTTTCAGATCTCACGTTCTCCAGAAGGTCTGCATGTATTTCACATACAAAGTCCGCTACACCAACAGCTCGACAGAAATACCGGAATTTCCGATAGCACCAGAAATTGCCCTGGAACTCTTAATGGCTGCCAACTTTTTGGATTGTTAAATTATTAAGCTTTCCCGAGTTTACTCTGAAAAACTTTTGACAATTCTTTGATAATCATTTATTGTCATAGGGGATTTTAACCTGTGTTAATTGCAATGTTTGGACCTTAGTTTATGAAGTGTGTTTCTGCTTCCTCTATATCCAGTTGAAAACTTCATCCTTATGCAAAAATGTTTGATCTTGGATCGAGGACAGCATGGATATGTATGTGGACAGGTGTATTGTCAAAAAAAAACCAAAAAAAAATTAAATACAAATTTTTATATTTATCTTCTGGGAAAGAGTAATGTATACATAGAACTGTGGAAGAATTTTATCATTTGAATTGACTGAATCGTATTTGATGCATACCAAATTAGTTTTTTTCTTTTATTTCAGTGAAATCGCACAGTTTGCAATTGGTGTCTACATATAAAAACGGCTAATAATAAATTACACACTTTTGATGCATTAATTTATCAGAAATATATCAGTTTTTTTTATACATATATATATTTAATTTTAGTTATTTCGGTTGAATTTTCAGTTGCATGTATTATAAATACCATCAAACACGGCCCCAGAAAAAAAGGACGATCGGACCAGCAAATGTTTGAAAGTGCAAGTTTTAATTACATTGTTCCTGTGTACCACCAAAGTAGAGCAGTCATTGATTCTTGATGTTTAATATTTGACAAATTGATTAAAAATTGAAAGTAGTGATGTGTGGCAAGCATTAAAATTGTCGAATTCCTGCGCTTTTATAACAAGGAATAGTTTACTGTTTTGTTTTTTGTTGTACATGGTTTTTATTCCTTTGTTCCATCACCTGCATTCAGAAGACATGTAGAATTGACTGTATAGCATAAAATAATGTTAATTAATAAATGTCTTGACCGTGCTTGTCATGCTAACAAAACATGTTCCGTTGAGTTTTTTGTTGCAGGCTTATTTTAGTAAGGAAAGAAATGTTTGTTTAACAACATGTCGTCTCGGTTTCACCTATGGCTATATAATGTTCGATGTACGGTTATGTCGATGCTAAATAGAGAGAGAGGAAATCTGCTACTCCTACAAAAAAAATCAGGAAGGTATCTTTTATGTGCACTTTGTTAGGCAGGACCGTTGCAGGAACACTCGACAACTTTTGATATACAATTTACAGGCATCAAAATGAGTCTAGAACAGCCGTTGAGGTTACTTGTCCTCCACAAATTCTTATTTTAACAAAACCTACAACCTTAACCTTTGATCAGTTATGGGTTTTTTTTTTATTAAATATATATTCTTAGTAACTACAGTGAGAAAAGTAATATGAATGGATAACAAAGTGTCAGTGTGTCCGTTATGGGGTATTCAAGTACATAGTAATAATGTAAATGTGATAAATGTGTCATAACACATGTTACCAGGCTTGTATTTTATGGTTACCAACTTGCCTCACCCTAAACTCGTCTTGAAGAGTATTGATTTTTAATAAAAAAATTCTTACTTATGATACTTATACTTTTGAACAGATCTTTACCCTCTGTTTTCAACTTAATTTTAGTAGTTTTTTTTAGGTTTTTTTTTTAAATATATTTATTGCCCCAGATATTTATATATTGATAATGTCAGGGTTGGGACCCGAAATCATTATCTTACAATAGATACATAAATATAAAGTGCATTCAATAAAATTACTAGTTAATTGAAACGGTCAAATTTGGAGCACAAAATTAATGACAGACTAAATATATAATAAAAGGGGAAATTAAACAGATCGACAGAGAGAAAAGAAGAAGAGAAAAATCCATATTTCCAAATATAGAAAACAAACGTTATTGGCTTTTAGGTTACAAAAAAACTACACCACCAACAGTATGCATCTTATATTGGAGTTATTTTTAACTATTAAGGCTAAGTTTAATTTTCTAGACATCTTTGCCAAGGTGCCCAGTTTTCATCAAACTCTTTTTATGTGAACAGTTTTATAGAGTATGCATTTCTCTATTTGTAATTTATCTGTAATTACATTTTTAATTCCAGTTGTAAGAAGTATATTCTTTTGAAGTTTTGTTCTATATGTATAATGCTTTACATTGACAATAAGCCAATTCACAAATTTATGATTTGTATGTATACTCCCGAATAGAACCATACTTTTATCAAGCTGTATATATTCGTCTTTTTGCTGTAACCATTGTTCTATAGTTTTCCAAAGTTCACTGACTTTAGGGCAATCATAAAACAAGTGTTGCAATGTTTCTGGTTGCTGATTACAAAAGTTACAAGTACTGGAAGCAATATACTTTATTTTATATAAAAACGAATTTGTTGGTATAATCCTATGTAAAATTTGGTACTGAAACCATAGGAGAGTTGGGTCTTTCAAAATCATAAATGGAAGACATACTTTGCCCATTTTGAAGGAGGAAAACATCCTTCACGAGAATATTTCAATTGTGATGTAGGAACTACAGTAGCCTTATTCAGTATTTTATATATTTCTCTACTTCCCGATTTGTTTTTCGCAAGAAGCTTTATTTTCGAAGGAAATACTGGATGTTTGTTTTGTTTCGTACAAATAATTTGATTGCACATATTAAAGACGCATATTCTAAAAAAATTGATCGTATATTATATTTTGCATTAAAAGTGTTATAATCCATAAACTGCCCTTGGCTATCTAGTAAATCATATAAATAATAAAACGCCTTTTTCAATGAAATTCTTATATAATATAGGTTTTCTGTCTATTAGTATATTACTATTATTCCAAATGTTCAAACTTAGAATTTCTTCTTCATTTTGAAATGTTAATTTTTGTTGAAATAAAATCCAACTATTTAATACATCCTTCCAAAACATATTTTTAATTTTCTTTATCCTAAGCTGAATTAAAAAATCACCTGGTATAATTAAGTCTCTGGTTGTTAAACCTGTTATAGACTGAAAAATATTTGCCAATTTAGAATTGGACCCAAACAGTCTTTTTATAACCAAGTCAGTTTTAATGCTGTAGAGAAATGTATAATATCTAACATTTTAAGCCCACCTTTTTCATAATCTTGCACTAGTATTGTTCTTTTTATCAGGTCAGGTTTGTTTTGCCATACAAAAATAAAAAGTAATATTGATGTTGATCAACAATTAATTTTTATATTTACCATTATCCGACACCCAATAGCAGATGTATTTTTTATACTGGGGTGTCTGTTAAACATAAATCCATTCACCAACTTACCAGACATTATGCTTATTTCGATACCTGCACTCGTAGAGCACTGGTGGGATGGTAAAAACAGTCCTACTACCGACTTAAATCTTGCTCCATTTGAGTAATAATAGTCTAAGCTCCAGGCTCCGTATTCATAAACATACTCAAGTCAATGTATGATACTTATCTATGTACTTTAAGTATGTATTTAGGTATCATACATTGCAATCTAATTAAAATTAGCTCCACTATTACATGTGGATCTAACACCAGCCAGTTGGAGCTCATGTCCACCAATCAAAACCTTACTTGCAGAATCCTGTCAGTGATTTAATACTAACAACACTGCGTAGTCCCCAATGTCCAGGTAACATTTCGTCTGTAAATAATAATTTAAATATTGACCAATCACAGCGAACCATACCAATACGTACGGGGTGGGTTATCAGTCTTCAATTGTACATTAAAAATTATTTATTTATTAAAAAAAACACTAAATCAGTCTCCAGGGTGTATACTACCAAATCAAATCCCATAGACGACAATAGTAACATATGCGGCTAAAACTCCTACCTGCAACGTATCAACCGACATAAACGCCACGGATATAAATACTACCACCCCTTACACTTAAAGTGAATCAGAAAAAATGGGGGTCAAGCTGCTCGTTTCTGACATAACGGGTAGCGTCTATGACTACCCTAGTTTCGCACAAAATTTGAGTACTTTTTTTTACAGGTACCCCATACATGTTTCAAGCACATTGGTACTAGATGAAATAAAATTGCACATTTATTTTACCCAGATGAAACTATTATTTTTTACAACCAACACACTCACATTTATAACCAATCACAGGACTTGTGGTGTTCACTTCTCTATCAAAAGTTCGGTGCACCTCCAACTTTGACCCAGCCGGAAGTTATTTGGTATAGTACTACCTTCAGTTTTACATTACAAATTGTTTATTTTATAAAATAAAACATGTTTTAAGGGATTCGTAAGTCACACGAAACATGCCGTATACCCTCAGAATAATTCGGAATGTTTTCAAATTATTTTTAAATCACTGGCAGGATTCTGCAAGTACGGTTTTGATTGGTGGACATGAGCTCCAGCTGGCTGGTGTTAGATCCACATGTAATAGTGGAGCTAATTTTAATTAGATTGCATACATTGACTTAGTACGTTTATGAATACGGAGCCAGGGCCCCGCTTTACGAAGAGCGATCTTAGCGCTAAAATCACCTTAAGTGTTAACTACCTTATACACTAAGGTGATTTTAGCGCTAAGATCACTTCGTAAAATGAAGCCCGAATTCTGTACGGCCGCTATTTCTTTTTGGACCGGACATGGAAAGCTGCAGGATTTTTTTGCTTATTTTATCAGTTGTACACATCTCTTGATGAAACTACATGTTGGTTCGGGGTACTAAAACCAAACAACGAGAAGATATTTGTGAAGGTCCAAAGTCCCATTTCACAAATATATTGGGCCGAATTTACAAAGCCTGTGTGTGTCTTACATGTGTATCTACATACATTTACAATGCTTAAACACCCGCGGCTTCGTAACATATGCGTGCACGTTCCCATTTTTATGCGCCCATCTACGAGGGGTCGTATGATGGTATGGCGTTGTCCATCCGTATGTCGGTCTGTTAACTTTCTTGTCCGGACCATATCTTGCATACAGGACCACCAAACCTCACATGTAGGAACAACTTAGGATGGTGGCGTGTCGCGTACTATTACTAGGTCAATGTGATTTACTTTTCACGGTGTACTACACATAACAGTAAATCCTTGTCCAGATCATATTTTGCACACAAGATCAAACTAAATGTAGGAACAACTTGGGATGGTGGTTGGTCCAAAACAAACTGTTCATCCATCCCATTGCAAAAATTTCACGTAATTAAGACTTGAATCATACCCGTAACATTCATTAATATAGATATGGTTTTCCCATCAAACTCCTGATGGGCGTATCATGTACCTCACCGGTACTTTTGTCGATTTAAGACTTTAATCGTGACAGTATGCATTCTGCTTCTTTAAGCATGAAAGTATTAGTTGCATGTGATAATATGTCGACGTCTGCTTTTGTCATTTAGTTAAAGGGACAGACTAGTTTCAACCCGTGAAAATTAACACCGTTTATTTAATCTACAAACCTGTAACACATTTGGATAAAGTTACAATTGAGTGAAACACGAGTATGACTGATATGGTGAAATACCCTCTAAAAATAGACAAACTCGACTCCACAATTTACTTCTCAGACGCACGCACGTGCGTTTTTAAAAATATGATAAATGCATATTGTGATGTTGAACACCAGGAAGACCAAAAACACTTCGAATTGATAATCTAAACCATAAAATCTAAGTAAAGTACGATTTCAGTTAATAAAAACGGCTATAATAATCAAAAATATGCCTTAGTTTTTAAAAACTAGGGCGTGTTCCTTTAATAAGAGTAAAAGTTAATATAGGATCATTTTGGCCCACATAATAATCAATCCAAAATGGCTGCCATCAGATTTTGCATGCATTACATTTGTTTGCATTATATTTGAAATAGTGTAAAATTGTTTTCTCCATTTGAAAAGGTTCTACATGAATCAAGATGATAAAACCGACAAAATAGAAAAAGATATATTTGTTTATTGACATCCCCGAACGTCTCTAAACGATGGCTCTTTGAAACTGTCTGTAGGCCTTATCAATAATTAGAGGACATGTGTAGCCGCATTTACCGAATGGAAAATATGGCATTTTCTATATATGCTCTTTAGTAATACCGGAATTATACCATTGAAATCGACCGATATTCCTTTATGTATATATTGGCATCGATATCAAAACTCAGATTTCCATACGGCGATGGATCTTATGGCATATTACACCTGGGACGAATACTCGACTATAAGCAAACCCTGCTGGTAAAATCACCTGTACAAGATCGAGCCTAAAGAATTATCGATACGAGGCGTTAATGCGAAAGAAAAACATCTTCTACCCTACCGGTATCACCCGCCATGCACATACCAATACTTTATTATTAAAGTTGTTTGATAATAAAAAGGATAATTCGGCAAAAAGATTAAAAGCATATGCATGTCAAAATGAGGTATAAGCATCAAACTATTTTTCTTCTTTCTTTTCTTTGGGTGGGGTGGGGTGGGGTGGTCAAGTATACATAACAATCATAAAACCCCCAGGAGTCATCATTTAATATAACCGTGATGCAACAAATTCCAAATGATATGGAGTTATTTTGAAACTCCATAACTAAGCCCAAATGGACTTCGGAATATGAATATGTAAATAAAAGCCAGAGCTCGCCGAATATTGCTCGACTGCAGAAAACCCCTACTCTTTGGGAGACATCACAGTCACTTCAGACAGATTTTAAAAAGGTAATTTTATACTGGCACAACCAAAGTTTGAGCGTCACCAATTTGATATTTGGGCGACGCAGGTTATACGAGCCGATTGCTTTCCAAATGGCACAAAACGTTATTTCCAAAACACTTTATCAGAAACCAATGTTACGGGGAGGCTGGACTAGATATGCGCATCTCCCACCCACCCACCCACCTCCAACCCCATCCCAAACTTGCTACAAAGAGCGCTTAACTTTACATTTATAATATACTAAGTTGAAGTTTGTTTTACTAACACCACCACTAAGAACATTTATTAATTGCTATTGATGTCATTTGGTAAAAAAAAAAATATATATTTGAGGAAACCCGGGCACATTTTTTTTTAAACATGGGATATTTTATATGCACCATCCCAGATATGAAGGCGCATACTATGGCTTTTGATATACCAGTCGTAGTACACTGGTTAGAACGAAAAATAGTCTAATGGGGCCTACTGATGGGGATCGATCCTGGAACAGCGCTTGACAATAATTGGGCTACGTTGTAGTATACTAAAGGAAAAAGAACAATTGTTTTTTTGTTTTAATTATAAACATTTATTCCACACCCTGCTGCGTCACGGGTTAACTGCTGTGCATACCGGGTGAAGCGTGGACCCACGGGTTTTCGCGCGTTCACACTTTCTGTTGACGAGGGAAGTCAACCTGCTACGTATTACAGTCAGGTTATGTATGACGTCTTTGACCTTTATGTCGTCCGCAATGCTGTAACGAAAGAACAATCGTTATTTGGGCGTCAGTTACATAATTTTAATATCGTAAAAATGGACATTCCCGAGTTTGCTGCATTGTAACATGTTTCCATATAAAATATTTCTACGATTAAACTTACATATATTTTATATATTTTCTTGTTTAGAATATCAGTGTCTGTATAACGTTAAAATGTAGACTAAACTCCCAACAAGAGCAAGAGCCTTGTGTGTTGGAAATATCATTCCCGGACCACCAACACGGACCACCAACACATACCGACACTTTAACAAATGAAAAAACGCGTAATTTTAGAATTAATAAAAAACCATGATTATTCCTGCTAACTGGGGGCAGCCATTTTGTTTGTTTTTGTGACGTCTGGTGGTATAGCTTGGGGCGAAGTGACGTCAGCTCAGGTCCAACTTCTCTATTATGCACAGTGTAAACAAATGATCTAATTTACGACAAGGCGCTTCGCTTTCATCAACCCGACTTGTAAAACATAAATGACTTGATAGTATATGACTTGATAGTATAATAAAACTATTTAACTAAATATATTTCAATTTGCATCAATAGAACGAAATGGAGTTATAGTATTTTTTTCTTTAAAAAAATCCAAAGAAAACTTTTTTTTATTATTAGGCCTATTGGTAGGGTACGTTCGAGCAAAAACGACCACTCACATACCCAAGTGATAATTTTATTTTCTTTGGATTACGTAATTGGTCAGTTTTGTGATTTTAGATAGGAAGTCTACTTAATCAAGGGTTTTACAGAATTACTTACAGTAATAAAGCAGGACGGCTGATAATGTCCATTACGATTTCAGGGGCGTCCGCGCGGCTGTCAGACAATACCTTGTGATCTTAATAAAAGAGGCACGTCCTTTTAGTGTGTCTAGACAGTGTCTGGGGACCGTCTAAATATATACCTACCAATCAGGAACCACAGGTACAGGCCACGGAAACAAAAGACCAATTAACCAAGAAAACACTCGGATTATTATTTCAGTACGTGGGTTAATTTATGTACAAAACATAATACAGTTATTTCAACACTGACAATGGTGGTTTATTTTGTATTAAAAGTAATATATAATTGCTGGCTTACTGGGATGACTTATTACAGAATATTGAGATGCATCCGCAAAAATCAGGTATGTTTTGTTTCTTCAGTTCGAAGACTAATTCCTGACGTGACACATTAGGAATTACGTAACCACCAGCTCGCCAGAGGGCGTATTCACTGGGATGGTACAAAATGGCTGTGCCCGTTATATATAATAGCCGTCACATTTAACCGTTTTATTAATTAACTATACGATTATACTGGTTGATATTAAGCAATAATGTGTATTATGTATCGTTGAATATGCACACAGTCCAAAAGCCTTGCTTTAGCATTCCTTTTAAGTCCGTCAGTCGATAACATCTTCAAAATTGCAGCAAACTCAGGAATGTACTTTTTTTTTAATGTTTACATGGCACACATTAAATCTGTAATCTGTTTACTGGGCGTCAAAACCCCCCCAAAACATTGTCAGAATAATCTTAGAGGAAACCCGCAATATTTTTCCATTAGTAGCAAGGGATCTTTTATATGCACCATCCCACAGACGACATGCCACATACCATGGAATTTGATATACCAGACGTGGTGCGCTGGCTGGAACGAGTAATGGACCAACCAACGGATCTATTCCAGACCGACCGCGCATCGGGCAGACGCTTGACCAATGGGCTACGTCCCGCCCCTAATACCGTAAAATGGTTATATTGGTATGCAACCGATTTTGCATTGTGATCATAAACCTCCCATTTGAAGCAAGATGTTTTTGGTTTCAAGGAATACGTTTGATAGTGTGCCAATTGCATATATTGCAGAATCATATACACGATGCAATCAATCATTCAAATATCTATTTGGACAAAATAAAATGTCCACATTTGTAACAGTATCTGTGCATCATGTTGAGGTTTAATAGATACAAGGGTATATCAAAAACAAATATCGTTATGATGCGTGTACACCATTTTGTAAAATTAATCCCAGTTTTAAAGCATCTTGTCGGCGTTTACCTTTTCAGAGTGTTTATATCCTGGTATTCCAACTCTACAAGATTCTTGGCTTCATTTTCAGTTGAAATTCCTAAACAAAAAAGGAACATCATCGTTAGCCCGAAATCCATACTAGTTTCTGTCTAAAATGTTTATGTTTACACATGATAAATCTATGAGGCTATAATCAAGTGACCAGTACTTAGTAGATATAAATGCCAAGTAAACAAAACTGGTGGACGTATGCAATATTTTCTAAAATTTGATTAGCTTCTTATGCTATTAAACTTTGACCCCGTCTGCCTCCAGCCAATAGTAATGTTCGATTCTTAAAGGGACCTTCCTGAGTTTGCTGCATTGTAAGAGGTTTCCGACTAATAAAATATTTCTACGATTAAACTTATACATTCTTGTTTAGAATATTAGTAACAAGAATGTATTTAATATGTGTCTTGTATATTCAATGTGTTTCTGGTCGTCTTAATATTTGTAAGAAGCCCAAACCTGATTGGTCTTAAAATAATTTCGTACGTACGAAAAAATATTTTGAAATAAACTGAAATTTTACGGAAAAAAACCTTTTTGGAAATAAAATAAAATTTAACCTACTACAAATATTAAAACGATCAGAAACACGTTTGATATACAACTTCTAATATTTTATGCAGAAAAATATACTGTCTATAGCAACGTTTTTTTTTTTTTTTTTTTTTTTTTTTTTGGGGGGGGGGGGGGGGGATGTTTAATATGGTACGATAAGAAATGCTGAGAAAATTTGTGCTGCAGTAAAACGTTTTTTAACTTATTTTATTCCACTTGTTTTTAAATTTGAACAAAATCCTCTTCAGTTACCGTTACTAATTTGTCCGCATGCTTAAAATATGATGCAACATTTACGTTGGCATGGGATGGGGACTGCATTTGCCATTTTGTCCGTCTGTACGCCACATTTTGGTTAGTTATAAATTGGTACATGTTATATTGTTATTGTTGCCTTTAGTGTACTGCTAAGCAATACACGACTCCGCCGGGCCCAACATTTTTTTTTTTATCTCCCAAGTTCAAAGGCCATAAATCGTTATATAAATTGTTACAGAGCATGATGAATCTATGTAATTTTAGCTCCATATCTTTGGACATTGAAAAAAGCAACAACGTCCGGAACACATTTGTCATGACCATTCAAAAATGGGTAAATAGTCAAAAGTCGAACTTATTTGTAACCGAACATGATACAGTTATACACAATTTCACTTCAATATCTCAAGGCATTGTGAAAAAGGAAATGTTTTATTTTAACGACGCACTCTAAACACATTTTATTTATGGTTATATGGTGTCAGACGGTTAAGGACCACGCATATATTGATTGAGAGGAAACCCGCTGTCGCCATTTCATGGGCTACTCTTTTCGATTAGCAGCAAGGGGATCTTTTATATGCACCATCCCACGGCCTTTGTTACACCAGTTGTGGAGCACTGGCTGCGACGAGAAATAGCCCAATGGACCCACCGACGGGGACATTGTGAAAAGAAAAAATCTGAAAACTATGTGGTACAGACAGTAAGAGTACTAATAACCAAAACCAGCATTGTGCTCCAGGGATAGTATCAAGATTGGCATTTGTCCGCATGTTTAACGTATGAAATATTTCTATAAAAGGAACTATTAGGTGAACATCCAGCGAGACTCGGTCTGACCTTGAACTTAGTTAATTCAGTACATTACCCGTTGTGGATATCCAGCCGAACTTAGTCAGCAACATCTTGAAAACGCCCAACTGATATTCATCTAAAATACACGTAAATAAACATCCTCAGAATCGCAGGTTTACAACTCTTATAAAGTCACATTTAGTACACTGCATATATACATGTATTACTTTAAAATCTGATTATGCATACACGGTCAATTCATGTTTTTGTTCCAACATTAAAATTTTTAATCTGTACTTTAAAAAAAGAAAAAGAAAAAAGACTTTCTTTACCCATTAAAAAATCAATTACGCCTAACTAAATACGTTAGTTCTAGTGCCAGCCAGTTACGGTAATCTGGTTATAACTTTTTTTCTTTTTTCTTTTTTTTTTTAGGTTTTTTTCCTCCCTAAATTACATTTGATCAATATAGCTAAGCAATTAACGTGTATTTCTCTACCACCTACTGTATTATACATTCGGCAAGGCATGTTTTAACGAAATTTCCGCACATTCAAAGCTACGGCTATTTAGCATCTAAAAATTTGCTTTATCGATGCTGTCAAAAAAAACCCAAAAAACAAGTGCAGCCACACGGTCTAATTTTGAATGTTTAAGCAGAACAGTATACACCACAGCTTTTACTTGCATCTATTGATGGCGACCAATCCTACGCCTATCAAAACTAAGGCGAGCGCTCTACCACAGAGATACATTCTTTCCATATTCATTTAACACGCGCTTTGATACGCTTGCTTATATACTCACGGAAAAAGGTTCCTGTGCATCATTAAAATTTCAGTAGGACTAATTTAAAAATATTGTGATTTACACAGATGTACTATTTATCTGTTAAAAATACTGTGATCCTCTGCCTTCTAAACCTGAAGTTCCTGTCTACAAAATGCTTGGTGCGCCGTCGGTGATGTAACCGAACGTACCGATGTATGGTCATGGTCGTACTTTGTTATCACCTAATCGGTTGCGTTCAGTTCCTCCACCGATTAACCTTAACTCAGATGCATTAGGATGTTAAATGTATCATTTCCAAATGATTCCATATGTGCACCCGCTTAATACTGACGATTTTCTGACGTGGCGTCACGTGTCGACTCCCTAAACATGGAAGATCCCTAGTACCCCTAAACTGTCGAGAACATCTCCGCAGATATTGTACAGTGTTCTGATTAACGCCAATGAATACCAAAATTACTAGCAACAGCGTTTCTGCCGTTATAACCTCAATCATACCCATCGTTCGAAGGAGTCCATTTTCTGGGAGGCGTGACATAACACCGACGATCAGATACCAACAAAAATATTTTCCTGAGTGATGAGAATCCATACAACAGTTAGTCCAATGATAAGAAAAATGACGTCAAACAGGAGCACGTGACCAAGAATGCTAGTAATGCAACGTGTGATCACAAAGTATGAATAGCTCGTACAATTGACAGGACACCGCTGGAATATCGATGGAGTGATTACACGTTCAGTTACTGAAATTTTTATAACCAGATTTCAAGTAAATTATATTCTATATGCAATCATTTGGTGCACAGGAACTTTGTTCCGCGAGTATATGTGGTGTGTGTGTGTGTATACGTACGTGTGTGTGTGTGTGTATATACGTACGTGTGTGTGTGTATACGTACGTGTGTGTGTATTACGTGTGTGTGTGTATATATATATATATATATATATATATATATATATATATATATATATATATATATATATATATATAGTATATAGTATATAGTATATATAGTATATATATAGTATATATATAGTATATATAGTATATATATATATATACTCTTCAAAAGAAGAAACGCAAAACCACATTGTCGTAACATTTGGAGAAATAATTTAATTATTGAAGGTGAGTCCGATAATTACCAAATGTTGCAGGATTGTTCACAATTCACTCTAGTCCATTGTGAGTAAGTGATAGGACACACCACCAAGGTCAAGGTCATCTGGAGTCAATACCGGGTGTGGCCTCCGCGGTGTTGACAACTGCCTGGCACCGCCTGCCCATTGAAGCAACCAGAGTACGGATGACGTCCCGGGGGATGGTGGCCCACTCGGCCTGCAAGGCTGCTGCCAGCTCGGGCAGGGTCTGGGGCTGTGGTTGTCGCTGTCGGAGGCGTCGGTCCAACTCGTCCCATAGATGCTCAATTGGGTTCAAATCCGAAGATATCGATGGCCAAGGAAGGACATTAATGTTGTTCTGTAGGAAAGCCGTTGTGAGACGTGCTGTGTGAGGCCTGGCGTTGTCATGTTGGAACACTGCGTTGGCGTTGGCCATAACTGGAACGATGTGTGGCCGGAAGATCTGGTCAATGTAGCCCTGTGCATTCAGGTTGCCCTGCACGTGGACCAGGTCAGTTCTGCCAGTGTGTGAGATGGCTGCCCACACCATGACACTACCCCCGCCGAATCTGTCCACTTCCTGCACGCAGTTTGCCGCATAACGTTCACCACGACGCCTATACACGCGACATCTTCCATCATGACGTCGAAGCAGAAATCGGGACTGTCACTGAACCACACCTGTCTCCATCGCAGTTGAGGCCATTGTCGATGAATCTGGCACCACTGCAGTCGGAGTCGGTGTTGTGGTGTTAAGATGACACCTCGAACTGGACGTCTGGCACGAATTCCTACCTCACGTAGGCGGTTCCGTACGGTCTGGTCGGATATCCTGCGCAAACCTGGTATTGCTGCGGCTGTGGAGGTGGCAGTAGTCAATCGTTCCCGAAGGTGGCGTACCCGGATGTAGCGGTCCTGCCCGGGGGTAGTGACCCGTGGTCGACCGGATCTAGGGAGGTCACGTGTTGATCCATGTTGCTGGTAACGGTCCCACAGTCTGGAGATGGTGCTTGGGGACACATGGAATGCCCTGGCAACGGCCGTTCTGGATTCGCCTGCGTCTAGTCGGCCGATGGCATTGTTTCTCTGCGGTTCACTGAGACGTGGCATATCCTGGATTATCAACTGTCGGCCAGATACAGAGGCCAGGCAAGCGAACACCCTGCACTTTTATACTGTCGGTGTTCATGTTGCACTGCAGACAACGCACGTGCAGTGGTGACATGGTTTGCAAGAATATTCACATTTTGGAACTTTATTGTACAGTAGCTGCGTTTTATCGAATGTAACCGTGGGAATGTGTTTGGGACATGCAATGACCTTATATTCACAAAGCATGAACCGGTAGGAAACATAAATTCGGAGTTATAACCCATTTGTACCCTTTTGCGTTTCTTTTTTTGAAGAGTATATATATATATATATATATATTATATAGTATAAAAAACAATCTTACATACATACACTATTTAAATGTTTTAATATCACCTTTACGTTATACTTACCGAGAACATTGCCAAAGCGGTTGATATCTTTGAGATTCCCATTAATTGCCGACTCCAAAATGTTTTTGTACATCAGAAAAACCTGCTTCACCAATGGACGAATAGCAGACGTCAATTGGACAGCTCTGGATGGCGGGGTGTGCAATCCGGGATGCTTTACGATGTGAATTAGAACATTCAGAATTTCACCATCATCAAGTCTAAATAAAGACAGTTGTAATACATATAACAGAATACGTGTAATGAATATACAAGATGTACCTATGCACAGTAGGCCACATTTTGCGTTATACTGTACAATGTTTTAATACATTTTTAAATTTATATTTCTTGCTAAAATGGGCAAGCATGGAATACATTTATAATACAAATTCGATGTTAAAATATTCACAATGTCGTCCTGTGTTTAATAACAGTTTACAGTTCTGTACTGTATTCATGTATATACTACTCAAAAAGAATTTAAGGGTCAAAAATTTATAACCAAATAAGTTTTCAGAGTATTAGATTGATGATGTAAAGTACACCAACATTTTTATATTTAAGAAAGTCACATGACATGCTGTCAAAGTTGAAGGTTGTTTAATAGTGTGTGAATCCACCTCTGGCGCGAATACACTCGACACATCGTTGCCTCATGCTGTTGATCAGACGTCTGAAGAACTATTGGGGAATGGCCTGCCACTCTGCCATAAGAAGTTGACCCAGATCATGAAGGTTGGCCGGAGGGGCATGGTTATCCCGAACTCTCCTGCCTAATTCGTCCCAGGCGTGCTCTATTGGGGCCAAGTCAGGCGAATATGCTGGCCAATCCATCCTGGCGATACCTGTTGTCTGAGAAAGTCCGTTACCACCCTGGCGCGGTGGGGTCTTGGCATTGTCATCCTGCAGAACTGCCCCGCCGCCAATCTGCTGAAGGCCTGGGAGAACCAAGGGCCGGATAATCTCATTCAGATAGCGGATTCCATTCAGATTGCCATCCACCACAGAGGGGGGTCCTGTGGTGGGTCCTGTGGTGGATAGAGATGCCGCCCCACAGCATGACGCTGCCACCACCGAACCGGTGACGTTGTCTAACGTTAACGTCAGCGAAGCGCTCCCCAGGACGTCTGTAGACACGAACCCGACCGTCGTTGAACTGGAGACTAAACCTGGACTCATCAGTGAACATCACTCGACCCCACTGAACACGTTGCCACCGCAGATGCGTAGATTATTGGCCCTCAGACGATTGCGTATGGTTTGATCAGACACTCGAGTTCCAGTCGCAGTCCGCAGATTGTCACGTAATCGTGTCACGTAATCGGCGTGCAGTGGTTGTGCGTTGACGTAGAGCCATATTGGTGATGTAGCGGTCCTCTCTATTTGTAGTGCTTCGGGGTCTTCCCGAACGTAGATGATTTTGAACAGAATTCGTTGCTTGGTACCGTTGCCACAGTCGGCCAACGACACTCTGACTGACACCAAGTCTCAGAGCAACATTTCTTTGCGTATTGCCATCCTGAAGCCATCCTGAAGCCAAGCAATAGCCCTTCCTCGATCTTCGATAGTCAGTTGACGTCGTACCATTGTTGAATTTGAGTGCACCGTACACGAACGCAAGCTCCAATTATACGGAAATTCAGCATTGGGAACATGGAATACACATGCAAAGCGTGCAAATGAAGCGCTTTGTGAAAAAGCAAGTTATGGGCACTTAGCAGACCTTTCGCTTTCGCCCTAATTTACGTGCAAATGTAAGCATGTTTTCGCCATTAGAACTAGTCGACAGTGTCAATGACAGTGGATTTTAATTAATTTATGGGTTGCTTAGACCCACTTTCGTCAAAATGGAACAATACCATGCGTGACATTATGGTCTAGCCAATATAATTGACATTCAGAAAATAATGTCGAAAATATCGTCTGACCCTTAAATTCTTTTGAGTAGTATGTATTTTGTACTGTATGCATCTATTATAGCCGTTCATTCAATACCAGGGCCCCGTTTTACTTGGGATTTAGCGCAAGTCCATAAATACCTTATGCACTTGAGGTGAATTTGGCGCCAAGACAACTTCGTAAAACGGGGTCCAGATCTATTCTAGACCGCCCTCGTATCGTTCCCATCTCCAAAAACAAACTGTTCCGTTCAGTTAAGACCCCCCCCCCCCCCCCACCCCCAAATATTACGTGTCAAATGTTTTCTTAAACAGTTCCCAAGGCTAAGTACAATGAAAAATTAAATCCACACCTTCTTGATTGAAGATCTTCATTTAGCAAATACAGCCTTTTCATGTCGTTTGCACTCTTACAATGTAACAATGTCGGCAATGTACTCGTGAAGAAGTTCTGTTTTACGATACGTTTTATCTTCTGCTCTTGCATGGCACTTTGGTGAAAGGCATTTACCAAGTCGTGGTAAAGTTGCATCACAAACCTGTTCACTTCTGCAATAAATAATCAAATGCTTAGTGTGAAATACAAACAGGTGTTTAAAACAAACAGACTATACGTGTATCTAAATCGTCTACATCGGGTAACCACCTAAGGTTATTTTGATATCCTACAGTCAATTCAATGGAGCAAATACCAATGTCCACGGATATAGTATTGCACAATTGTTTAATTATAACTACCAATATACAGGTCAAACTCGTTCAAGATGGGAACTTTCAAATGTGTAAATGTATACTATGGGTTACAGCTTTAACACAAATCAAGGATACGAGGATCAAATATTATTGCCGTCTCAAAGGTTTTGCAATAAATGATATGTCTGGTATTGGCAGCAGATGGGAATCTCTGGTCCGGATACAGATTCAACTTTTTAAAATTACATGAATTTTATCTGCGATATAAAAACAATCGTGTTATTAATCAACACAAAACATCTCAATTGATACATAAAGTATTGCATTTGGGAAAGATGGATGCCATGTTTATTATAAATCGTCAGCATAAATACCTAACTAATTTGAGCTTTTGAGAAAATACTTAAACTTTTTATACTCATGTTAATTTAAATTTAATAAAAACTACAACTAAATTTTGACTTTTCTAATTGTTTTTAAAGAACCGTTTGTATAAAAATGCGTTAAAATTAGTTAAGCAATGCCAACTGGATGACAAAATACCGAAGCTAGATTAAGACTATACACAAATGTTTGGACATGTCAATACCTTGGAACACGTCCAATTGGACTGGTTTCATCAAAGATTCTGTCATGGTTTTGTGCAGCGCCGTTACCAACTTTCTCGCCACGAAGAGTGGCTTCGGCACAAATCTGGACAAAGTGATGGTGAGGTTGTGCAGTCTCCATTCCTGCATGACGTGGTTCTGAAACGCTCTACTCATGGCATCTATATGGTTGAAACAAAATATACTCTAACAATTTTCAATTGTAACTATTTTAGCAGACATATTTAGCCATTTTAGCAAAAATGTGTTTTGTTTAACGACACCACTAGAGCACACCAATTAATCATTGTCTATTGGATTTAACATTTGGTACTTCTGACACGTAGTCGAGATATGTTATATGCACTTTCCCACAGACAAAGCACATACCACGGCCTTTGACCACCATTTTAGCATAGGCATATAGTTAAAAGAAAAGATTATATGCAATGTAAACCCTTTTTCAGTAAATTTGGTTACAAAACCCGATCCTTTCTCCAGATAACCATAAACACTCCAGCGTTCAACTAACCTTATCACCCCATTCAGATAAACAAAAAAAACCCACCAGCGTTAGCTCTTTTTAGAAACTGTACAAGGCCCTTTCCGTTTTAAACCATCGGATTTTTAACATAGGTCTATTGGGGGAAGGGGCAACTTCCATTTGAGATCTGTATATATTAAATATGGCGATTTCCATGTTTGCACGAGTTTTATACAGAGAACGAAAAATCTCCCATTAGATTTGGCAATCCAACCCCCCGCCGCATCTGTCCACTTTCCTGCACGCAGTTTTGCCGCAATCCATATATGTTACCATTAATGACATCGAGGTTTGTTTATTTCAAGTAGATTATTGGTAGAGAAAACCATATACTAACACACTACTATTCTGTTGACCACGGATGAGGGGCAGTGCGACATCTCTCGAATTATCCTCTCCGACATCATAAGAACTAGTTCCTTGGCCGCCATTTTCGGGTCCTTCATGATAGCAAAGATCTCCAACGACTTCTTAACGTCGTCATGAAAGCTGTGTTTTGTTATGTTGGGATGTTCTAAAAAATGGTTCAAATGAAAATTTACATTAATACTAAAATTACCTCAAACAAATCTGTACAACACATTTTAAAACAAATCAGTACAACACATTTTTAAAACTAGGTTCCTACACAATTACCAATTCAATTATTTTTTTTTAAATTTATGTGTGATTTTCAAATCATGTATATAAAACTTATCGGCGTTTTTGTTTTGAAAAATAAACCTTAATTATACAAGTGTGCGTGCGTGCGTATTGGGTTCAAGGGATTAACTCATGGATGTATATTATAAAATGGTCGTGTATGGTGTATGTCAAGGTCACGATGACAAAATGAAAACTTATATAATTATGGTAGACTAGTTTTTGGTAAATCAAGAATGATTAGGTATAACTATTCTACGATTGCCGAATTATAAACTTTTAAATTCGCATATCACATTACCATGTATAAATATAATTTACATTGTTAGATTAAAAGGATTCCAAAACACTTTCTTAGATGTGGTTTAATAATCGGGATACATGTTATACATACCGTTCACCTTGTCGATTTTTGGAAAACCAGCAAGATACTTCACCATTAGCCTAGGGAAGTCAAAGCAGGCCTTCGGCGAGTGGTCTGGCATCATCGTTGACGGCATTTCCCAATCTGTAGCCGTCGGGAATAAGTATGAAGTTGTCGGATAGTGAGGAGAAGGCCATTCATTTGACGTCATGGGCCAATGTGTGTAATCTGTATCAAAAGTCGACTTCGATCCTTGGTGTGGAAAATGCGTTGACAATTTTGATCCCACCGCATCAGAATAACGAGTCGGTGGAAAGGCCACGCTACCAGTTACCGATGGCCAGTGTGCTAAAGCGCTTGTGGTTATGGTTGGAACAGAAGCGTGGTGTGACGGCAGCGACGGTGTTGCCGATGTAAATGTTGCACCGCGACTCCTGTGAATATTGGAAACCGATCTAAATCTGCCGCTGTGAGATACGTGAAGAGAATGCTGATGGGTAGATGCGGTGACGCCCGAGACTGTACGACTGGGCTGAATGCTGTGGAATACTGGAGGTCGTGAACTAGACGGCATCAGCTTGTTAGATGAAGCGTGGGAGCCGGTTAGAGCCGCTCTGCTTGTAGAGGGTGTTCCCGTCATCTGCAGACTTGACGGCGATACATGAACGTTATTCAAACTACGTTTCACAATTGGTAAATCACCTGACGCCGAGAACAGCAATGCATCGCGGTCATCGAAACTACGATCCTCAAAATATTCACTCGATGGAAATACATCGCGGTCATCTAAACTATGATCCCCAAAATATTGACTCGATGGAAGTACATCACGGTCATCTAAACTATGATCCCCAAAATATTGACTCGATGGAAGTACATCGCGGTCATCTAAACTACGATCCTCGATATGTTGACTCGATGGAAGTACATCGCGGTCATCTAAACTACGATCCTCGATATGTTGACTCGATGGAAGTACATCGCGGTCATCTAAACTACGATCCCCAAAATACTGACTCGATGGAAACAATGCATCGATGTCATCCGTGCTACGATCCTCGAAATATTGACTCGATGGAAAAAATCTATCGCTCTCATCGTGCGACATGAAGTTACCAGCAGAGTTTACGATATTTGAACCGACATCAAGTCCTTTCTTCAACTCTTTAGGTTCTGATTTATAAAGAGAATCCAACAGTTGTTCCAGTTCATCTTTCACGATTGTTTTGCGGTCATGACGCAGCCGTCTTCGATCCCATTTCGAACTGACGTCTCTCTCGTCAACATCCCCATCGAGTAGGTCGAACCCAAACAATGGGTCATAAATGTCACCTGCATATTCATCGTTGCGACCCTTTACAAAACCTATAAATAGAAATGTACGTTATTTAAAAAAAAAAAATACAGAGTTTTATCGACACCACAGTACATTTAACCCGAAGAGGAAACTCATTAATTACTACTAGTCTAAAATGCACCAGAGATGAATAGGCCCGTGGGAATAATATAGTTTAAGACACGAGCCATATTCATACCTTTATATAGTTTGGGCACAATTTTGTACATGTACGAGGGGGGGGGGGGGGGGGGGGGGGGGGGGGGAGAATGCAGGAAATGCTCAAATTCGAACTAAGATACTTAGGTATATTTGGGTAAAATGAGTTTGCCCGAAACCTTTTCATCATTACATGTCCATCATTCTACCCACAATTTTGTTTGTAATCGATGTAAAAATGTGTTACGGTTCATTTGCAGCGCTTGTATGACCTGTTTGGCAACAGAAGGAAGGAAATCAATCTGATTAAAATTAGCTCTACTGGTCTACCACATGTAATAGTGGAGCTAATTTTAATTAGATTGGAAGGAAATGTTTTATTTAACGACGCACCATTTTATTTACGGTTATATGGCGTCGGGCATATGGTTGGGCGTAAGGACCACGCGGATATTGAGGGCGGAAATCCGCTGTTTGGCAGCAATGCCAATATGAATAAATGTTATCCAGATTCGGGAATTTTCGTTTAATACTTAAGCAAAAAATAAAAAATAAATCAGTCTAAACCGTACAAAAATGGAGCCCATACGTCTATGTTATTTAAGATGCAACAGTCTTTTTAACAAACATGACAGTATATTCTTACCGCTCAACAGCACCAAAAACAATACAACACGCGACAACCACCTCATGGTTGTATGAAATAAAATGCCACAGGCGAGAATGACCTCAATTTATAAGAACAACGTCACGTGAACATTCGATCTCCAGCATGAAACAAAATGCACGTGCATGTGACATCAGCAAAATACCCGTGCAATGTCAATTAGAAAAGAAAACAGGTAGTAATACTTAATAAATACACACTAGCTGCAGTTCAATATAAAATTAAATAAATAAATAAATAAAATAAATAGACTATATATGGTATGTATGTGTGTATGTATCCAAGTATCTATGTATATATGACTGTATATGTACATGTATATGTATATCATATGTATATCAATGGCGTAGCTAGCATGAAGCAGATGAGGCGCTTGCCTCGTCTAGAATTTCCCCAGATTTATTTTATTTTTCCCATGACACTGATATTTATTTTACAGGTCTGGGTTTTCATCGGCACCTTTTTCCTCTCTGGCTACGCCCCAGTATATGTACATCATATGTACTGTAAAGTGGATTAATATTGCGACGTGGGTTGTGTTTTTTTCGCGAATATACGTACACCTTATCACATGTTCTCGACGTTTAAATTTCGCGAATGACCGTTTGCATCTGTAAAAAATAACGCGTTCGAAAATAATGCGTGCGTATAAATGTCGCGACTTGGGGTTCGGAATTTATACGCATACTATGTTTTCCAGGTTTACAGTATATGTATAAAATATGTATGTGTGTATGTATGTGTGTATGTATGTATGTATGCATGTATATATACAGAATTTATACTTTATTTTATAGGACTAAATAGAAAGAAAGTAATGTTTTATTTAACGACGAACTCAACACATTTTATTTATGGTTATATGGCGTCAGACATATGGTTAAGGACCACATAGATATTGAGATAGAAAACCCGCTTTCGACACTTCATGGGCTACTCTTTTCGATTAGCAGTAAGGGATCTGTTATATGCAACATCCCACAGACAGGATAGTACATACCACGGCCTTTGATGTACCAGTCGTGGTGCACTGGCTGGAGCGATAAATAGCTCAGTTGACCCACCGACGGGGCTCGATCCCACACCGACCACGCATCAAGCGAACACTTTACCACTGGACTACGTCCCGCCCCATGACTAAATAGAGAATAATACATGAGTGGTCGTTAGATACCATTTATCTCACGAGTTGTTTTAAAATGTATCTAACGAGCGAAAGCGAGTTTGATACGTTTTTAAACGAGTTGTGAGATAAATGGTACCTAACAGACACGAATGTATTATTCTATTTCTTACATATCCTCAAAAGCCAGGTTTTAAGCAAAATTTAACATAATTTTCGACTAAAAGTTATTTACAGCCGTTGCACTTGTAGCTGACTTACGCGTCACAGACACATGTGATTGTCAGGTTAACTATACGTCACAGTCTAATATCCATTTCCATCGCGCTGGTTTTTATACATAAATGTGAGATAAATGGTACCTAACAGACACGAATGTATTATTCTATTTCTTACATATCCTCAAAAGCCAGGTATTAAGCAAAATTTAACATAATTTTCGACTAAAAGTTATTTACAGCTGTTGCACTTGTAGCTGACTTACGCGTCACAGACACATATGATTGTCAGGTTAACTATACGTCACAGTCTAATGTCCATTTCCATCGCGCTGGTTTTTATATTGGACCTATGGCATTGGTGACCTGGTCATCACATAGGAGCAGCCAGTCGTATGTCTTGAAATTGTTAACACACGTACATGTGTTATCAAAAATAACACATGGTGTTCTCACCAACGGGTGTGTAAGAAAAGGATATCTATACCAAACCGGTCTTCGTTCTGGGGAGGCAGGCGCGTGTGCAGGAATATTAACAGAGGGTGGTCTAGACTGGCGATCGAAGTGTATTGGGAGGTCGAGTCATGCTCCCCCGGAAAATATAGGTCTATTGTGAAAAAAGAAAATTTGCTTAAGCATGGATGGGTTTAGATCTCCTAAACCTTCTTTCTACACACGCTCCGGGGGGGGGGGGGGGGGGGGGGGGGGGGTGGTGTTTATAAAATATACAAAAAGCATCTGTTTAATTAAAAAATATATTAAACTGGCGAATTAAGGAAAAGGCACCACCTTATTTTTGTGTAATATCATAAAAATGTATTGTGTAAAAACAGTCAATTTTCACACAAAAGTGTTTTTTCATATAGAATATACGCTAAATATCTGAGATTTTTATTTTTACCATCCCCCATATGTCCACTGGTGTAGACAGAGAGAGGTCATGGGGCAGGTCCGTAGTCAGCATTTCGAATAGGGGGGGGGGGGGGGGGGGGGGGGTGCGAAGCGACCTGGGGCATGATTCCTAAAAAAAATTGAAATACCTGAAAGCGTTTTCCTGGTATCTGGAAATTAAGAATTGATATTAAAACAATGATTTTCGACTATTTTGTAAACAGGAGTTAAGGGTATTGACCCAATGTATATGTTAAATATTTTTGGCAATTGGTTATTATAACCTTAGTAACAAAAAAGGTACGTGTACCTCAGAACTATATGATCAGTTCCTTTAATTATGAACATATTTATGAAAAACGAAACACATTACTTTCTTGAAAATTGTATCATCACTAATCACCGCCAACACATGCAGTCCCTGTTATGAGTACAAGGTATTCCATAATTTTCACTGATGCGTCATATAATAAAAATGGCATCTACATATTGGCGTAAACGTTTTTGAAATACTTGGAAATAACCGGCATGATAAAGCAACTTCTATGCCAAAATAACATAATATTATTGTTTGATATAATATATAGAAGCTAGTGTCGATATGACCGGCCTCGGTGGCGTCGTGGTTAGGCCATCGGTCTACAGGCTGGTAGGTACTGGGTTCGGATCCCAGTCGAGGCATGGGATTTTTAATCCAGATACCGACTCCAAACCCTGAGTAAGTGCTCCGCAAGGCTCAATGGGTAGGTGTAAACCACTTGCACCGACCAGTGATCCATAACTGGTTCAACAAAGGCCATGGTTTGTGCTATCCTGCTTGTGGGAAGCGCAAATAAAAGATCCTTTGCTGCTAATCGGAAAGAGTAGCCCATATAGTGGCGACAGCGGGTTTCCTCTCAAGATCTGTGTGGTCCTTAACCATATGTCTGACGCCATATAACCGTAAATAAAATGTGTTGAGTGAGTCGTTAAATAAAACATTTCTTTCTTTCTTTCTTTCTAGTGTCGATTTGAATCCCTATATACAGATCAAGGCATGAACAAGATTACTTTTTGTTGCTAACGTTTTATTTTAAACCTTGGTTGTTAAGTCAATGGAAGGTGAACTGCTGTCATTGTCATGTAATTATCAAATGCTACGAGGTCATGAATATAGTAAAAAGTAGGCTACAATTAAACATTTTTGCTACATGTAGTTTCCTTTGTTATGATTTTGCCAGATTAGTTAGAAATTCTGAAGCATTTACACTACAGCTTTGGTAAAGGTAGTGCTAATTGACGAAGACGAGCAAATATCGTTTTATGGGAGAGTTGCAAATGTTACAATCATGTTTTTGTGTAATAATAAAAACAAAAAGGACCCACAGAAAAGTGGACAACAGCTTTTGCGGGAGGATTCGGATGAACCCCCCGAACCCTCGCCCCCTAAATACGGGCCTGTTGGGTCCACCATCTTTTATATTTGTCTGTCTCCCCCGATAGACTCAATAATTGGTGCACCCTCCAACCCGCTCACCTAATGTGTTTGTCCCACCTAACATAAAATCTTGGCTATACCAATACGTGGTTCCATCACAACTTCCCTCACCCTGAACATACGTGCGTTCTTTACCGGCCTCGGTGGCGTCGTGGCAGGCCATCGGTCTACAGGCTGGTAGGTACTGGGTTCGGATCCCAGTCGAGGCATGGGATTTTTAATCCAGATACCGACTCCAAACCCTGAGCGAGTGCTCCGCAAGGCTCAGTGGGTAGGTGTAAACCACTTGCACCGACCAGTGATCCATAACTGGTTCAACAAAGGCCATGGTTTGTGTTATCCTGCCTGTGGGAAGCGCAAATAAAAGATCCCTTGCTGCCTGTCGAAAAAAAGAGTAGCCTATGTGGCGACAGCGGGTTTCCTCTTCAAAACAGTGTCAAAATGACCATATGTTTGACATCCAATAGCCGATGATAAGATAAAAAATCAATGTGCTCTAGTGGCGTCGTTAAATAAAACAAACTTTACTTTACGTGCGTTCTCCGCAATGAAAAGTATATTAGATACAATTTGGAGCAAACCTGTGTATATTTAACACCCAGAACTTTAAAATATAACAAGCCCGCAAATATGATATTTGAAGTGTTTGTATGTAGGTGGTGAGGGGAATGGGACACGTTCCAGCGATAGGGACACAAATAGTAAGTGCTTTGAGTCTTAAGTGGGAACACACACACACACACACACACATACACACACACAGAGAGAGAGAGAGAGAGAGAGAGAGAGAGAGAGAGAGAGAGAGAGAGAGAGAGAGAGAGAGAGAGAGAGAGAGAGAGAGAGAGAGAGAGAGAGAGAGAGAGAGAGAGAGAGAGAGAGAGAGAGAGAGAGAGAGAGAGAGAGAGAGTTTAAAAAAACAACTGGGCTTTATATATACATTGTATATTATATACATACATGTATATATGTAGCACTAATACATTTTGGGCACTTTATTTTTATAACAGTATACATGTTTGAGGTTATATATGTATGCACTAGACAGGGCTGCAACTTGGAGGGGCCAACTGAGTAGTTAATAGTCTAAAACTCCTTAAAGGGAGGGTAAACTCAAATAACAGCCTTGTGTTGGAAAGATGCATACCCGGACCACCAACACATACTGACACTTTAACAAATGAAAAACGCGTAATTTTAGAGTTAATAAAAAAACCCATGATTATTCCTGCTAACTGGGGGCAGCCATTTTGTTTCGTTTTTGTGACGTCTGGTAGTATAGCTTGGGGCGAAGTGACGTCAACTCCGTCCAACTCCTCTTAAGTAGAGTGTAAACAAACGCTCTAATTTACGACAAGGCGCTTCGCTTTCATCAACCTGACTTGTAAAACAACATAAATGACTTGATAGTATAATAAAATATTTAACTAAATATATTTCAATTTGCATCAATAGAACGAAATGGAGTTAAAGTATTTTTCTCTTTAAAAAAATCCAAAGAAAACATTTTTTTATTATTAGGCCTATTGGTAGGGTACGTTCGAGCAAAAACGACCACTCACGATACCCAAGTGATAATTTTCTTTTCTTTGGGATTACGTAATTGGTCAGTTTTGTGATTTTAGATAGGAAAGTCTACTTAATCAAGGCTTTTACAGAATTACTTACAGTAATAAAGCAGCACGGCTGATAATGTCCATTACGATTTCAGGGGCGTCCGCGCGGCTGTCAGACAATACCTTGTGATCTTAATAAAAGAGGCACGTCTTTTTAGTGTGTCTAGACACAGTGTCTGGGGACCGTCTACATATATACCTACTAATCAGGAACCACAGTTACAGGCCACGGAAACAAAAGACCAATTAACCAAGAACACACTCCGATTATTATTTCAGTACGTGGGTTAATTTATGTACAAAACATAATACAGTTATTTCAACACTTTGACAATGTTGACTTACTTTGTATTGAAAAATAATATATACTTGTTGCCGGCTTACTGGGATAGATACTATTACAGAACCATCTCGCCAGACGGCGTATTCACTAGGATGGTACAAAATGGCCGCGCCCGTTATATATAATAGGCGTCATGTTTAAGCGTTTTATTAATTAACTACACGATTATACTTGTTGATATTAAACAATAATGTGCGTTATATATCGTTGAATATGCATACCAGGCCAAATGCCTTAAAGGGACATACCTTAGTTTCAACCCGTGAAAATTAACATTAAGTTTGGATAAACTTACAATTGAGGGAAACATGAGTCTGTGACTTTGAAATGGTGAAATACCCTCTAAAAATATACTAAAACTCGACTCCATAACTGTTACTTCTTAAACGCACGTGCGTTTTTACAAATAATATGAGAAATGCATTTTGTGATATTAAAATCACCAGGATGACCAAAAAGACTTCGAATGTACGGAAATGTATAATCTAAACAATATAATCTGCGTAAAGTATGATTTCAGTTATCAAAAACTGCTGTGATAATGGTTAAGAAGAGATTTTCTTTAAGTTTCTATACCCCCACCCCCTGCTAGCTACGGCCCTGCTAGAGCTGTATTTTTATAAGTAGGCTCCCCGAATAAATTAAAGTTTGTTTTGTTTAACGACACCACTAGAGCACATTAATTAATTAATCATCGTTTATTGGATGTCAAAAGTTTGATAATTCAGACACGTAGTCATAGTCATCAGAGGGAACCCGCTACGTTTTTCCCACTGCAACGAGGGATCTTTTATATGCACTATCCCACAAGCAGGAAAGAACATACCACAGCCTTTAACCAGTTGTGGTGCACTGGTTGGAACGAGAAAAAACAATCAGTTGAATGGATCCACCGAGGTGGTTCGATCCTGCGACGCAAACACCTCAAGCGAGCACTCAACCGACTGAGATAAATTCCGCCTCTCTTCCTGAATAGAGTTTAAAGTTTATTTTTGTTCAATGACACCACTAGAGCATTTGTATTTATAAATCATCGGTTATTGGATGTCAAACATTCGGTAATTTTGGCATATAGTCTTAGAGAAAGGGATCTTTTATATGCACCATCCCACATACAGGACAGCACATACCACTACCATTGAAATACCAGTCATTGTGCACTGGCTGGAACGAGAAAAGGACATATAGATTAGAATTAAGAAAATACATGGTAAAAAAGTTTCAGGCCATCTCATTTTGCTCGAATATGTCTGTCGTTTCCCCACGAATTTGAGGGTCTGCTTCGGCACGAGGCCCTGGGATGATATTGCTCATTTAGAGCAGAACGATAGCCTGGTTAATATCGCGTTGCCTAATTTTATATGAACCAACATGGCTGACTTAGAAGTTTTTCTCCAACATTTAGATAAAACAAATGGTATTGACAGTTTAGATCTTGCAAAGACACTGACTGTAGATCATCAAAAAGTCGTCGGAGCTATTAAAAGTATACAGTCTATTGGAGAAGTAAGTTAAACAAAGGGGAAAATATTTAATTCATGATATGCCATGGATACGGATGATGAAACTGGCACATGGAGTGAGGCCCATTTGGGGATCTAATGTTTTCATATTACTGAACACTACCCTAAGTACCCTGCTCTAAGTACCGTGTTGTACCTGAGATTGATGGACAATAGACCCCTCCGTATGACGAGTTAACCACGCCCCCCGTCACACGTGATGCAAGGTTAGACAAACTTCCAATAATGGCTGCCGATTCGCATAGGTCGATAGCAAAATCAACCGATCTGCCGATTAAGTTTTCGCCTTAATGTATTTGGAAATATCGTTGTTTAATTAAAAAGCCGACAAGAGGAGACATTCAAGTGTTTCACTACAGGGTACATTTACGACGACAACGTGATTTAAATCGAAGAAACCATTTTTACTTCAGTAAATCGAAGCACAAGAACCCGGAAGTAACGAACGTCGAATGCAAGCAAAAGAAGATTTAAAACATCCTATGCTAACTTTTCTTGTCAGGACTGATAAATTAAAATGTCTTGTTTCTTTCTTTTTTCTTCTTTTTTTTTCATCTTAATTTTTGTTGTTGTTGTTGTTCGACTTTTATATTAATGGAATCCCAATATGCCGAGGAACAAGAGTATAGAAGGCGCGTCGACGACCCGGCCTCGACCCGGTTGCGTTAAATGGTTTTGTTTAAAAAAAGAAGAAAAAAAAAAGAAAAAAAGTTAGGGAGGCCGTGAGCAGTAACATTCTATCAGGAATGCTATCAGTGTACCATCGTTCTATGTACAAAAGGTTACAAAACTATAGCAGGATACAGTCGCCTGTGCAAAAATTATGCAGGCAGTGGTTTAGATTGTAGGATTGCGAAGTTTATGGGGGTGTATTCTTACATAGCTGCACTGCTTGAACCAACCGATATACGGCACTTGCCCTATTTATGAAACCAAAGCCATACACGAAATAAAAAAAAATAAAAAAATCACAACTAGCATAGCCAGAGGGCTTGTTGGTGGGGATCACATTTTTGGGCCTCCAGTTATGTATACTAACATATTGGCCCGTCTTCGTTCTGACAAGACCTATTAGGGCTGTTTACGTTTGGGTGCCCCATCCCCTCTATAAAATCAGGCTGTCCAGCACACCCTTTTGAAAAAGTTGGGACACAATTAGGAATGAAAATATAGACAATGTTGAATAAAAGAAGGAAAGAAAGAAAGAAATGTTTTATTTAACGACGCACTCAACACATTTTATTTACGGTTATATGGCGTCAGACATATGGTTAAGGACCACACAGATTTTGAGAGGAAACCCGCTGTCGCCACTACATGGGCTACTCTTCCGATTGGCAGCAAGGGATCTTTTATTTGCGCTTCCCACAGGCAGGGTAGCACAAACCATGGCCTTTGTTGAACCAGTTATGGATCACTGGTCGGTGCAAGTGGTTTACACCTACCCACTGAGCCTTGCGGAGCACTCACTCAGGGTTTGGAGTCGGTATCTGGATTAAAAATCCCATGCCTCGACTGGGATCCGAACCCAGTATCTACCAGCCTGTAGACCGATGGCCTGCCACGACGCCGCTGAGGCCGGTATAAAAGAAGGAAGACGTAGAACAAATGTAGGACTGAAACAGTACGTAGCTACATTATTCATGCTCATATTGAGAAAACACCTTTTTTATGTGGTGCTCAGTTTGTACATGCATTTTGTGTTCTATCAAAAATAATGTAAATCTTATGTAACGGTCACGTTATACAGTTGTTTCAAATTACTGTACACTATATTAATCAATATACATATTTACTTGCATAGGAATGCTGATGCACAGTAAAACCGAGTTAACATGATTAATTTAAGTTTTCCATAATGTATTATAGATTCTGAAGTCATACATACACATTGTACATTATAATCATGTTAATCATTGGAAAATATGTTGGCTTTGAGGGTGTAATTTTAATATGTTGAGATTATATGGTGCCACAAATTGGGAGATATATTTTGCTGCCAAAAAAAATAAAATAATAATTCCCATAACTTTTATAATAACACAAGGAATATGCACACTTTAACAGCAATTCGTGGCATTTTCAAACACAAAAGTAAAAAAAACTAAGTGTTTTGAAGAAAAAGTAGGAAAAATAGGACAAAGACCAAAAAGTACGAAAAAGGATCGCTGGACAGCCTGTAAAATATTTGCCAATTAAGCCAGCACAACACAGTGTTTAAATAAATTCAATCTGATTAAAATTAGCTCTACTGGGCCTAGCCAGTAGATCTAACAGCATTGCGTGGACGCCCATGTCCAGGTGACATTTCATCTATAAATAACAATTTAAATATCGACCAATTACACTTCGCCTTTTATAGCGTTATTCGGGAGCATACAAATTCTAAAAATATCGGGCGAGACTATTTATGCAATAGGCGAACTTGTTGGTCTATTTCAACATTGAAAAAAAACAGGGGGAAAAGTGCAGTAATAAACTTTGGATTTTATACTAGTATAAACAGATTTTATGGCTATACCATCACGGTTTATTTTTTCCGTCTTGAAACCAATTTTATATAAAATTCTATATTGCAATTAGTTTCCAGCATACTTCGTAATTCACCCGAATTATTTCGTATACCACATAATCCCGAATGTTTTCAAATTCTTTTCAAATCACTGGCATGATTTTGCAAGTAAGGTTTTGATTGGTCGAATGAAAGGTCAACTGGACATGATCTCCAACGGGCTGCTGTTAGATCCACATGTAATAGTGGAGCTAATTTTAATTAGATTGCTTACGACAATTACCGTAGCGTAATTTAACAGTATATTTAACAGGCTCTATTTTGTCCCATACCTGTATCCATTTGTATGATTGATATACACAATAAAAGTTTGATACACAGAATGAAAATATATTTAAAATGTTTATCGATTCGGCAATTTCCAACAGGAAAACCACTTATTTGGTGCCAAATTTGTCACATGAACAGAATGGTCATTCTGTCTTTTGTGTCCACTAACTATTGTGTGATATTTTGTCCTTAATTACAGATGTAATTGGTTGTAACTGGTGATTTTTACTTTCTGTCATTTGTTTATTTAGCAATTCTTGTTATGTAATGATACAGTTTTCCATGGCTGGTTGTAATATACATATAAAAATATATTTCCAAACCAAAATGTGTACAGTGAACCTTTAAATGGATTCATCATCACTGTTTGACAAATAAAATGTGTTTTTATAAATGGAATTGTCGTCTTTAACATTAACTACAATATATTTCAATTGTTTTGCATTGCAGATATTGAAAGTTGAGCAGAGACAACACAAGAAATGGGAGTTGACTGATGAAGGAAAGGCAGTTGCGGCTAGTGGAAGTCACGAAGCCTTAGTTTTCCAAGCAGTTCCACCTGATGGAATATCTCAGGCATATATAATGGTACAAACTTGCTCATTATCAGTTCAGACTACAGGGCTTCTAGAAATTTTATAAAATCCACAAGCCATGGCATCAGTGATTTAAAACATTTACTAGCCACAATTAAAGATTCACTAGCCCTACTTTACTTTAAGTTTGTACAATTTTACTAAATAATAGTAAGAATCATATATGTCACCTAAAGAGGGAGATGGAGCTTAAAAACACTAACATTGGGTGGTTGGGGTAAGGGCAGGATATTAATTTGTACAAAATAAACTTGACTGCAACATTTGACAACAAAAATTTCCACTAGCCATCGGGCAAGGCAATAGTAGTTATTCACTAGCCCAACATTGAATATCACTAGCCATGGGAGTGGGGCTACCATAATCTAGAAATCCTGAGACTAACCACCTGTACTCAGAATATTTACTTTTAATGGCAAAAGTCCATGTACAATTATAAAAAACATTATTGCAAAGTTCTGTGACCTATTATTCAATTTTTATAACCAGCATGTCACTATTATATTGTACATGTATGTTGTACTTTATTAGTAGTTTTATGTAGTTTTTTCTCTTGTTCTTAGAGTTTCTTTCTCACCGTCATAATGCTCCTTAACCGTTTTGTCTGACGCCACATAAACGTATATCAAATGCGTTGAGTGTGTCGTTAAATAAACATTTCTCTCGTATGTATGTGTAGTCTATATGCATTTTTAGTCGATTAGTTTATAGGTTGTTTGGTTGTTTGATAGTGAATGATATGGAAATAAATTGTTTTTGGTGTTAAAGAGTTCATGCATACATTAAAGTAATACTCCTGATGGGTATGGAGAAATAACTTAATCAGTCGACGAACTCATTTCTTCATCACTATCTTCGTTAAGGGGGACTATCACAGGGGGTATTTTATTTCTTATAAAACTATTTTGTTTTCTAAAATCTTCTTCGATCTTTATTACATTTTTAACTGCGTCAGAGAAGTGTGTAGGTGTGACAGAGTTCAATGCATGTGCAAGTTCTCTCCGCACCGTGGTAATTTTACCATCATTGTGACAAGCTATGTGCCCTTTGACTTGACTCCAGATCAGTTCTATCGGATTGAGTTTAGAATGTCTTGGCGGCAGTCTTAGACACAAGTGCCAATGGCGTTCAGCAATATCATCAGTAACAAATTGCTTTGCACATTTGTTACTTTTCACAAGTTCATAAAGAACTGGCTTTGTCATGTTACTCTCAAAAGGTATATTTTTGTTTCGTAGCCACGACTGAATTTCTTCCTTTTTAGCGTTTAGTGCAGGACATCGTGTAATCTCAGTTAATTTGTTGTGGTAGCTTGCGTTATCCATGACGATAACAGAAGGTTCTGGTAGAGAAGGCATAAGTTGTTCTTCAAACCATTTGATGAAATTTTCATGATTCATCTCACCATGATAGTCTCCGTCTGTTTTTTTAGCCTCAAAGATCAATTCACAGCCATGTATCAGTCCATATTTATCACAGCCAGCATGACAAATAATAAGTCTTTTTCCCTTCCCAGTCACTGAACAGAGTTTAGGAACTCGATCAGCAGCGTCTGATTTCGGCAGGTGATTGGCGGTACTTGTGCCCGGGTGGATATCTGTCCAGTGGTGGGATGTTGTGTGGTTGACATTCACCCAGGTCTCATCTTGATACACTATTAAATACCCCTGTTCTCGTAAACTGGATATTTCATGGAGATAGGACAGTCTCCTGTCTGATATATTGGCGTCCTCAAAAACCACTTTTCCGGTTGTTAGACATATGTTGGTATTTAAAATCAAGGTCATGAAGTGTTCTTCGTAAAGTTGATATGGATATGTTGATTCCACATTTCTCCCTTAAAGCCACGTTAATCTTCGCCCTCTCTATAAAATCTGTATACTCGTCGTCTAATAACATCTTTATCAAATAAATCGATGAGTTTTCGGTCGCGTTTTTTAACAGTGATTTCTGTGCTTGGATTCGTAGATATATATATATACGTATGAGTCCCCCCAATTTAGAGGCAAATTAAATAACATTTTTATTATTATTTGATGTTGGTGGCCTTTGACATTTTATCCCCCCCCCCTCCTGGTCTTCTGGGTCCGGCCCTGCATTAAATGTATTTATAAATTTGGAAAGCACATTCCTGCGGTGTGTGAGGTGATTTGTTTATTACTGTGCTACACCTCAGTTGTGTTAGGTTAGGTATGGTATGCTAATATATAATTGATATAATAAAATAAAAATACATAATACATTAGCTAAATTTATTAAATATAATGCACCTACAAGAAAGGGTTACATGTTCTGTTTGTTTACATTTATGTTCAACGGAAAGATTAGACAATGCTGTTACACACTGCAAAACAATAATAACCTTGATTTAGTGAAACAAGCTATAATGGCCTTCACATAGCCTCAGATCCCAATGTTTTGATATGCAAATGACCGTAGTTATTTATAGGAGAAATAACGTGCATTCAAAAGAGACAGAGATTTTTAAAAAAGTGGAATTAAGTCAACTTCGTGCATTTTATATGATGATTTGTATATAAAACCTGTCGGGGTTTGGGTTTGTTTTCATGTAAATGCAAAGAAAACAAATATCGAATAGGAAATAAACGTAACATTTCCAAAAAACTTTGGGTCTAAATAATTGAACAGGATAATAGTGGTAATTACGATATTTGATCTAAAGAGCTGAAGATAAAACTCTGCTGCCACCACATAAAATTAAATGTACCTGTAGGGTGTTCCTTCCAAATAGCAGCAGTTGGGTTTTATAAGCACTTTTCCACATAAAATATAATAAATTTTAAATACTTTATTTTTTTATTATATATTTTTTGCATAAAATAACTTCATGAAGTAGATTGAAAATGAAGGTAGTAAATGTTTTTATTTAACGACGCACTCAACACATTTTATTTACGGTTATATGGTGTCAGACATATGGTTAAGGACCACACAGGTATTGTGAGTGGAAACCCGTTGTCGCTACTTCATGAGCTACTCTTTTCGATTAGCAGCAAGGAGTCTTTTATATGCACCATCCTACAGACAGGATAGTACATATCACGGCCTTTGTTACACCAGTTGTGGAGCACTGGCTGGAACTAGAAATAGTTCAGTGGGTTCACCGACGGGGATCGATCCTTGACCGACCACGCATCAAGCAAACGCTTTACCACTGGACTACGACCTGCCCCTAAAGTAGATTGGATAAAAATACCAAAATACAAAATACAAAATATATAAAATACTAAATTAAAAAAAAAATGTTTACCTTTATTTAAGTAAAGTATAGTTTCTGGGTTAAGGATCAGTGCAGTTTATGCTCGTGAAGTAGGTAGCTGATACCACCTACACAAACTCGTCAATATGTGATATCGAGAAGTTAGAAGATAAGCTTGACATACATTGCTTATAATGTCAAAAAAAGAAAAGAGAAAAAGTAATTTGCAGGGCTGCATTTTACGAAGCGATCTTAGCGCTAAAATCACCTTAAGTGCCTTTATAATTTACTTAGGCACATAAGGTGATTTTGGTATTAACATTGCTTCACAAAATGTATCCCTGGATTGTATTTTTAAAATAACAATTAAGAATTCCATGATTTGTTGTTCCAGGTTGAAAGTATTGATGATCTGGTGCAGCAGTGTTTGGTTAAGATTCAGAAACTGGGCTTGGACGATATAACAGATGCACAGAAAAATGAATACAAGAAGAAGAAGCTCATCACAGAAGTGTTAGTTAATCTGCCTTGAGATAAAGGTCATGGGCTGTCAAATGTCATGCAAATTCAAGCATTGAATTTGGGAATATTTTTTAAGGATTCTGCCAGAATCATCAGGGCTTTAGACCTCACTAATTTGGGTATAACGGGGACTTCTGTCTTTTCTGAGCGCAGGGAAGTCTGTTTATTTCAGTACTGTCATTAACAGCTGCTGTAGAATTGTCAATATTCAGAAATGCATTTCAAGTTATTTTAATGTAATTAAACTCAACATTTCAGTGGTTTTGAGGTGAACTATTTTGAGGTCAGTAGGTTTGTACTTAATTTGGGTATGATTATGTTGGGCATATGCAGAAGCGGATCTAGGGGGGACCCAAGGGCCCGGACCCCCCTTAAATTTTGCGATAGTTATAATTTTATTATATATTAATTGTCATTTTTTTTATGATTCATCTCATGTCACTTGGGCCCCCCTAATGGATTTTCTGGATCGGTCACTGATATGTATTTGGAGCACAAAGTTTATCGCATCAACTTTAATGCAATCTAAAGCCCTAAATCATAAACATGATTCAATATTGGGTATAAAATATAGATATTGTGGGATTCCGTCTCATTAATTTAGACTTACAACCCTAAATCAGGGATTTGTGGAAGCACGGAATCGTGCAATATTTGTAGCCTGCAATTAATGCAGTAGATTCAGATCATGCCAATATACACTTTGTGATTTCATTTTATTTTGCAAGTGAATTTTTATTAGAGGAGGGATCTACGTCAGCTGCTAAAGTGCTCACCTGTCATGCTTGGGTGGTAGGATCAAACCCTGAAGCTGACCTAGAGGAATTAACCAATCCCAACCAAAGCCACACTGCTTGCCTATGAAAGGCTATGGTATGTGCTGTCTGGTCTGTGGGGCAAGTTTATATTTTAAAATCCCTTCCTCTGAAGACTGTGTATGTTTGATGATTACTTAGTTTGTTCTAATGGAAAGTAAAGTTTGTTTTGTTTAACAACACGACTAGAGCACATTGATATGTTAATCATCGGCTATTGGATGTCAAACATTTGGTAATTCTGACTTGTAGTCAATAGAGGAAAACCGCATCATTTTCTTAATGCAGCAAGGGATCTTTTATATGCACTTTCCCACAGACAGCAAAGCACATACCACAGCCTTTGACCAGTTGTGGTGCATTGGTTGGATACTCTAATGGTGTCATTAAAAAACCCAAAAAAAAAAAATTTTAAACTCTAATCCAAATGATCTTGCAATCTGGCAAATTTATTCTTTTGTTTTTTCCTTTTTCAGAAAGCTCACCAGTTATTTCATATCAAAAGGAGAACACTTCACAACATCAATATCTAAACCGCATGTTGATCTGACAGCAGAAATGATTTCGAGGTACCAACGACGAGCCGTACATGGCAGTTTGTTGAACGTTAAAGACTCGTTACTATAACATACAGATATAAAATGTAACTGGTTTGGGTCATTAAAATTGTTAATACTATTAGTCTTTTTAATTCCGTATACTTAGACTGTTTTTTCCAGTTTAGTTATAACTAAGCAACTTGTTCTTGTTTTTATCTGACACTATATGTATATTGTTTTTGTATGTTACAAATGTTTTCATTTGTCTTATTCAGTTTCGCTTGACAGTTAACTTTGCGAACATCTGTTTTGATTTTCTCCCGCAGTGGTTCATGGAAAGATCTGAAGTTCAAGGCATACAATTTCAATGCTCTCGGCGTTCCTCCGACTTGCGGACATCTGCACCCGCTGCTCAAAGTCAGCGATCAGTACAGACAGGTCTTTTTGGAAATGGGGTCAGTATTGATAATTCATTTTTATTTTCAGGGTCGAATAATTTACCTGGAAATATCCAGATTTTCTAGAATGAAGGTCTGGAAGGTATTTTACAGACATAAAAAAAATAGACTGATGCACAGTAATATTCGTACAGGTCTAACACTGGAAATGTTTTTTAGTTTTAGCTAATTTTCAAATATGTAGAGTATTTCTTTAAAAAATATTTAAAAATGGATAATTCAAAGAAATTTTATTTGCAAAATATTTAATGTTGTAGCCACTTTGTATAAAAAATTGGCTAATTTGCCAATGTGCAGAGTGAGCCCTGGTCCATGATATTAAAAGTTTATAACCTATGTTTATTTTTTCAGGTTCACGGAGATGCCAGCCAATGATTTCATCGAGAGTAGCTTCTGGAATTTCGATGCCATGTTCCAACAACAGCAGCACCCGGCAAGAGACGCTCATGATACGTTCTTCCTATCTGGTGTGTTTTTGCTATTTCTTTGAAATACATATTGCAAAAATAACTATCTTCTTACATAGGTCTAACTCATCAGTTATGTAAACTATATTAACAAAACCGAACAATCGGTTACTCATGTGAACTGACTTCCGGTTATCTAAGATTTTGAAATATTGTCTCCTGTGGTAGACACGGTGCAGATTTAGCTTGACAGTCCAATAGGCACGAACTATTTTAGTCAAGTAATTAATTTCCCCTTATATATGCTAATGAATGTTATTTATCAATGCCACCAAACTACATTATGTTAAGATAGGGTACTTTTAATTTTATAAAGTAATCGTTCACCATGTAACCGATTAGCGGTTCGCATGATTTTAAATTTGTCTAACCGACACGCGAACAGAACACCGGTTCTCGTGAAATATTGTACCCTGCTACCATAAAATTATTAGTATGGGTCAGACAACTAACAGAGAATGGTTGGCCACAATCATATTCTTTTTCTATATTAATTAAAGTAGCATCTAATTAATATAATTATAGGCACTAAGTCTAATGTAATATGTTAATAGATAGAGGGGTACTTCTAATTAGTTAGGTTGCTTTGTGGAACTGTTGTAAAAATGGCAATGTAAGTCACTGTGTACAATCAACCTTAGCTACAGTTCTTTCATATTTTAGGAAATTAACTCAACAAGAAGTGAATGTTTCTTTTAATTTAAAATATATTGCTTGATTTTTGTGTTGAACTATCTAGGAGTTTACATTATTTATTTGTTTTGATGTCATTAGATGAATTATTTTAAATTCATTGTGAATTGTTACTTTAAAAAAAAGCAACCTAAGTGTTTAATATTTTTTTGTAAAAAAACATCTGGCAAATAGTTATGGGTTTTTATAATTGAAATACTATGTAAGATCTGTCAAAGTTTTACACCAGGTTTTTTAAATTGCATTTAAAAATGATTTTTTTTCGTTAGACCCAGCCAGTGCACATGCATTCCTAATGGATTACTTGGAAAAAGTAGTGTGACATTTTAATTTCGGACCAATAAAAATATTAAATTTTCCAATAGTGTATATAAATGTATATATTATATGAATGTATTATAAACACATTACGTAACAGTAACAATAAAAATATAATATATATTGATGCTGTTTTAAAATTGGCCATGATCTTTTACATATGCTCTTTTGAAAATTATGTTAAAGTTTGTTTTGTTTAACAACACTACTAGAGCACATTGATTTATTAATCATTGTTAATTCTGACATAGTATTAGAGAGAAAACCCACAAATTATGTTAAGTGAAATATTTTACTAAATATTATAATGTGGATTATTAGATGTGATATACTGTTTCTTTTATCATATCTAGTTACAATTATGACTGGAAAATGGAAGAAGCAGAACAAAATATTCTGCGGACCCACACAGCTGCAGTCAGTGCACGGATGTTGTATAAACTCACACAGGAGGTAAAGTTGCAAGAAACTAAAGTTGTAATCGTTTTTTGCCATTTGGTGTAAAGTGATACATTTATCATACTGGCGAAGACTTGGGAACTATTTAAAAGAATAATTGGTGTATTTATCCCAGCTAATTGATTGTTAAATTATTATTGAGAAATTAAAAAAAAATATTTAACAAGCATGAGCTATTTATCCACTAACATGCACATCTGCAAGATTATTAAAAAAAATTGGACATTTTACAGAAAAGTATTGCTGTTGAACTTTATTCTATACTGTTCTTCACTGAATACCAATCCCCGTCAGTGGGCCCATAGGGCTATTTCTCGCTCCAGCCAGTGCACCATGATTGGTACATCAAAGGCCGTGGTATGTGTATTCTGTCTATGGGATGGTGCATATAAAAGATCCCTTGCTGCTAATCGAAAATAGTAGCCCATGAAGTGGCAACAACGTGTTTCTTCCCTCAATATCTGTGTGGTCCTTAACCATATGTCCGACGCCATATAACCATAAATAAAATGTGTTGAATGTGTCGTTAAATAAATCATTTCCTTCCTTCCTTCCTTCCTACCAAAAAAAAGCTTCTTTGCTAACCACTCATACTGGTTTATTGCCAGTGACAGTAGCAGTTTAACAGTTGCCTGTAGTATTTTATAGCTTTTTTTGTTTAATTTTTGCTATGTTCCTGCAAAAAAGTAATTGCAATTTACCAAAATATATATATATTTTTTTACACACAAATGTTTTTCCAATAATTGTTCGACTAAACCTTGTTTGTTCTGTGTTTTAGAAAGAGTTCAGGCCAGTGAAGTACTTTTCCATTGAACGCGTGTTCAGGAACGAAAATCTTGATGCTACTCACTTAGCCGAGTTCCACCAGATAGAAGGACTTGTTGCTGACCGTCTGCTCACGCTTGGAGACCTGATGGGGGTCATTAAAGAATTCTTCAAAAAATTAGGTATGTGTCAAAATGTGTGTTTGCTCTGTCAGTTTTAACAGTGCTACTATTTGTGTGAATTTGTACTGGTCTTTTAAAACTTTGCTGACATTAATTTTGTTATTATTCGTCATTAAATGGACATTCCTGAGTTTGCTGCAATTTTTAAGATGTTATTGACTAACAGAGACATTTTAACGATTGTAATTACATATCAAATATATTTTTCTGCATAAAATATTAGTGGCTGTATATTAAACGTGTTTCTGATCGTTCTAATATTTGTACCAGGTTAAATTTCATTTTATTTCCTAAAATATTATTTTTTTCGTACAAACAAAATTATTTGAAGACAAAATCCAGTTTGGGCTTCTTACAAATATTAAGATTACCAGAAACACATTGAATATACAGACAGTGATATTCTAAACAAGAAAATATATTTTAACATGTAAGTTTAATCGTAGAAATATTTTATTAGTCGGAAACATCTTACAATGCAGCAAACTCAGGAATGTCCCTTTAAGTATTATTTGAATCTTTGCA
The DNA here is from genome assembly GCF_016097555.1 of Gigantopelta aegis. Taxonomy (NCBI): domain Eukaryota; kingdom Metazoa; phylum Mollusca; class Gastropoda; order Neomphalida; family Peltospiridae; genus Gigantopelta; species Gigantopelta aegis. The sequence goes on from NC_054704.1 coordinate 49,853,859, forward strand.
GTTAAAAAGCTTACATATTATATACAGACCTACTAACCATTACACACATTGGTGATAACACACGATGGGGGTACAAGAATATCTGATAATGATAACACAGTTTGTATATACACCAGTTTGCAATCAGCTAAAAGGAACAAAGAAAAATATGTACTGTGCTTTTATTGACTTTGACTCTGTATGGCGTATTGGTTTATGGCAAAAATTATTAAGTTGTGATATTAATGGAAAATGTTTCAGAATAATATTTAATATGTATGACGGTATCAAATCTAGAATTGTACACAATGGCTGTAAATCTGAATATTTTCCATGTAATATTGGTGTACGACAAGGAGAAAATTTGTCACCTTTTTTATTTTCATTATATTTAAATGATTTAGAAACATTTTTAGCTACAAAAAATAGCAAAGGTATCGAATTAGTAACAAACCCACTTGAGAAAGATCTTAATGTATATATTAAGTTATTTGTGTTACTATATGCTGATGACACTGTACTACTAGCTGAAACAGCAGATGACCTACAACATCAACTAGATTGTTTTCAAGTATACTGTGAAACATGGAAACTTAAAGTTAATGCAGCCAAGACTAAAATTTTGATTTTTTCAAGAAGTAACTCAAAAACAAAAAAGAATAAATTTACATATAATAATAAAAACTTAGAAATCTTAACTGAAGTTAAATACCTTGGGCTTGTGTTGAGTAAATCTGGGTCATTCACAAATGCTAAGAAAAATCTAATCAATCGAGCCTCAAAGTCTATGTTTGCTGTATTACAAAAATGCAGACAGTTCAATTTGTCAATCGATTGTCAATTAGACCTGTTCGACAGGATTGTAAAACCTATATTATTATATGGATGTGAAATATGGGGCTTCAGTAATTTAGATATCATTGAACGAGTACACCTCAAGTTCTGCAAATATATATTATGTGTTAATAAGTCGACACCAAGCTTTATGATTTATGGTGAATTAGGTAGATACCCACTGTCTATTAGTGTTAAAGTTAGAATGATTACATACTGGGCAAATGTTGTTAATAGTAGAAAATCTAAATTGTCTGGTATATTATACATGTTGGCATCATATAACCATAACGTTAATGCTATACCATGTACTTGGTTATCCTTTATAAAACGTATATTAGATGAATGTGGTTTATGTAATATATATTCATGTACACAGGTGGATGTTTTGTGGTTAAAACATGCAGTTAAACGAATACTATGTGACCAGTACTTACAAAAATGGAATAGTGATAAATTTGACTCATCGAAAGGTATTAACTACAGAATGTTCAAGCATGAATTTAAATTAGAAAATTATTTGTTGAAACTCTTAACAAAAAATGCTAGAATTCTTTGTAAATTTAGAACTGGAAATGTCAGACTTCCTATTGAAACCGGTAGATGGTTTAATATTGAGAGAGAAAACAGAATATGTCACTTGTGCAACACTGATGTTGGTGATGAGTTTCACTATATTTTTAAATGTACGTCTTTATCCACTGATCGAAATGTGTATATACCTAGTTACTATACCAATAGAGCAAGTGCAATTACCTTTTACAAGTTATTTTCTACAACTAAAAAATTACTTTTGTGTAAACTATGTAAATATTTGCAAATTGTCATTGAGAGGGTCAGTCTTCCGGGTTAATATTACTTAAATAGTATGTCCATTACCACTACAGAAAACACTTTGTAACTTATTTTGTTTATATTTTCTCCATACTGCACTCGGTGCAGTTTATGAGAATAAAATTCTTGTCTTGTCTTGTCTTGTCTTGTCTTGTACAAGGCACTGGTATTGTGTGGCATTGCGTTAAATGAACATTGAAAACACTGCAGTAATCTCCACAGCAATGCCGATTGACTGTAGTGGTTAATTGCTCAGGTTGTATATACAGGGCATATTATTCGTGTTAACCATTGTTATGTTCATGTATAGATTACACAACTTTAAATTTATGCAAACTATTCTGAAATTAAAAGATGCAGACCCTGTAATTTTACAACAATTTTGAGATAAATGATTAGGTTATGCAAATATAATTCACATAACTATGCATTCAGTTACCTAGGTAATTTTTTTTACATGAACCAACTTCCAGTTACCTACAATTTAAAAATATTTTTCAACTGTATATATAACATGTTTGTTTCTCCAGGTATATTCAAATTGCGCTTCAAGCCAGCATATAACCCTTACACAGAACCAAGTATGGAGATTTTCGGATACCATGAAGGTATTTTTTATTATTAACTTTTAAAGTAGATCTATACTGAATATTAAATGTTGTACAAATGTTGTTTATAATTGTATATTGAGTATTCATATATGGAAACAAAAAATCAATCCAACTATAAAAACATTGGTAGTTTCAAGTTACTGTTCGGTGCATTCTTTAGGCTCCAGTGCATTATTTAGGCTCATTGTTATCTGTATAGCACCAACATCTACTGTATACACCCCAATTTGTAACTTTCTTTGATGATTGTTTGTAAATTACTGAGTTAATGATTCCTTTGTCAATAATAATTTCAGATTTCAAACGTACAGAATTATCACAATGGACAAGATACAAGGTATATACTAAATTCTGTTCTAAAATACTGTATATTTATTGCACATTGTTCATCTTGATTTTTAGGTCTTGGCAAATGGATGGAACTAGGAAATAGTGGAGTGTTATGGCCTGAGATGTTGTTACCAATGGGACTGCCAGAAGATGTGGTTGTAATTGCATGGTCACTTGAAAGGTAAATCAATACAGAATGTTTGTCTTCACTCCTCACAATTAACTTAACTTAATATAATATGTATTATTTGTTCACTACATGATTAGGTTGAATATTGATCTGTGAAAATTTACAATTTAAATATTTCAAGAGAAAATATTTATTTTTTTTAAAGTTGATTCCAATCACTCTTACAAATATTTTTTTTTAAATACTGTTATTTTTTATCAAATAGATAGTCTGTAAGTATTCTTTAACGGTAACCTCTTGATTGTGTTAAAGTGCAGTTTAATGACTTTTGAAAACTGACTTCCATACTTCCATTAATATTGATTTGGCACTACGTTTGGCAATGCTTACTTTACCCATGAAAAATCAGCATACACACAAGCAATAGTTATGAAAGGATGCCAGCGTTATAAGGCTGTAACAGACTGTTGGTCTATCCAAGAACTTTCAAAATTAGTGCCCAGGAAATCCTATTGTGTTTATTTATAGTTTATTATCAGTGGCTTTGTGCTACATCACTTATAGTGTGTTAAGCTGATCTACTACTGGTCTTCAAGAATTAACAAGTTGATTTCTTAAGAACCGGGTTCAAATTTTATCATTGAAATGGCAAAAAAGAGCCATGGTTGCCCTTCTTATTTGCCGCTATACCCCGAAAATTAATAAGATATTGTTGACGGCAAGAAAACTACTATGGTGCGCTACCTGGTTTGCCCCCATGCATTCTATGATTCATATAAAAATTGTTTAGTAAATTTATCATTGGTAATATGATAAAAGGCAAATTGTATTGGCTAGATGTCCAAGGCACCAGAATGAAATCATGTTTATCTCGAAAAAAACTTGATAGAAAGTAAGATGCCTTTATGCTCCTCTTTTGAAGGAATAGTTTTCATTGGTGCTCCTGAACTTGCCTTGGTGCCCAATTTTCTATTATTAAACCCAAGGCAACACATGCCATGACACCACAAAATTAAAATTCAACCCCTGTTAACTGACAATGTTGATTGATTATATCACAGGGCTGATTTGTAGAAAAATAACTGCATATCTGTGTATGTTGATGATCACCTGCTTGTTTAAGTATCTTAAGTTTATGTAAAACCCTTCATTAAAATGTTTATTATCATTTCAGGCCAACAATGATAAAGTATGGAATCAACAACATTCGTGATTTTATAGGACCCAAGGTCAACCTACAGATGGTGTATGATAACCCTATATGTAGACTGGACAAGTGAAAACAATACACACATCAAACTATATATATTTATTTACAATTCCAACAGACATTTTGACAAATTCAGCTATAATAAATCTTTAATTTAATATTTAAACAAAATTAAAATTCTGTATCTTAATTTAGTATATTTTTTTAAACTGTCTGACTGGTCATATCTTATCAATACAGAAACACACAATTAGGCTAAAGAAGAAAAGAAAAACACCATTTACGGAAATATTAATTACATAATTTTGCTAACAAGTAGTGTAGTGGTAGTCTCAAGAATAATAGTATTTCCAGGATATGGTCTTGAATGTCATTGGTGTTACACATTGTCATTGGTGTTACTTGTTTTGTCATTGGTGTTACGCAAGAATATTTTAGCTGTCATTTCTCAAGAAACTTTATTTTTGAAATTTAAATTGTTTATATAGGAAAGCATACCTTCTACCTTTATGACTTTGATGAAATTTATTTTGAAGGACTCCATATTTTTAAATAATTAAAACTGCCACAGTGTATACTTTAAGTCACATACAGAATATCCGTGTGGAAATGCGCAATTACACCCTTGGATAGTTTTTGAATTCCAAATATGTTATTAGGGACACCCAAATAACACATCCATGTGCTCTTGATCACTATAAACCAATTGGATCACACTGCTGAACTACCTCACTTGTCCGGTAACACCAATGACATAATGAACTTGTTCATAGAGTAACATGTGTCTGCACGTGCAGACCGATTACAGTTCTGCGTGGCCAGATATAATTTTATGTTTCTTTGTTCATCTAGTTTCCAAAAGTTAACAATAAATATTTATATCTTTTAATTGTTTTATCTTGAATTTGTATTTTTGAAACACACACACACACACACACACACACACACACACACACACAAACAAACACACACACAATCACACACACACACACACACACACACACACACACACACACAGTACATTGACCCCTACTTGATACCAGTCCGCCTTACTGACAATGTTCATGTGCCTGTAAAAAACATATATATTATTACTATACACGGTAGATATGTATATTATTTACTTTGAAACATTAAATTAATAAATACACAGCTTTATGGTAAGTAGAATATTACCCAAATAATATATTAACACATACTATGTATTTGGGGGTGGGGGGGGGGGGGGGGGGGGGCAAAAGCTATGTTATTATTAACCGTGATTTTAGCCGTATCCACGTCCGCCTACGCACACGTGAACACGCATCTTTAGGGTACATTTTGGTTGGGTACGTTTCGGTTTGGGTACGTTTTGACTTGTATCCATCACATAGTATACATCCGCGTAGATCGTCATGCAAACATTGTGCACATGGTTCTTTTAATTTCTTGTCAATTCTTATAATCAATGTCAGTCGCTTAATTTGCAAAATATATTTTTTAATCCTTGAATACATTTATTATATTGTTTGAGTAAGCTTCATAATCACTAAGATGTATAGGTGGTGTAGAAAAGCAAAGTGACCACCAAATGACGTCACATCACTAAATGACGTCATTTCAAAAAGTGCCGTTACCTTCCTTGATAATAGGTCTGTGCTTTTCCATGTCTTGTTTAGTTAGTTGCGAGTAATTCTATCCGATTTTTGGCAGTGATGAGCAGTGTAATATATAGAATACTATAATCGTTCCCGAGAGTGACACAACTCGTGTGTTTTCGATCATAGACCACATGCTTTCGCGTGTGACGTACGTGTGAGTTTTCTTGCATATTCAATGATATTGCGTTCAACTTCCCATTAAATCATATTTTATAATTGGTAAAATTCACAAATTATTACACAAAATGTAGCATAGTAGAGCAGTAGCAAAACAACGCTATATTGCCTCGAAAACATGTCTCTAGGCATCTATATTTCAACATTTTATGAGGAGCATGCCCCTAAACCCCATCCCCTCGAAGTTCGATTCGTTTGCCCTCGGCAAACTCAAAGTTACTCTTTTTACAATTTATTACCCCCACCCTTTTAAAATCCCGGATCAGCCCCTGATGTCTGCATGCTACTTTATAAATTTAAAATAAATATATTAGGCCAAAAAAAAAGAGAAAAAAGAGTTGGGTGATCGTCCTTTTGATCACACAAATCAGAGGGGGGGGGGGAGGAGGGTTTTTTTTTTGGGGGGGGGTTTCTGTGAAAAACTTGATAAAAACCTGGAGACCGTTTTTTTTTGCGGGAGTAGCAGTCAATAGCGCATGCGCCTGGATGTTGTAGTGCCTTCACTTGCCGCCAGACGGACCTGGTGTTGGTTTAACCATTTACGGTGCTTACGAAATTTAATTGCTGCTTTCTCGACGCATTTTAAACAGTTTTTAATAAAATAAATTCAGGGGCGGGCGCTTTTTTTCAGGTACGGGCGGGGACGATCACCAACTCTTTTTTTTTATTTGGCCTGATTACTAGATTAATAACATATACGGTAGATAGGTATATTATTTACTTGATAACATTAAATTAATAAATACCGGCACACATATTTAAGGTAAGTAGAATATTACCCAAATAAATATACTAATAAGATATAAAACAAGATATTAAACATAGAAACTGAGATTTGCCAAGCTGTAGCTACGTTTTGCCACAGGCCGTAAAACGATATCTGGAGAGACGAGGGGCGGGGAGGAGGGAGGCACAAACTATTTTTTGAGGGGATTGTAGCCGTTTCCACGTCCGCATACGCATAAGTGGACACGCATCTTTAGGGTACGTTTTGACTTGTATCCATCACATAGTATAAATCCGCGTAGATCGTCACGCAAAAAGTGTGCACACGGTTCTTTTGATTTTTTGTTGTTAATTCTCAATTATAATTAATGTCAGCCGCTTAATTTAGCATATATATATATGTAATCCTTTTGTTTATCCTTGAATACGTTTACAGTATTGTTTGAGTAAATTTCATAATGACGGAGATGTATGGGTGGCGTAGGAAAGCAAAGTGACCACCAAATGACGTCATGTTGCAATATGACGTCATTTCGGAAAGCGCTGTTAGCTTCTTCGATAATAGGTCTGTGCTTTTTCATGTCTTGTTTAGTTAGTTTGAAGTAATTCTGTACGATTTTTGGCAGTGATGTGCGTTGTAATATATAGAATACTATAATCGTTCCCGAGAGTTACCATTTATATTACAACTCGTGTGTTTTCGATCATAGACCACAGGCTTTCGCGTGTGACATACGATCGTAAATGGCCTCACGGGAATTCGTTTAGTATTCTCTATATAAGTTAGATTACAGTAACATGCTAATTCAACGTTGCACGTGTGTCTTCCTGAGCTAAAACCAGTCAGCTGTGGGTTTGAATCCCTATCTTGAAGTCACAAAAAGTTCAAATTGTCTTCACAAACACAAAACATAAAATAGTCTACGCCTAGAATAATAGTATGACGTCACTTTAAATATCAATAACAGAGAAAAAAAAGTAAAGTTTGTTTTATTTAACGACGCCACTGGAGCACATTGATTTTTTTATCTTATCATCGGCTATTGGACGTCAAACATATGGTCATTCTGACACTGTTTTTTTAGAGGAAACCCGCTGTCGCCACATAGGCTACTCTTTTACGACAGACAGCAAGGGATCTTTTATTTGCACTTCCCACAGGCAGGATAGCACAAGCCATGGCCTTTGTTGAACCAGTTATGGATCACTGGTCGGTGCAAGTGGTTTACACCTACCCATTGAGCCTTGCGGAGCACTCACTCAGGTTTTGGAGTCGGTATCTGGATTAAAAATCCCATGCCTCGACTGGGATCCGAACCCAGTACCTACCAGCCTGTATACCGATGGCCTAACCACGACGCCACCGAGGCTGGTTCAATAACAGAGAAAGTCCAATGTCCCTTGTGAGGGGTGTTGATGTATGTTAAGTATTTTTAAAATAAAAGGAAAGTGATCTCTGTGTTACAAAACGTTACATGGGGTTGATATGGAATATAATAATGTTCAGTGGCGTAGGAAGGTGTCAAAACGTGGTTGGGGGGGGGGGGGCGACACAATTTTATATTTACACACTTTCACACTATTGTAAAGCAAAATATCTGAAAAGTGGGGGGGGGGGGGGGGCACATTCCCCCCTTGCCTCCCCGCTTCCTACGCCAGTGCTGTTTATGTTATTTATAATAGTTATGTTATTTATTTTATTTGATGGCTATTTTTAGAAGAGGAAATTTTGGATTAGTGAAATCTATTGCCAAATACCAAACAATCTGGTGTCAGCAAACATAGATTTTAAAAAACCCCACTATACAACATCAATAACAACAACAAAAACAAAAACAACAATTAATAACAATAACAAAATTTGTATTATATTTATAGGAATAAAATGACTAGGCCTATATAATAATAAAGTACTAGTATATTATAACAATAAAATTATGAAAGTAATTAAATTACTGCCCCATTGATAACCGGAACAAGAACTTTACGTTTAAAAATACAACCGACAATAAATGTTAATACATGGTTATTATACCAAACAATCTGGTGTCAGCAAACATAGATTAAATAAATTAAAAAAACCCCATACAACATCAATAACAACAACAATTAACAGTAACAAAATTTGTATTTTATTTATAGGAATAACATGACTAGGCGTATATCATAATAAAATACTAGTATATTATACAAATAAATGGTCAAAAAAAAGAGTTTGTTTTATTTAACGACACCACTAGAGCACATTGATTTTTTATCTTATCATCGGCTATTGGACGTCAAAGATATGGTCATTTTGACACTGTTTTGAAGAGGAAACCCGCTGTCGCCACATAGGCTACTCTTTTTTCGACAGGCAGCAAGGGATCTTTTATTTGCGCTTCCCACAGGCAGGATAGCACAAACCATGGCCTTTGTTGAACCAGTTATGGATCACTGGTCGGTGCAAGTGGTTTACACCTACCCACTGAGCCTTGCGGAGCACTCACTCAGGGTTTGGAGTCGGTATCTGGATTAAAAATCCCATGCCTCGACTGGGATCCGAACCCAGTACCTACCAGCCTGTAGACCGATGGCCTGCCACGACGCCACCGAGGCCGGTAAATGGTCAAAGTAATTAAATTACCGTCCCATTGATAACGGGAACAAGAACTTTTACGTTTAGAAATACAGCCATCAATAAATGTTAATACATGGTTAAGAATTACCGGCCTCTGTGGCGTCATGGTTAAGCAGTCGGACATAAGGCTGGTAGGTATAGAGTTCGCAGCCCGGCACCAGCTCCCACCCAGAACGAGTTTAGGTGTAAGACCACTCCACCCTCTTGTCGGTGGCCTCATGGTTAAGCAATCAGTACAGTAGAAAAGTCGGAAAAGGAGTAACTTATCAAATAGCTCTTGCCTTTCAACATAAGTCTAAAATAAAATGTTTTTTTCTTTTTCACAGCTTGGGTAATTACAGTGAGTGAAACCATGGTTTTCACACATCACGAGTTGACATAAAAATCGTATTCGAAGTTTAAAAAACACCATGAAATGGTCGATTTATTACAGACATTTTTCCTAATTTTTTTATACTATCTTTCGCTTTTTGCCATACATGTTTTACAATGTAATGTACATATATGTAATTGTTATTGTCACTGAGGTAATTTTAACCTTCTTTTACACAAAATTCTAGTGTAAGTCATCGCAGATTGTGTCACTGAGGTAATTTTAACCTTCTTTTACACAGAACTCTAGCGTAAATCATCATAGATTGTATCACTGAGGTAATTTAAACCTGTTGATATAGACAGAACTCCAGCGTAAATCATCGCAGATTATGTCACTGAGGTAATTTTAACCTTCTTTTACACAGAACTCTAGCATAAATCATCGCAGATTGTGTCACTAAGGTAATTTTAACCTTCTTTTACACAGAACTCAAGCGTAAATCATCACAGATTGTATCACTGAGGTAATTTAAATCTGGTAATAAAGGTAGAGAAGCAAAGGAATATTTGTTTTACAGACCTCGCTGGTTATGGGGAGCTACATGTATCACTAGTGATGTTTCAATAATCGCAAATAATCGAAAGTTGATTGGTTTGGCTACCGATGTAATAATCGATTATAAAAATCCATAATCGATTGTGTGGGAAAATGTTTACTGTAATTGTTCCTCCAGTAGAGATAATAGAATACATATAAATGTGTTGGGTTTGGTGTTTGCTTTCATATGGACACACACAAAAGGATATTAAATGGTTAGTAAAGGTGGAATTGGCGATTTGAACAGAACGATGGTTCATGTCAAGTATGGTTGCTATTTTTCACGACTAGCAGGTTGCCTCTCGGTCGACCACATGTCAAATAACCAACAGCCATACATATTCACAATGTAGTTTGATGATCATAGAGCTTGGTGCATGTAAAAACATTTCCTTTCGGTTTCCACACTAATGCTTATGCATAGCTTCTGTACTCTGACTTCAATGGATTTAGATTGAGTTTGGAGTTTTCCTTCTCCTAGGAGAGTTTCCTTACTAGGATTCTGAGCCTCTCCAGCCCAGTTTTGATTTTGGAGTTTCCTTCTAGACAGTTGTCTTTCTTGACTCACGTCCTTTGTCTGTCCGGTCCATATTAATCTAGTTTCTACACTTTGACCAGTCCAGCTTGGGTGACCCTACAAGGAGCTGATGCTCCACCTGACATAGCTCTCCGAGTCATGGAGACATGCAGTCTACCTCACCACGTCAAGGAATGGACCATGAGATAGGCAATGTAGTTTCAAAACAAAATTTAACTTAACTTAATATACACTCTTAAAATAAGCTAGCAAACGGTGAATTGCATTGACTAATATTGTAACTTTCACACCTGCTACATTTTTGTCTGGGTAGCAAGTTTCAAAATATATACTCACTGTGTGGGACCGACACTTGATATTGGTACTATCGAAACGACAAATCTTGAAGTAGAGAAAATAATTATTAAAGTATGTCTTTTATCAGTTACTTTCTGTTATAGGTCAGTTACCATTGTTCATGTTCGGTGAGGTTCATATAACTGTAACATTGTATAACACAGTTTACATAATGCATTTGTTTCATTAAACATTTAATTGACGACTGTACGACGAATTGTAGAAGTATATACGGTGAATTGCTATAGTTAGTTTTAAAATCTCGACTGACATTTAAACTGTTTACTCAAAATCAACAGTTTGTCCTATTTGCTAAAAGTCTTGATTATAGGTCTGTAAGTATTGCTTAATTAGCAGTTATACATTTCTTTAAGTTAATGGTAAAACAAGTTTATTACTGTAATTCAGTCATGGTAGCAAGATATGTAGCTATATATATATATATATATATATATATATATATATATATCGCTACAACAGTACCAATATCTGGTGTCTTTCCCACAGTGATACCGAGAGAGTAAGTAAGGGACCACCTGGTCGTCCTTATGGTTTGATGTGGGAAATTGCTTTTGGCTGCGTGTGTTCGCGCAAGATGATTCCTCATGGGTGAAACTCTTCTTGCCTTATCATAATGGGATTTAATTGGAGGTTTTAGTTGCAGTCACTCTGCTGTTGCAGTCCTCGAAATAAGCTGGGTATTATTTATTATGTGTCACCAGACACCTGAGAAAATCGTGAAAACCACGCATTGCAAACAAAAACGTGATCACAAACAAAGCATTGGTTAAGGGAAAATACCAACACATAGACGTAACCAATACAAGACTTGATCTTTCGTTTGCGAATTATTTTGGGGGCTGTGTTAATGTGATCTATTATTCCTATCCAAAATTAGTATGTATGTGATAGCAGGTAAGACATAATGCACTACGATAAACTTGTTTCTTTTGTTTGTACTTAATATGGTATTGCTTGTATTTCAGAATGCTGAATAATCCTGCCGTTGTGAATTCTTTGGCCAAACTAAGAAAGAATAGAAACAAGGAGAATCCTCTTTCTGGGAGTTCTGATCACTTATCTTCACTGATATCAGATGCAAGCTATGCATATTCTCAGTTATATGGGGAATCTTCAACGTCACAGGTATTGTCTAATACAGACACTAATGATAAAAGCAGAAGGATGGCCAACAGTGGTTTTGAGTATGGCGACAGAAAAGCGTCCAGAGACGCAGATAAAAGTGAAATACAGAAAAAGAGAAAATATGAAGAAGACAGTCATGATAATTCCAAAAAGCAAAAAGTGTCACCTTCTGTAAGTGTTAGGGGCAGAACAGCAAAAAGGATTGTTGATAAATATCCTGGAAGTTCTGGCCCTGCCAACATACAAAGGGAAAAGCACCACACAAGAAATGGTGACCCCGGAGACAAGACATTAGACAGCTGTTTTAAAGGTGATAAACATTCATTAGATAATGGGACCAAGGATAAGAAAAAGGCACACGAAAATGATAAGAGAAGAAAAGGTGAAAAAGAAACGAGTGTAAAAAAAGATGAAAAGGAAAAGAGTGTAAGAAAAGGTGAAAAGAGTGTAAGAAAAGACCACATATATGAAAGGGATAAAAAGACCATAAGTACCTCCAAAACTGACCACAGTACAATCGGAGCAACTGAGAAATATGACCAGAAAGAAAGAAATGATAAGAGAAGAAAAGGTGAAAAGGAAAAGACTGTAAGAAAAGACCACATATATGAAAGGGATAAAAAGACTGTAAGTACCTCCAAAACTGACCACAGTACAATCGGAGCAACGGAGAAATATGACCGGAGAGAAAGAAATGATAAGAGAAGAAAAGGTGAACAGGAAAACAGTGTAACTAAAGACCACATATATGAAAGGGATAAAAACACCAGAGATACCTCCAAAAGTGACCACAGTGCAATTGGAGCAACTGAGAAATACGACCAGAGAGAAAGAAACTCTCATTCTGACAAAACTCGACATAAACGTTTGGACCCAAGAAGTCATCAAAGTTCCCCGTCTTCCAAAGGTGTTTGCACAGAAAACACTGACCTGGGGAATGGTGCAAGTCATTTAACACCGATTTCAGAAAAACGGGCTATTCTGGAAGATGACGTTGAACACAAAGACAGTATCAGTCATTCCGATAAGAAAAAGTATACAGAACCTGGTCAACATGGTATTAAAACAAGAGATAATCCAATTCACTTGACACAAGGGTTACCGAACCTGGTTAGTATGGAATGTATTGATCACAATATTATACCCGTTTCATCACCAGTTTTAAAACAAGTAGTTGATATGGAGAGTGGTGTTGCTAATGTTGAACAGAACAATTGTCCAGATAGTTCACAAGTTTCACCAAAGACAATTTCTAAGGAAGCTGATGATCTGGGGAGTACTAGTCATGCACCATTGATTTCACAAAAAACAGTCATTCTGGGACACAATCCTTCACCAAATAATATCTGTAGTGATGGTGATAATAAGAGTAATTCAGCACGGGTGTTGGCAAAATCAATTGGTCTTGAACATGTTCAACATGTTATACAGGTGGATGATGTGCATGATCGATCAATAATTTTAGAAATAACATTAAATGTGAAAGGTGATGTAAAGGCTGTTAAACAGAGAAATAGAGCCCGCAATATACCACTGGCTTCACTCAAACGAAAGCAGGTACGAGATGGTGATACAACTACAAAACAAAGCGACAGTGCAGTTCATTTAGCAAAAGAAATTATTCTGGAAGGTGGGGACCATATTGATGATGAGGTGAATCATTTGCTGCCTTCACCAAAGAAAATTCGTATACAATATACTACTGTTTACAGTCCTTCAAGTAACAGTGAGAATAAGGCTTTAAAGGGATTGTCATCTGCAGCTGAAACTGATGAGACAAACGACCATGGTAAAGGTGCCAAATGTCATGAAACTGATGAAGAAAGTTCAACTTCAAGTTCTGATGAAGAAAGTTCAAGTTCTGATGATACATCATCAGATAGTGACAGTGACGTGGGTGAACGTAATTCAGTTTACCCTGCATCAAGTGGAATTCATAACAATTCTCAGCAGATTGTGAATGGTTCTGATAATCCACATGTTTTAAAATTATTTGACAGACTGAAGCCCTTAAATGAATTGTTAAGTAGCATGCTGAGTAGTCAGAATAGAAGAACGGATGCATCCAAGACGGATGTTTCTAAAGTTTCAAAAACTTCAGTGAGTAGCAAACAGACAGGTAAAGGAAAAGATTCCAAAGCAAACGATGCTACAGCAAAAATAGTCTCAGATAAACGTCATACTATCAGTGACAAAGACAAACCAGTTTCTAAAGTTTCAAAAACTTCAGCCAGTCACACACAGACAGGTAAAGCAAAATATTCCAAAGCAAAGGATACCACAGCAAAAATAGTCTCAGATAAAAGTGATACTATCAGTGACAAAGACAAACCAGGTTCTAAAGTTTCAAAAACTTCAGCCAGTCACACACAGAGAGGTAAAGCAAAATATTCCAAAGCAAAGGATACCACAGCAGAAATAGTCTCAGATAAAAGTGATACTATCAGTGACAAAGACAAACCAGTTTCTAAAGTTTCAAAAACTTCAGCCAGTCACACACAGAGAGGTAAAGCAAAATATTCCAAAGCAAAGGATACCACAGCAAAAATAGTCTCAGATAAAAGTGATACTATCAGTGACAAAGACAGTCCAGTTTACAATGAAAACAGTATTAGGTATCCATGCATTTCATTGGATGATGAAGATTGGTCACTGCAGCTGCACGTGGTCAGTGATGAAGAAATAAGCGATGCTAGCTCTTTAGAGGATGGGGAATTACAGAATGAATCTCCAGATGACTACATTGTTAGCAAACGTCTAACTGAAAGAAAGCCCAATTTTGAACCCCTAATCAAATTAAAGACACCAAACATTTCAGCATCCACCAGTGGACAGCAAAGAGGACAAAGAAAGGGAACAAAATTGAGTATGGATTTATACCGACCTATGATTGGTGAATCAAGTTCTGATGAAGAAAGTTCAACTTCAAGTTCTGATGAAGAAAGTTCAACTCCAAGTTCTGATGAAAAAAGTTCAAGTTCTGATGATACATCATCAGATAGTGACAGTGACGTGGATGAACGTAATTCAGTTTACCCTGCATCAAGTGGAATTCATAATCCACATGTTTTTAAATTATTTGACAGACTGAAGCCCTTAAATGAATTGTTCAGTAGCATGCTGATTAGTCAGAATAGAAGAACGGACGCATCCAAGACGGATGTCTCTAAAGTTTCAAAAACTTCAGTGAGTAGCAAATTAAAGACACCAAACATTTCAGCATCCACCAGTGGACAGCAAAGAGGACAAAGAAAGGGAACAAAATTGAGTATGGATTTATACCGACCTATGACTGGTGAATCTCATTCTTCAAATCAAGCCACCAAGGCATTTTCAACGTTAAAGGGTTATAAAATACCACGGAAAAGTTCCTTGGGCTCACAAAAAAGGCCATTTTCAGATGTCGGCAGCATTGACAGGACTCCTAAGAGAAAAAGACTTGAAAAATCACCCAGTCAATCTGTAGGCTGGTAGTCTGACAGTGATTTGATAAAAATAAATGTATATATCAAATTTACATATGGCAGTTCTTGTTTGTACATGTTTGTACTGAATGTTTGAGTGGATATTTGGTTAACTGCATATCTTTATGTGGGCTCTGAAAAGAATTTGACTTGTCCAAATAGTTCCCCAGCAAGAACGTGTTGTTGTCATTATACAAATATTAACATCTACAAGCACCTAACAATTAAGGCCTGAATAAATAAATAAATAAATAGATGATGAATGAATGAATTAGTGAGTAAGTGAGTTCGTGAATGAGTGAGTGAGTGTATGTACGTATGAATGAATGAATAAATGAATGAATGGATGGATGAATGGAAGACCAAACAAATCGTGAGGGTAGTTAACAAAACGACGCCAATGCATCTGCATACTACGATGCTCAGTCCAGTCATGAATGTATCTCAAACAATGAAGAATCGTGAAGATGATGTGACAAAATTTAATGTATTTATGTTTATAATATTCTTCCACAATATCGCATTATTATAGTGTAACTTATTATGGTAGTATTAAACAAAATAACTTCCGTCTGGGTCAAAGTTCGAGGTGCACCAGACACCACAAGTCCTGTGATTGGTGATAAATGTGAGTGTGTTGGTTGTAAACAAAATAGTTTCATCTGGACAAAAGATATATGCAATTTTAGTTCATCAAGTACCACTGTGTCAAGTAGCCTTGTGCTTGAAACATGTATGGGGTACCTGTAAAAAAAAGTACTCGAATTTTGTGCGGAACTAAAGTCCAAACCAAATTGTTAACAACTACAATAAATTACTCTCCTACCTTTAATTACCAGACACAAGTTGTGAAAAAACCATTACATGACACAGATTCCACATATGAGACTGTAACGATGTCGCCAGTATCGACTTCGCTGAGATAGCATAAGGCAAAATACATGCAGTTTTCTGCCGTCTGCCATTTGTTTTTTTTATGGAATACTCTTCAAGAGGGTGAAAGCCTGCAAAGTTTGTGACATAATTAATATAAAATCAATGATCTCTAGTGGTATCATTAAATAAAAAAATAAAAAATAATAATAAAATTAATATGACGTCATCACTTTTGTTTTTTTTATATCATAACATGTTATGACGTTGTTAGATTAAGTCATATCATTTCACCCCCTCTTGGAGAATATTCCATAAAAAGTCAAAATGGCAGCCGGCACAAAATTACATGTTTTTCGCCCTATGCGATCTCAGCGAAGTCGATATAGGTGACATGGTTATCATCTAGTATGTGGAATCGGTCATTGTAATGTTTTTTTCAAGATTTCTGTCTGGACAAAATGTGGGTAAAATCTAACGAAAAATAAAGGTAGGAGAGCAATTTTTCGTAGTTGTTAACATTTTGGTTCGGACTTTAGGTAGTCATAGACGCTACCCGTTATCTCAGAAACGAGCAGCTTGACCCCATTTTTTCTGATTCACTTTGAGAGTGAAGGGTGGTAGTATTTATATCCGTGGTGTTTATGTTGATTGATACGCTGAAGGTAGGAGTTTTAGCCACATGTTACTATTGTCGTCTATGGGATTTGATTTGGTAGTATACACCATATAGCCCATCCAGTGCATAATATAACATATTATGATTTTGTCATTTTATTTAATTAAAGTATTCTGATTGATTAAT
Source organism: Gigantopelta aegis (assembly GCF_016097555.1). Lineage (NCBI taxonomy): Eukaryota > Metazoa > Mollusca > Gastropoda > Neomphalida > Peltospiridae > Gigantopelta > Gigantopelta aegis. The sequence continues at coordinate 49,871,025 of NC_054704.1, forward strand.
TAGCCGTCACTCGACCATGTAAGTTCACAATGACCTTGACCTTGACAATAGTCACTGTACATGGCTCTGAATGGAGTTTGAATCAAAGTTAGCACTGAGGAAAAGTTGATTTTGGCCTATAATTCATACTGTAACGATTTCAATAATTTCTTTTTACATGGTGTTTGACTTGCCATATACAACTGCTCTTAAATATGGTATTATATGTAGGCGACCTGAACTAAGATTTTAATAGCAATTTATTTTTATATTAAAAATAGCATGTGCCAATAGTGGGTTAATGTCTTTAGTTTCCATCAACAGTTATTTTTTCATGTAGGCCCTATAAAATTCGGAAAACTCAAATTTATAAAGAACTCGATTTTTATTGTCATTTTGACATATTTATAGGGTGCTAAGTTATATTTTAGACAAATTTGTAGTTTTAAGTAAGTTTGAAGAAAAACGTTACCAAAGACATAATTAAATTTGTTGTCACTATTGTGCCTTCTGTTTTATTTATACGTAACAATAAGCTTGTTAAACATATATTTAGATCTCAAGGTCGATTTTTTAAAAATAATCACTTCGTTTGCTCTCATGAAGAGCATTTTAAGTCTATACTAGATTCAGAACCAATTTTTTCAGATTTGATTATCTGCCTTGGAGTAGGTTAATAATTTATTTTATTGTTAAAGCTGTATTACCCAATGTTACTAGCTAAATAAAAAGCTCGATTACAGAGTGTAGGAATACATCCAATATACATATTGTATTCATCTGGATTAGAAAATAATGCAAGAAAATAGATGTTCGGGTAATTGTGGTTTTTTCCAGTAATTAATTAAAAATAAATGTGTGAAAACTGCATATTTCCAGACATCACAAATATTAAAACCTCCAACTACAGTAGGCTATAAATAAAATATAGTCAGGAATACTGGTGGCTGCCAATGGTTTTGATGGTGCATTATGGAAATCAACATGGCCGATGGATTTGAGATTTCCCATACCTGGTAAATTGAAGACACCCTCACCCAGAATACAGGATTTCCTCCCAACACTAATGTTCAGGACATTAAGTCATTACTTCATACAGGTACAGTCATGTTGGTGTTTCCTTTCCCAGACAGTGTATTTTTTTAACACTGATATTTCTTTGATGTGCCTGTTAAGGTCTTCATAATCTAGGGATCAGTCAAGTGCACGTATTTTAATGGAATTCTTTAAATGGGTAGAGGTACTCTGACGATCTTTGTTGTCTCTACATATATACCTGAGTACACACACCCAACTGACAGTAAATATCTTCAGAAGTTTTATTTTAAAACATTTTGTTGTTTAATATGACATATTGCATTTGTACAAAACTGTATGCAATATATGCCATATGAGATGTGCATTATATTAGTTTGCACTGTAGAAACAAAAGTTTCAGTGAGGTTGTTAGTTTATGTCAAAATACACCAGATTTCTGGTTGTCATAAAAACACATAGCTGGACACGTTTTGAAAAATGTATGTTATCAGTATAGGTAGTACTAAACCAAATAACTTCCGGCTGGGTCAAAGTTCGAGGTGCACCCAACGTTTGATAGAGAAGTGAACACTACAAGTGTCAGTGGATTTGATGTGGTAACAGTATGGAGCACCCGTATAAAATAAGTATCAACACTTAACGACTAGGTCATAAGCCTTCAATTCTGTCTTGTGCTCAGAAATAGCAACCCTTTGACCCCATATTTTTTTAGTGAGGGTT
>NC_054704.1:49872961-49984097 GCF_016097555.1 Gigantopelta aegis
CGAATTTACGAAGGCTGTTTTTATTAAATGCAGGTGTTTAAGCAGTGTAAAGCTAGGAATCCATGTGGACGTAATAGGTAGTGCGTTGTGCATAAACAACTGTTTATATAGAAATCAAATGAAGCACTTCCATATGTGTGTAATGCGTTGCGTGATACGTTAATTTCCGAACTCCTCGGTCATCGTTTCCATAACGATGATGCATTACGCCTTACGATGATGATGATGATGATGATGATAACTAGTTTAACGTGCCCATATACCACTAGGGTTTCGAACACGCCCATCCCGAGTCCGACCTCCGATAAGATCGGTGGCCTGACTCGGGATGGAGGAGGAGGGCGGGGGGTTGAAACTGGGCAGAATTTTGAAAATAGCAATTAGTAAAGAAGTTATAGATAAAATAAAAAAGAATAAAAAGGTTACAAGCCAAAAATAATAAAAGAATTGACTGCTCGGTCGAATATTTATATAATTTGGAGCATTTTAGAAGGACAGTCCAAAATTAAATAAGAGAAAGAAGAGAGGATCGGACTTTAATAATATTTTTTTAAAAGAAGTAATTTCGACATAAAAGTTTGAACGCAGATCTAAAAGTTTAAAGTCCGATCGATATGTCCACGCGAGTGGCCTCGTTAAGGCCGTTTGGTTGCACAGCATCTACGGGGAGGTGATGATGTTCCTCTCCTCAAAGTGAGGCACCAGTCTCCTGTAGCTGTGGGTGCTAAGGCAGTGGACCATCTGTGGGTACTGGGCGCTGGTGACGATCTTCATGATTCTGTGGATGGTGTTGTTATCCATGTCATGGCTGAGGAATCTCTGTCGGTAAAGATCATCCCGGCGCGACGTCACTACTATAGCTTCCACTCCCCGTAGTTTGACCGTGTGGATGGCGACCTGGAAGCCATCGGGAAACGTCTTGAAGTTTTCTTCGTAGACCCCGCCTGGCAGTCTGTCGGGGTCCGTGACGTCTCCCACCAAGTACTTAGAGTACTGGCCTTTGATCTTCCGCGCTGCCACTCTCCAGTCACCCGAAGAGGAAGTAGAAGGCCGCGTCTTGGCTGGTTGGTCCCGGGGGGGGGGGGGGGGGGGGGGGGGGGTCACGGCCTTCCTCTTGACAGCCCCAACACCCAGAGTCGCCGTCGCGGAGTCCCCCGTGGGTGGGGGTCTCGACGCAGACGAACGACGAGCGGGAACAGGTGACGCTGGTCGCGGTGCACTGGTTGGCTGCTCCACTTCCCGCATCTGAACAGCCGGTTCCGCAGACGGGACCGCTACTGGCGGTTGAGCCGCCAGCTTTGTCCCCGCCTGAGCCGCCCCTGGCGCACGTTTCCTCTTCCTAGTTCCCTTCCTCTTGACCTGGTGTACGCGACGCGGTACTCCAACAGCGATCCATAACTAGCGATCAGTCCCCCCAGGTGGGGGGTGTTTAAGTTGAGAGCGCATGAAACCACGTCTAACTTCATCGCTGGCCAAACTGAGGACGCCTTACGCATTACGCCTTAACGCACAATACGTACACACGGATGCCTGGTTAAACACGTATAGACAAAAACTGGCTTTGTAAATTCGGCCATTAATGATTCCTTGTCAAAAATATAATGTTATAGAAGTTTGGTATGTTATGAGTAGCCACTATAGGCGTACGGGCTACCATGTTTGTAGGGGGCAGGGGAAAAGCTAGAATAAATCATCAAATTCTGTCAACAAATTTTAAAGATATTCGGGCAAAATTAGCTTTCCTGAAATGTTTTTGTTATGTACTTCCATCATTCTACCCACGATATTAGTTGCAGCCTTATATGGCGGTTTGTTTGTTTCCCTAGAAATTTGGCAAGGTGTGGTAGACTAAACACGTTTGGGGCATTTTCACCATTTTGAAGGCATACTGTCACGGATTTAAGGATCTTATTTCTCTAAAAATGGATAATAAACAAAAATTACATTAATTATTGGAAACCAAATCTAGCTATTGCATCACCTTAACTGAACCATCATGGAGTGAAATCCATATCAACCCTCTTGGCAATTTTAGTTTTGGAATTATGGACCATTGCCATAATTCAATTATTTTTACAAAATCTCATTAATAAATGGAGTATGGTGGTTATGAAGAAGATTAAATAAAGTACATTTAGGGACAAATCAAATTATTTTTGTTCAGGTAATACTTTGTTACACCATTAATTAGGTCAGTGGTCTGTGACAATATCCCTTTGAGGGTACTTTTTTCATTAAATTATACAGACACGGCGGAGCAGAGTGGGGGAGGGACTGGTAGGGTGGACTATTCCCCCAATAATTTTTAATACAAAATTGTGGCTGTTTGTTTGATTCCCATCTATTGAGTGGATGACCAAGGAGTAACAATTTGATGTATTGTTTAAAGTCATTTTGATGTATGATCGCACAAGTACCTATAGTACAATAGCCGATGATTATTGTTATTATAGGTGTTAAAACTGTATTGATATATTTTATATTTTATGAGATATTGAGTAAAATAGCTTGTGGATGGTGGCCATCTTGGATTTCAAGATGACAGCTATATATTCGATGTCACCATTGGATTCTTAGACCCCTGAAATGTCAGTCTAGGTGTTAAATCTGTATTGATATCTTTACTACTAAATGAGATATTGAGCAAAATAGTAATGTAATTAAAATTAGCTCCACTATTACATGTGGATCTAACAGCAGCCCATTGGAGCTCACGTCCAGTTGACCTTTCATTCGACCAATCAAAACCTTACTTGCAAAATCATGCCAGTGATTTGAAAAGAATTTGAAAACATTCGAGATTATGCCGAGGGTATACGAAATGATTCGGGTGAATTATGAAGTATGCCGAAAACTAATTTCAATATAACATTTTATATAAAATTTGTTTCAAAATGGAAAAAAAACCCCTGTGATGGTATAGCCATAAAATCTGTTTATACTAGTATACAATCCAGAGTTTATTACTGCACTCCCCCCCCCCCCCTGTTTTTTTCAGTGTTGAAATGGACAAACAAGGTCGCCTATTGCATAAATAGTCTCTCCCAATATTTTTTGAATTTGTATGCTCCCGAATAACGCTATAAAAGGCGAAGTGTAATTGGTCGATATTTAAATTCTTATTTATAGATGAAATGTCACCTGGACATGAGAGTCCACGCAATGCAATGGCGGACCCAGTAGAGCTTTTAATCAGATTGGCAAAATAGCATGTGGACGGCGACCATCTTTGATTTCAAGATGGCAGCCACAATTTGCAAACACTTCTGTCACCACTGGATTCCTAGTCCCCTAACATGTGGGTATAGGCATTTCAACTCTCTCGATATGTGTATTAGTTAAGGAGATATTAAACAAAACAGGTCCACAATGGTGGCCATCTTGGATTTCAAGATGGCAGCCATACATGGTGCAATTTCCAGTGGGCCCTGGACTAAATATCCTTGTATTGGGTTACTCTACCCTCGGTAGTTAAGTATGGTAAAATCCACGCTTTGGAAATTTTAAGAGTCATCTTTTCTGAAAACCACTCCTGACATGGATAGTAAATATGCAGTAAGATTATTGACATCTTGTTACAAAAAAAATCATTAAAAAATAAATAAAAAAATCAAACTTTCACACATGAAAAGAAAATCTACCCTGATCAGTAGTTAAATAATAGATTAAGCCATCACATTCATATTAAATTGTCATGTCTACATTAAACGGTGTTTACGTAGCTGAAATATATATTAGCCAACATATGTGTAATGTAATATAACATATTAAAGGAAAACTACCCTCGGTGGATGATATCCATGTACCCTCGGTAGTTAAGTACCATAAAATCCACCCTTTTGAAATGTTACGTGTCTATTTTTCTGAAAACTACCACTGACATCGGTAGTAAACATACAGTAAGATTATTCACATCTACTTAAAAAATAATAATATAATTTTAATGGAAATGTAAATGCAAATATGTAATAAAATGGAAATCTACCTGATCAGTTAGATAGTTGATGAATAATTCATATTCATTTTTAATTTTCAGTGTCTACATAAGTTGGAGGGGCCGGACGTAGCCCACTGGTAAAGCATGGTCGGTCTAGGATCGATCCATTTTTATTGGACCCTTGTGTTATTTCTTATTACAGCCAGTGCACCACAACTGGTACATGTATATCAAAAGCTGTGGTATGGTGCATATAAAAGATTACCTGCTACTAATGAAAAAATATAGTGGGTTTCCTCTCTAAGACTATATGTCAGAATTACCAAATGTTTGACATCCAATGAATCAATGTGCTCTAGTGGTGTCATTAAACAAACAAAAAAGAGTGTTTACTTATACATATGTATTTCAGACACGCACACATTTATTTCAACTTATTTCCGTGCTTATATCCAATTAAGGTTCAAGCACGCTGTCTTGGGCACACCTCAGCTATCTGGGATGTCTGTCCGGGACAGTGGGTTAGTTGTTAGTTGGTTAGTGGTTAGAGAGAGAGAGAAGAGGGTGTAGTAGCCTTACACCTATGCATTGAGTCCTTAAGAACTTGATCTGGGCTGGAGCCGGTACGGGGTTGCGAACCCTGTACCTACCAACCTGTAGTCCGATGGCTTAACCACTGCGCCACCGAGGCCGGTTACACACACACACACACACTCACACTCACACACAGACACACACGCACGTATGTATGTGTATGTGTATGTATGTATGTATGTATGTATGTATGTATACATGTATGTATATGTATATTAAAGGTAAATGAACCTTCAGTGGTACTTTATTCAAATCTATTTAATAAGAATCATATTTAAAAAAATAAAGAAATAGAAATCTACTCTGATCACTTAGATAATTGATTAATTTTGTGTCTACAAAAGTAGATTTTTACTTTGAGGAAATAGACATTACCCAAGAAGTGTGTAATTTGTTAACTACATCAGTGGATGACTTCATGTGTACTTGGTAGTGAGATAATGTATTTATAATCCAACCTACTGAAATCTTAAATTTATAATTTTCCAAAAACCTACCGTAACTACTGTTGTGTTGTTGTTGTTATTATTTTTATTTAGAACAATTGTTATTACAAATAATTATAATTAAAAGTAGTGGACAACATTTTTCTAATCGGTTTGACCTGTACTCATTTATACAGTAATTATTTTAAATTATATATTCTGTAGTTTGACGTTTAAATAACCGTAACCACTGGTGTAAAATTCATCAAAATATCGGCGGGATTATCCCACAGAAGAAAAAAGAAAGAAAGAAGAAATCTTTTATTTAACGACGCCTTTTATTTACGGTTATATGACGTCAGACATATGGTTACGGACCACACAGATTTTGAGAGGAAACCCGCTGTCGCCACTACATGGGCTACTCTTTCCGATTGGCAGCAAGGGATCGTTTATTTGCGTTTCCCACAGGCAGGATAGCACAAACCATGGCCTTTGTTGAAACAGTTATGCATCACTGGTCGGTGCAAGTGTTTTACACCTACACATTGAACCTTGCGGAGCACTCACTCAGAGTTTGGAGTCGGTATCTGAATTAAAAATCCCATGCCTCGACTGGGATCCGAACCCAGTACCTACCAGCCTGTAGACCGATGGCCTAACCACGATGCCACCGAGGCCGGTACCCACAGAAGAAGAGTAGGAAAACAACAAACAACGACATTGATATACGCTACGTAACATCCAATTACACAATTTATTAACCACACTGTATATAATTAAATACTTGTTACATTAATATCTACAGTTGGAATAATTTATATATATACACCAGAACATTACTCGATGTCGTAAAATCTCGATGTCGACCAACCGTTTGCTCATGAATATTTAGTAGACTCGCATTGGCTGACGACTCTCAGTGTCTACGATTTAGTCTCCCATTTTAGAAGGACAGTCCAAAAATAAATAAGAGAAAGAAGAGAGGATCGGACTATTTTAATATAATAATATATATATATATATATATATATATATATATATATGTGTGTGTGTGTGTGTGTGTGTGTGTGTGTTTTAGGGCAGTTGATGATATAAGAAGAGAATTTAAGTTTCTATAATGCCCCCCCCTCCCTCCCCCCCCCCAGCTACGGTCCTGCTATTGCTGTATCTATATAGGCTCCCCGAATAAATTTAAAGTTCGTTTTGTTTAACGACACCACTAGAGCACATCAATTAATTAATCATCGGCTATTGGATGTCAAACGTTTGGTTATTCAGACACGTAGTCATCAGAGGAAATCCGCTACGTTTTTCCTAATGCAGCAAGGGGTCTTTTATATGGGCTATCCCACAAGCAGGAAAGAACATACCACAGCCTTTGGCCAGTTGTAGTGCACTGGTTGAAACGAGAAGAAAAACAATCAGTTGAATGGATCTACCGAGGTGGTTCGATCCTGCGACGCAAGCACTTCAAACGAGCATTCAACCGACTGAGATAAATTCCGCCTCTCTTCCTGAATAGAGTTTAAAGTTTATTTTTGTTCAATGACACCACTAGAGCATTTTGATTTATAAATCATCGGTTATTGGATGTCAAACATTCGGTAATTTTGGCATATAATCTTAGAGAAAATTCGCTATTTTGTTTTTATTTATTTTTTTACATTGGGTTGCAAACGAATCACTACTAATTTTTACATCGATTACAACTTTAGAATATTGTGGTTAGAATAAAGAAAATACACGGTAAAAAGATTTCAGGCCATCTCATTTCGCCCGAATATGTCTGTCGTTTCCCCTTGAATTTGAGGATCTGCTTCAGTACGGGGGAAGCCCTTGGGCGATATCGCTCCTTTGAAGCGGAACGCTAGCCTGGTTAATATCGCGTTGCCGAATTCGCAGGAAACAATAGTTCTAATTTTATATGCACCAACATGGCTGACTTAGAAGTTTTTCTCCAACATTTAGATAAAATAAATGGTATTGACAGTTTAGATCTTGCAAAGACATTGAATGTAGATCATCAAAAAGTCGTCGGAGCTATTAAAAGTATACAGTCTATTGGAGAAGTAAGTTAAACAAAGGGGAAAATATTTAATTCATGATATGCCATACGGATGATGAAACTGGCACATGGAGTGAGGCCCATTTGGGGATCTAATGTTTTTCATATTACTGGACCCTACCCTAAGTACTCTACCCTAAATACCCTGCTCTAAGTACCCTGTTGTTCCTGAGATAGACGGACAATTATAATAGCTTTCTCAGGCAGAGATAACTATGAAAATTTAAAATGTTTGCCTAGCACCCAGTAGTTCATCAAGATTAACTTTGTCTACAAGTGCAAGCACTACCAAAGTTAATCCTGGGGATGAACAACGCCATTAGCAGAGCTCCGAGCAGTTTTGCTCGGAACGGAATTCAGTCCGAATTGTGGTCAAACTAAAAGAAAAACCCAAATCGTATACTGTAATCTATTTCGAGCATATGGACACTAAGAAATACTTACTTTGAAATGATCTTCACTTTGAATTAAAGAAAAAACGACCGACTGTATGACTTTAAAACGTGTTTAAAACGCGCGGTGCATTATGGGAGGAAAATGAAACTCGAAACAATCTTGTATGTGGTAAAGGATCAGTGAAGTCATTTCTCGTTCCATAATGAATAAAACAAAAACCATAAAACTAAAAATTAATTAAAGTTAATAAAATAACTTAAAAGTAAAAATAAATTAAAGTTAATAAAAGAAAAGAAATGAAATTAAAGTTAATAAAAAAATAAAATAACTAATTAATTAATAGAAATGAAATAAAAATTATGATTTACACACACACACACACATACATACAAGTATATATATATATATTTTTTTAAAGAAAAAAAAAGTTCATTAATTTCTCTAAAAATAACTTAAACATAAGTACTAAGTTTTAAACTGTTACTTACCTGTCTTTTTTCTGAGTTTTCTTCTAAAAACATCGGGGTATGCATGTGGGGGTGGGGGTGGAGGTGGAGGTGGCAATGAAACATATTTCAGGCAATTAGTTGTTGATGATTGTCTCGCAACTCTGTGCCAGTCACTGGAATCTGCATGTAATTAACAAATGTGTATACCATATTGAGTGCAGAACCAGAGTGAACTGTGACGTTTGATTACCTAGAAGTGGGCACCAAATCTCCAAACATGTGACCGATACTACACGTGATTTTATTATGTGCACCAACAATAAGCTGAAGGAATGTTGCCATCCTATTAGGACAGCGCAGCTCGAACCTTTTAATGAGGAATCATTTCTGTTTGACTTATGTAAAATCCTGAACAAGGCACACATCAAATTTGGTATATCTTGTTCAACTCTCTGGCCTCCTCGTGGCGAGCAAGGGGCAACAGTAACGTTTTTACGTACTGGCAAACAAGAGAGAAATATGTTTCATTGCCACCCCACACACACACACACACACACACACCGATGTTTTTAGAAGAAAACTCAGAAAAAAGACAGGTAAGTAACAGTTTAACTTTAAAACTTAGTACTTATGTTTTAGTTATTTTTAGAGAAATTAATGAACTTTTTTTTTCTTTAAAAAAAAAATATATATATATATATATGTGTGTGTGTGTAAATCATAATTTTAATTCATTTCTATTAATTAATTACTGTTACTTTATTTTTTTTATTAACTTTAATTTCATTTCTTTTCTTTTATTTTATTAACTTTAATTTGTTTTTACTTTTAAGTTATTTTATTAACTTTAATTAATTTTTAGTTTTATGGTTTTTGTTTTATTCATTATGGAACGAGAAATGACTTCACCGATCCTTTTCCACATACAAGATGGTTTCATTTTCCTCCAATAATGCACCATGCGTTTTAAACAAGTCATACAGTCGGTCGTTTTTCCTTTAATTCAAAGTGAAGATTGTTTCAAAGTAAGTATTTCTTAGTGTCGATATAAAATGCTCGAAATAGATCACAGTACACGATTTGGGTGGAAAAACGTGATGACAGTCGATTGAATTCCGTCCGAGCAAAACTGCTCGGAGCTCTGCTAATGGCGTTGTTCGTCCCCAGGATTAACTTTGGTAGTGCTTGCACTTGTAGACAAAGTTAATCTTGATGAACTAAGCACCCAGTAGTCCGAGATTCCTACTATTATAAGCAGTGTTATCTCGCTTCTCCATTTAAGGTGGGGCGGCCCGCCCCGCTATTTCATTTTGCCACCCTCCTTTCACATTCTACCGCCCTTCTTTATTTGTCTTCGTCTCTTTTTATTTTCCCGCACCATACTATATTTTACAGCACCAATCTCCATTATTTCCAAATGCAAATTTGTTTCTCCCCCCCCAAAAAAAAAATGTTGATCATTCGGCACACTGGGCATCAAAGGAAAAAAGCTGCAGTGTACGGAAAAGCAACTGATGAAAAACTTAAGTCACTTACGGCAATTACTGTAACTTAATTTAACAGTATATGTAACATCCTCTATTTTGTCCCATACCTGTATCCATTTGTATGATTGATACACACTAAAAGTAATATTTTGAAAATATTATATATTTTTTATCAATTTCAGCAATTTCTGACTAGAAAACCAAATATTTGGTGCCAAATGTGATCAGAATGGTCATTCTGTCTTTTGTGTCCACTAACTATTACAAACTTGTGTGATATTTTGTCCTCAATTACAGATTTAATTGGTTGTAACTGATGATTTTTATTTTCTGTCATTTGTTTATTTAGCAATTCTTTATAAAATAGAAACTTTTAATTTGGGTGAGGATATCACCACTTATAAAAACAACGGAAGTGGTAATGTAGTGTTCATCATTAAAATCATAAATCTTGGGTGCCAAATAGGCCTAATAGTAATATGTACACCACCTTTAAAAAAAATGATATCAAAGTGATCAATTCATTCGATGAAGATGGAACATTAGGGGATCACTTTACAAAAATCTTTATTTGTTTTCATTAATCTTTTATTAAAATAATATTGATACTTTGATCGGTTCAGCAAAATATATGCACATGAATATCAGACCGACACCATCTCCGGTTCAACTAACGGTACATAAAGATGAGACTGCTTGTATTTTGTACCAAATATTGAGGGGCAAAATAAGGAGTATGTCTTTCCACAAAATCGACCAACACAACGATATATGGTAACCAAGCTTAACTTTTTTCTCTTTTTTTTTTTTTGAAGGGTGTGGTGCCACACGGCCACCCTCTTTTAATTTTCACCCAGCGAGAACACTAATAACTATATTACAATGTTCAATAATTCCTATGCAGTATGCTACAACAATAATCCTATGCTACCTTTGTTTCAGTCATTTTTAAGTTTGCATAAATATTTCACATATTAATCACTAAAACACTGCAGGAAGAAACCCGATAGAACCCCATTTTAATAAATTTAAGTTAATAGTTTAAATATTGTTCCAGAACAAAACACTGACCAGTAGAAGTTTTTTTACTACCAATCTAAAAATAGCATCAAAAAGTTGTTCTGTCAATTAGATCAACTATTCCATTATTAATCAGTCAACCATTTGCCACATATTTATATCCATTGAAGGTTCAAGCATGTCTGTCTTGGGCACATTTTCGGAATTTAATGACAAATGTGGCCACTGTCATTGAAAATCCTAAGCAGATCATAAATATATATATATAAAAAAGTGTTTTTATTTGTATTAAATGGTTATGTAATAATGATTAATATTATGGTTTATTAAAAATATAAACCGTGATCATTGCCATTTCCGCCTGCAATTTACTTGTAGAGCTGTGTAATGTAATGATAGTTTTCCATGACTGGTTCTAATAAACATATAAGAAATATATTCCTAAACCAAAATGTGATCATTGAACCTTTAAATGGATTCATCATCACTGTTTGACAAATAAAATGTATTTTTATAAATGGAATTGTCGTCTTTAACATTAACTACAATATATTTCAATTGTTTTGCATTGCAGATATTGAAAGTTGAGCAGAGACAACACAAGAAATGGGAGTTGACTGATGAAGGAAAGACAGTTGCGGCTAGTGGAAGTCATGAGGCCTTAGTTTTCCAAGCAGTGCCACCTGATGGAATATCTCAGGCTTATATAATGGTACAAACTTGCTCATTATCAGTTCAGACTACAGGGCTTCTAGAAATTTTATAAAATGCACAAGCCATGGGATCAGTGATTTAAAACATTTACTAGCCACAATTAAAGATTCACTAGCCCTACTTTACTTTAATCTAGAAATCCTGAGACTAACCACCTGTACTCAGAATATTTACTTTTAATGGCAGAAGTCCATGTAAAATTATAAAAAATATTATTGCAAAGTTCTGTGACCTATTATTCAGTTTTTATAACCAGCATGTCACTCATATTGTACATGTATGTTGTACTTTATTAGTAGTTTTATGTAGTTTTTTCTCTTATTCTTAGAAAAACGTTCCGAATGCCAAGATAGGTTTTAGTAAAGCCATGTCAGCTGGTTGGATCCGCATGGATAAAAGCTCTGAAGGAGGCCCAAAAGTGTTTAGAAAGGTAAGTAATAATAATGTACATGTACACTGGAATCACGTCATGTGTTTATTATCAGTTCATGTCTGTTACTTGTAGATATACATATATGTAAATATACAAGTGGGGCTAGCTCTGGGTGAGCAGAAAATTTCACCAAATCATCTATTCAAAGTTTACCGGCCTCGGTGGTGTCGTGGTTAGGCCATCGGTCTACAGGCTGGTAGGTACTGGGTTCGGATCCCAGTCGAGGCATGGGATTTTTAATAGCGACTTCAAACCCTGAGTGAATGCTCCGCAAGGCTCAGTGTTTAGGTGTAAACCGTTTGCACCAACCAGTGATCCATAACTGGTTCAACAAAGGCCATGGTTTGTGCTATCCTGCCTGTGGGAAGCACAAATAAAAGATCCCTTGCTGCCTGTCATAAAAGAGTAGCCTATGTGGTGACAGCGGGTTTCCTCTAAAAAAACAGTGTCAGAATGACCATATGTTTGACGTCCAATAGCCAATGATAAGATTAAAAATCAATGTGCTCTAGTGGCGTCGTTAAATAAAACAAACTTTACTTTACTATTCAGAGTTAAAAAATTACAAACACACAGTTGTTTTCTAATACAGAAACAACTATTACGTGAAATGTATTCACCAAAGTAAAATAAAATTTGCCAGTTGTTTTTAAAATTTGCAATTTGTAATGTTGGCAAGTAGCAGAGCTATCCCCAAGTCTTCAGATTACACCGAAACGATTGTTTCCGATAGATAGATATATATATATATATATATATATATATATGTATATATGTATATAAAAGTGTATCCCTATTTATATTAATTAAAGATTTAACCAAGGTTTATGTTTGATAAAAAAAACAAATAAGAAAAATGTTTGGGTAATGATCTTCAGCATCTCGTCAGGTACTAGTGGTCAAACAACCGGTAATTACGACGTTTGATCTAAAAAGCTGAAGGTAAAACTCTGCTGCCACCACATACAATTAAATGTACCAATACGGTGTTCCTTCCAAAAAGCAGAAGTTGGTTTTTATAAGCACTTTTCCACATAAAATATAATAAATTTTAAATAATTATTTTTTATTTTGTTTTTATTATATATTTTTTGCATAAAATAATTTTCATAAAGTAGATTGGATAAAAATACCAAAATGCAAAAAAATAATTCTAAAATACAATTTTTAATTTTTTTTTACCTTTATTTAAATACAGTATAGTTTCTGGTTTAAAGGGACATTCCTGAGTTTGCTGCATTGTAAGATGTTTCCGACTAATAAAATATTTCTATTATTAAACTTACATATTAAATATGTTTTCTTGTTTAGAATATCAGTGTCTGTCAGTGTTTCTGCCAGAAAGAAATGTTTGGGTATGGCACTATGGAATTGAATATAAACACAGTCAACAGGAGGTGGGGGGGGGGGGCCTCCCCCAGAAAGAAAATGGGTTACGTTTAGGGTTAGGGTTAAGAAAATCATACAGTAATGATAAGAGTAATTAATTTTGTCAAAAGGTTAACTTAAAAGACAAAACATTTGGGTATGGCGTCATACCTGTTTTACCCTGTGGCAGAAACCCTGTCTGTATATTCAGTGCGTTTGTGGTCGTCTTAATATTTCTAAGAAGCCCAAAATGGATTTTGTCTTCAAATAATTTCATACGAACGAAAAAACAATATTTTAGGAAATAAAATAAAATTTAACCTAGTACAAATATTTGAATGATCAAAAACACGTTTAATATACAGTCACTAATATTTTATGCAGAAAAATATATTTGATATGTAATTACAAGCGTTAAAAAGTCTGTTAGTCAATAACATCTTAAAAATTGCAGCAAACTCAGGAATGTCCCTTTAAGGATCAGTGCAGTTTATGCTTGTGAAGTAGATAGTTGATTCCTGTATACCACCTACACATTCATTGAGCACAGGCTGGAATATAGGGATTGATCATACATCCTACCACACCTTAGGTAAACGTCAAAACTGGGCAATATGTGATATCGAGAAGCTAGAAGATAAGCTTGACATACATTGCTTATAATGTCAAAAAAAGAAAAGACAAAAAGTAAGTTACAGGGCTGCATTTTATGAAGCCATCTTAGCGTTAAAATCACCTTAATTGCCTTTTTTAAAGTTACTTAGGCACATAGGTGATTTTGGCCTTAAGATTGCTTCATAAAATGTATCCCTGGATTGTATTTTTAAAATAACAATTCCATGATTTATTGTTCCAGGTTGAAAGTATTGATGATCTTGTGCAGCAGTGTTTGGTGAAGATTCAGAAATTGGGCTTGGACGATATAACAGATGCACAGAAAAATGAATACAAGAAGAGGAAGCTCATCACAGAAGTGTTAGTTAATCTGCCTTGAGATAAAGGTCATGGGCTGTCAAATGTCATGCAAATTCAAGCATTGAATTTGGGAATATATTTTTAAGGATTCTGCCAGAATCATCAGGGCTTTAAACCTCACTAATTTGGGTACAATGGGGACTTTTGTGTTTTCTGAGTGCAGGGAGGTCGGTTTAGTTCAGTACTGTCATTAACAGCTGCTGGAGAGTTGTCAATATTCAGAAATGTATTTCAAGTTGTAAACTTTAATGTAATTAAACTTAACATTTCAATGGTTTTGAGGTGAGTAGGTTTGTACTTAATTTGGGTGTGATTATTTTTTGCCATATGTATTTTGGGCACAAACTTTATCGCATCAACTTTGTAATCTAAAGCCCTGAATCGTAAACATGATTTAATACAGATATAGTATAAAATATAGATATTTTGGGATTCTGTCTCATTAACTTAGACGTACAACCCTAAATCGGGGATTTGTGGAAGCACGGAATCGAACAATATTTGTAGCCATCAATTAAAGGGACAGACCCTAGTTTTTAAATACTAAAGCATAATTTTCACCTAGACTCTAGTTTCAACCCGTAAAAATGGTCACTAAGTTTGGTTAATTTACAAACATGTAACAAATTTGAATAGAACAGAGTGAAACAAGAGTCTGTGACATTGAAATACCCTTAAAAATAGACTAAACCGTGACTCCATAAAAGTGACTTCTCAGATGCACGTGGTTTTTAAAAATATGAAAAAATGCATTTTGTGGTATTAGAAACACCAGGATAACCAGAAACACTTCTGTTATACAGAAATGGATAATCTAAACAATAAAATATAAGTAATATAATAATATTAGATTTCAGTGATCATAAACAACTCTAATAGTGAAAAATATGCTGTAGTGTTTAAAAACTAGGGTATGTCCCTTTAATGCAGTGGATTCAGATCATGCCAATATACACTTTGTGATTTCATTTTATTTTGCAAGTGAATTTTTATTAGAGGAGGGATCTACCTCAGCTACTAAAGTGCTCACCTGTCATGCTTGGGTTGTAGGATCAAACCCTGAAGCTGACCTATAGGAATTAACCAATCCCAACCAAAACCCTATGACTAGCCTATGAAAGGCTATGGTATATGTTGTGTGGTCTGTGGAGCAAGTCTATATTTAAAAATCCCTTCCTCTGAAGACTGTGTATGTTTGATGATTACTTGGTCAGTTTGCTCTAATGGTGTCATTAAAGAAAAGAAAAAACATTTTAAGTTATAATTCAAATGATCTTGTAATCTGGCAAATTTATTCTTTTGTTTTTTCCTTTTTCAGAAAGCTCACCAGTTATTTCATATCAAAAGGAGAACACTTCACAACATCAATATCTAAACCGCATGTTGATCTGACAGCAGAAATGATTTCGAGGTACCAACGACGAGCCGTACATGGCAGTTTGTTGAACATTAAAGACTAGTTACTATAACATACAGATATAATTTGTAGGTGTAATCCTAGCTGGTTTGGGTCATTAAAATTGTTAATATTATTAGTCTTTTTAATTCAGTATACTTTGACTGGTTTTTCCAGTTTTTTCTTCTTCTGCATTCAAGCTATAGTTGATTATGTTTTAGATTTGGAGTCCACAGTTTAATTATAACTAAGCAACTTGTTCTTGTTTTTATCTGACACTATATGTTTTTTTTGTATGTTACAAATGTTTTCATTTGTATTATTCAGTTTCGCTGGACAGTTAACTTTACATACATCTATTTTGATTTTCTCCCGCAGTGGTTCATGGCAAGATCTGCAGTTCAAGGCATACAACTTCAATGCTCTCGGCGTTCCTCCGACATGCGGACATCTACACCCGCTACTCAAAGTCCGCTCTCAGTACAGACAGATCTTTTTGGAAATGGGGTCAGTATTGATAATTCGTTTTTATTTTCATGGTCGAAATATCTAGATTTTCTATTCGTGTGGGGAAGTAACATAATGTAGTTAGATGGCATTGATAATAACATTCCTTAGCATATATAAGGAAAAATTAATTACTTGACTAAAAATAGTTTGTGCCTATTGGACTGTCAAGTTAAATCTGTGCCTTGTCTACCACAGGAGACAATATTTCAAAACCTTAGATAACCGGAAGTCAGTTCACATGAGTAACCGATTGTTCGGTTTTGTTAATATAGTTTACATAACTGATGAGTTAGACCTATGTAAGAAGATAGTTATTTTTGCAAACACTTGAACTATGGTTCTGTGCTACATTGAAATGTCTTCTGATAAGGTACTTTTAATTTTATAAAGTAATCGTTTACCATATAACCAATTGGCGGTTCACATGATTTTAAATTTGCCTAACCGACACGCGAACAGAACACTGGTTCTCGTGAAATATTGTTCCCTGCTACCATAAAATGATTAGTATGGGTCAGACAACTAACAGAGAATGGTTGGCCACAATCATATTCTTTTTCTATATTAATTAAAGTAGCATCTAATTAATATAATTATAGGCACCAAGTCTAATGTAATATTTTAATAGTTAGAGGGGTACTTCTAATTAGTTAGGTTGCTTTGTGGAACTGTTGTAAAAATGGCAATGTAAGTCACTGTGTACAATCAACCTTAGCTACAGTTCTTTCATAGAATGAAGGTCTGGAAGGTATTTTACAGACATAAATAAAATAGACTGATGCACAGTAATATTCGTACAGGTCTCACATTGAAAAAAAATCCAGTTCTGTAGAGTATTTCTTTGAAAAATATTCAAAAATGGCTAATTCAAAGATAATTTTATTTGCTAAATATTTAATGTTGTAGCCACTTTGTATAAAAATTGGCTAATTTGGCAATGTGCAGGGTGAGCCCTGGTCATAATATTAAAAGTTTATAACCTATGTTTATTTTTTCAGGTTCACGGAGATGCCAACCAATAATTTCATCGAGAGTAGCTTCTGGAATTTCGATGCCTTGTTTCAACCACAGCAGCACCCGGCGAGAGACGCTCATGATACGTTCTTCCTATCTGGTGTGTTTTTGTTATTTCTTTGAAATACATATTGCAAAAATAACTATCTTCTTATTTTAGGAAATTAACTCAACAAGAAGTGAATGTTTCTTTTAATTTAAAATATATTGCTTGATTTTTGTGTTGAACTATCTAGGAGTTTACATTATTTATTTGTTTTGATATCATTAGATAAATTGTTTTAAATGTATTGTGAATTGTTACTTTTAAAAAAAGCAACCTAAGTGTTTAATATTTTTTGTAAAAAAACATTTGACAAATAGTTATGGGTTTTTTTATTGAAATACTATGTAAGATCTGTCAAAGTTTTACACCAGGTTTTCTAAATAACATTTTACAACAAAAAAATATTTTTTCGTTAGACCCAGCCAGTGCACATGCATTCCCAATGGATTACTTGGAAAAAGTAAAGAAAATGCACTCTGAAGGAGGCCATGGATCACAGGGGTACTTCTTTCTTTTGAACCTTTATTTTTATTGTTTTAAAACCATTATAAATTAAATGCTAGCTTTTCATCTAAATGTTTTTGTAATGGGGGTGGGGAGTGTGACATTTTAATTTTGGACCAATAAAAATGTTAAATTTTCCAATAGTGTATATAAATGTGTATATATTATATGAATGTATTATAAACACATTACATAACAGTAACAATAAAAACATAATATATATTTATGCTGTTTTAAAATTGGCTGTGATCTTTTACATATGGTCTTTTGAAAATTGTTAAAGTTTGTTTTGTTTAAAGACACTACTAGAGCACATTGATTTATTAATCATTGGCTATTGGATGTCAAACATTTGTTAATTCTGACATAGTATTAGAGAGAAAACCTGCAAATTATGTCAAGTAAAATATTTTACTAAATATAATATGGATTAATAGATGTGATATACAGTTAATTTCAGTTTTAATACAAGGGGTTTCTTTTATCATATCTAGTTACAATTATGACTGGAAAATGGAAGAAGCAGAAAAAAATATTCTGCGGACCCACACAACTGCAGTCAGTGCACGGATGTTGTATAAACTCGCACAGGAGGTAAAGTTGCAAGAAACTAAAGTTGTACTCTTTTTTTTTTTGCCATTTGGTGTGAAGGAATGAAGGAAATGTTTTATTTAATGACGCACTCAACACATTTTATTTACGGTTATATGGCATCGAACATATGGTTAAGGACCACACATATATTGAGAGAAGAAAACTGCTGTCGCCACTTCATCTTCTACTCTTTGTCGATTAGCAGCAAGAGATCTTTTATATGCACCATTCCCACACAGGATAGCACATACCACAACCTTTTATATACCAGTCGTGGTGCACTGGCTGGAACTAGAAATAGCCCAATGGGCCCACCGACGGGGATCGATCATACACCAACCGCGCATCAAGTAAAGGCTTTACCACTGGGCTACGCCCCGCCCCTTTGGTGTAAAGTGATACATTTATCATATTTGTGAAGGCTTGGGAACTATTTAAAAGAATAATCGATGTATTTATCCCAGATTGTTAAATCATTATTGAGAAATTAAAAACAATTCTTTAACAAGCATGAGCTATTTATCCACTAACATGCACATCTGCAAGGTTATTAACAAAAATTGGTACATTTTACAGAAAAGTATTGCTTTTGAACTTTATTCTCTACTGTTCTTCACTGAATACCAATTTCAATCAGTGGGCCCACTGGGCTATTTCTCGCTCCAGCCAGTGCACCATGACTGGTACATCAAAGGCTGTGGTATGTGTATCCTGTCTATGGGATGGTGCATATAAAAGATCCCTTGCTGCTAATCGAAAAGAGTAGCCCATGAAGTGGCGCCAGCAGGTTTCTTCCCTCAATATCTGTGTGGTCCTTAACCATATATCCGATGCCATATGACCATAAATAAAATGTGTTGAGTGCGTCGTTAAATAATTCAAAAAGCTTCTTTGCTAACCACTCATACTTGTTTATTGCCAGTGACAGTAGTATTTTATAGCTTTTTTTGGTTTAATTTTTGTTATGTTCCTGCAAAAAAGTAATTGCTATTTTCCAAAATAGATTATTTTTTTACACACAAATGTTTTTTCAAATAATTGTTCGACTAAACCTTGTTTGTTCTGTGTTTTAGAAAGAGTTCAGGCCAGTGAAGTACTTTTCCATTGACCGCGTGTTCAGGAATGAAAACCTCGATGCCACTCACTTAGCCGAGTTCCACCAGATAGAAGGACTTATTGCTGACCGTCTGCTCACACTTGGAGACCTGATGGGGGTCATTAAAGAATTCTTCAAAAAATTAGGTATGTGTCAAAATGTGTCAATATTAACAGTGCTACTATTTGTGTGAATTTGTACTGGTCATTTAAAACTTTGTTGTCATTCATTTTGTTATGATTTGTCATTAAGTCTTATTTGAATCTTTGCAGTTTAAAAGCTTACATATTATATACAGACCTACTAACCATTACACATTGGTGATAACACACAATGGGAGTGCCTCGTATGAAAATATCTTATTGTGATAACATAACAGTCTGTATATACACCCAGTTTGTAATCAGCTATTCTTGTACAAGGCACCTGTATTGTGTGGCATTGCCTTAAATGAACATTGAAAACACTGCAGTAATCTCCACAGCAATGCCGATTGATTGCTGTGGTTAATTTGCTCAGGTTGTATATGCAGGGCATGTTATTCGTGTTAACCATTGTTATGTTCATGTATAGATTACACAACTTTAAATTTATGCAAACTATTCTGAAATTAAAAGATGCAGACTTTTGTTGAAGTTATCTACCCTGTAATTTTACAGCAATTTTGAGATAATTGATTAGGTTATGCAAATATAATTCACTTAACTGTGCATTCAGTTACCGTGGTAAAAAAAATTACATGAACCAACTTCCAGTTATCTACAATTTTAAAATATTTTTCAACTGTATATATAACATGTTTGTTTCTCCAGGTATATTCAAATTGCGCTTCAAGCCAGCATATAACCCTTACACAGAACCAAGTATGGAGATTTTCGGATACCATGAAGGTATTTTTTATTATTAACTTTTAAAGTAGATCTATACTGAATATTAAATGTTGTACAAATGTTGTTTATAATTGTACATTGAGTATTCATATATGAAAACAGAAAATCAATCCGACTATAAAAAATTGGTAGTTTCAAGTTACTGTTCATTGCATTCTTTAGGCTTCAGTGCATTCTTTAGGCTCACTGTTATCTGTATAGCACCAACATCTACTGTATCTACTCCATTTTGTAACTTTCTTTGATGATTGTTTTTAAATTACGGAGTTAGTAATTCCTCTGTCAATAATAATTTCAGATCTCAAATGTATATGCTTATGACAATGGACAAGATACAAGGTATATACTAAATTCTGTTCTTAAATACTGTATATTTATTGCACATTGTTCATCTTGATTTTTAGGTCTTGGCAAATGGGTGGAAATAGGCAATAGTGGAGTGTTTCGGCCTGAGATGTTGTTACCAATGGGACTGCCAGAAGATGTGGTTGTAATTGCATGGGGTCTGTCACTTGAAAGGTAAATCAATACAGAATGTTTGTCTTCACTCCTCACAATTAACTTAACTTAATATAATATGTATTATTTGTTCACTACATGATTAGGTTGAATATTGATCTGTGAAAATTTACAATTTAAATATTTCAAGAGAAAATAAAAAAAAATAAAAAGTTGATTCCAATCACTCTTACAAATATTTTTTGTTAAATACTGTTACTTTTGATCAAATAGATAGTCTGTAAGTATTCTTTAATGGTAACCCCTTGGGTGTGTTAAAAGGAAGGAAGGAAATGTTTTATTTAACAACACTCAACACATTTTAATTACGGTTATATGGCATCGGACATATAGTTAAGGACCACACAGATATAGATTGAGGAAACCCGCTGTCGACACTTCATAGGCTACTCTTTTCGAAGGCCGTGGTATGTGTTATCCTGTCTGTGGGATGGTGCATATAAAAGATCCCTTGCTGCTAATCGAAAAGAGTAGCCCATAAAGTGGCGACAGCGAGTTTCCTCCCTCAATATCTGTGTGGTCCTTAACCATAAGTCCAACGCCATATAACCGTAAATAAAATGTGTTGAGTGCATCGTTATATAAAACATTTCCTTCTCCAAAATTAAAATTCAACCCCTGTTAATTGACAATGTTAACTGATTATATCACAGGGCTGATTTGTAGAAACTTAACTACATCTGTTTACGTTGATGATCACCTGTGTGTTTAAGTATCTTAAGTTTATGTAAAACCCTTCATTAAAATGTTTATTATCATTTCAGGCCAACAATGATAAAGTATGGAATCAACAACATTCGTGATCTTATAGGACCCAAGGTCAACCTACAGATGGTGTATGATAACCCTATATGTAGACTGGACAAGTGAAAACAATACACACATCAAACTATATATATTTATTTACAATTCCAAGAGACATTTTGACAAATTCAGCTATGCAGCACATCACAATGAAAGTGAAACAAATACATGGTCCTGCTGTGATTGATAATTTACAATAGTGAGACAAACATGTGGTAGATTTGAGAACATTACAGACAGATGAACTTTATTCAGAGTCAACTAGAAAAAATATAATCTGTTTATAAATAGGAATTTTCAAATGATGTTCATTTTGAGGACAGAATTCCAGTATGTTGAGATATAGGAGCTTAGCTAAAAGTCCTATTCTGTATATTTAAAAAAAAAAAATTATAACTATTTATTCAAAGAAATTACTTTGCACAGAAAAAATTGTTATACAATTTCAAGGAAATAGAATAGGTAGAAGAAACTTACAGCAGGTATGTTGAACTATTTCTTAGTGACTACTTCTTCATATAAATGTAACAGGTCACAACTTCAGCAAATCAACGACTGTTGTCAATAATCCAGTTGATGGTTTTTGGATTCAATATTTATACACCGTAAAGTAATGATCTGGGACCTAATTCAGTAAACTCTCGCAACTTTGCTATCTCGCAGTGCAATGCTAAAAGACTTGCAAAGAGGATGCTTTGTTGTCTAACAGAGCCTAAGAGACATTTGTGAATTAGGCCCCTGGTATACACTGTAAGAGTAATGTGAACAGACTAAAACTGATATCTTGCAGGATATTAACATAAAAAGTTGTATGGGGGATATAAGGTATGGCTGTAGGAACTGTGGAGCTGGGGGAGGGGCATGTCATTACCTGCATTAGGCTGTAGCAGGTGTGTGTGTATGGGGGAGGGGTTTGAGGGTTTGTTTCCACTAATGTAAACTATATTTTAAATCTGTTGGTGGAACTTGCTGGTTTAGTGGAAAATACTTGTTGATTAAACTGTGTTGTGAGATGTCTGCGGCACTGAATAAAGTTGAAGTGAAAAGGATTATTGATGTTGTTATTTATAACCTAGTGATGTTCCAATTATCGATTATAATAGAAAATTATCGGTTTGGCTCTACCGATGTGATGATCGATTATAATTTTAAAATCCATAATCGATTGTGTGGGAAAATGTTAACTGTAATTGTTAGATGATGGAATTGAAGTAAATATGAGGGTTGACTGATACGTTCAGAGCCTCACATTGCGTAATAGTGAAATATTTATTGTGGACATTACATGATGTCATAGAGGTATATCCACAAAAACTTAAGTGAGGAAACTGACAGGCTTGAGGAACATTGTCCTAATGGAAGAGGCTTAGAGCACACCTTTTCTCAGCTCCCATGTCAATTTCATCCCGTAATTGCCTCAAAAGTGCAGCATACTATGCTCCATTTATTGTCTTTTGGAATAGTCCACCCTGATGACACCCTCACCATCCCAGAACACGGAGGTAATAACCTTTCCAGCTGATGGGGCACTTTTGAGACTTAAAAGCTGAAAAAAAGGTGTGCTCTAGGTAGTACTAAACCAAATAACTTCTGGCTGGGTCAAAGTTGGAGGTGCACCAAACTTTTGATAGAGAAGTGAACACCACAAGTCCTGTGATTGATGATAAATTTGAGTGTGTTGGTTGTAAAAAGAAATGAAAAAGTTTCATGTGGGTAAAAACAAAACATGCTGTTTTATTTCATCTAGTACCAGTATGTCAAGTAGCCTTGTATTTGAAACATGTATGGGGTACTTGTAAAAAAAAAAAAGTACTCAAATTTTGTGTGAAACTAGGGGTGTTGTAAAAACATCCGGTTATACCGAAAATGAGCCATGAAAGGTACCATTTTCTGCAGTTAATACTTTGAGGTAAGGGTTGTAGTACTGATATTTATAGGTCATAGTTTGATATATTGCATATAGTGTTTTTAAACACAAACGTTAACATGGTCGCCTATGGGATTTTAATTGGTATAGTCCAACCTCTAGCCTTCCATTAGGACTGTGCCAGTGCACAAATCGGTCATTGCCATGGCCACAATCATGGGCGTACGACCCGGGGGGGGGGGGGGGGGGGGAGAATTGCGGGCAAAACGGGGGGAAATTAGGGAAAAATTTATCTGGGTAAAATTTCGGGCAAATCAACCCCTCCAGCCCACCCCTAAATCAAAGAGTCCCCATACGCCATCCACGAGTCTGGCTTTGAACTCCTTCAGCACCGACCTTATTCTCCTGATCTGATCCCGTTAGACTTTCATCTAACAAAGAAAGCTGTAGTCAATTTGCCATGTCATAGCAGCTGTGAAGAATTTTTGCACAACCAAGAGAAGGACTTCCGCGAAACTGGGATAAAATCCCTCCCAACATTGTCGGCAAGTGCATCAATGTGCTATAGTGGTATCATTAAACAAAACAAAATTTTAACACTTTCTTTTTAATCATTACATTTGTAAAGTTTAATGAAATTATAGAACAACAAATATTTCATAAAATGCCATATGCTGCGAAATTATTCAGAATGTGCGACAAATGGTGAAAGAATGCGTATTAAATATAAATGCGTTGTATTTATACTTTAAAGATTGTTTAAGGTTAGCAAAAGAAAGGAAAATCATATTCTGTTAACTTTCCTATAGACATAATGAGAATGGAAACAGTGGCGGATCTAAGAAGAGGGAGGCAGCCCCCCCCCCCCCCCCCCAACAGTTGCGACAGTTATTTTTTTTTTTTTTTTTTTTTTCACTTTGGAGATTGCGAGGAATTCAATTTGTGCCCTTCAGCAACATGTCATCGGGGTGCTCCTAAATGGATTTTCTGGATCCGCCACTGGAAAATCAACATTTGTGCGTTGAAAAGAAATAGATTTTTTAAAAACTAACAAACCTCAACTGAGGATTCTACCACTATCAAAAGTTATCATATCCATTGTATGTGCTGAGTATAATAAATCAACAATTTTAATAATAAAATAAAAATTTGCATAAATATTTTGTTTAATGTACAAATGTATCTTTTTAAAAATAAGGACAATACGTAATTTAAGAGGAAACCTTTGCTTTTCCACTGGACTATGTCGTGCCCCAGTGGTAAAGCGCTCGGCTGGTGAGTAAGTGGTCAATGATCGATCCTCGTTGGTATTTGTCGTTCCAGCCAGTGCACCACGACTGATATGTATCCAAGGCTGTGATATTTGCTATCATGTCTGTGTGATGGTGCATATAAAATACCCTTTGCTACTAAGGACAAATGTAGTGAGTTTCCTCTACCAGATATTTGACGCCGATGATTAAAAAATGAATGTGCTCTAGTGGTGTCGTTTAGCAAAACACATTTTTATTATGATGATGATGATAGTAGAAAAACAGAAATCTACTTTTTTTTTTCTCTGTGTTGCATTAATAAAAGAAGTTAAATTATAAAATGACGAGATAGTGCCTTTAAAACACATTTAATATGATCAGAATTCGCATATTTCACAAGTTACATTTTTTAGTACAACTACGAGCACTTCAATGGACTGGTATGTACCAATATAGTTCGTCTTAATTTAAATACTTTGTATATAAACCACTTGAAAACAGTCTATTATTCACTCGTAGTTTCTATAAAGTTACATTATTGAAATTAAAGTGACGTTTAATCAAAGGACAAGAAAATCGAGGCTCTAGGACCGTCTGCTGGAAATCTTGTCGATTTCACATAAGTCGAAGGACAAATTTGAAGTTTGTTTGACGTTGTCATTTAATTTCTAAATATGTTTCTATCAAGACATTTTCGACTGACTTATGTTCGAAAAGCTCTGGCGGTTTCGACATCGTCAACAGTGAACAGATTACAAGCAACAACAGTACGGACATGTATCCTTTCGAGGCTCAGGCAGGATGTAGTTCGGTGGTAGAGCGCTCGCTTTAGTTTGTAATAGATCGCAAGATCAACTCCCCTTAGTGTACACTGAGTTATTTCTAATAATGAACACATTCCTCTGCAGCTGTTGAATGCAATCCAATTTTTTACTGGCATAACAAAGACCGTGCTTCATAATGTCCAATGACAATGTTGCATAGTAGCCTACTTCCAAGAGTTACGGCTTTAGTTTAGGCTCCACTTTCATTCATTCATTCGGTTGGACTTTCACATATAAAGAACATTATAAATACTTATAATAAATAAGAGTTAGGGTTAGTGACAGTGCCAAAGGAAAGTCTTTCCATTCATTCATATCCATTTACGGTTCAAGCACGCTGTACTGGGTACACATCTCAGCTATCAGGGTTGTCTGTCAAGGACAGTGGGTTTGTGGTTAGTGAGAAAGAAGCAGAGAGAAGTCTGTGTAGTGCTTGTTGTCATATCCTCGCGGTATGGGTTTTGAAGCGGATAAGCAACGATCTTGTGAAGTGTAAAAATAACTATGTTATTCTTGTTATTATTGACAGACACATACCTAATGTTTATATATCATTAAAATATAAACATTAAATTCAATATATAGTGAGATTTTTTTGTTTAATTTTAGTTTTCGATGCGGTATATATTTTAAAGCGGAATATCCAGATAACTTCTGAATGACCAGTATTCAAGAAAAATAACTCCAAACAACTGGAAATGATGTGTGGTGGTCCATAACTTCCATATTAATAATACACATAAAAAATAACACTAATAAATAAATTTTAACCCAATTGTCACACGTAAACCATATAGCCCAGTGCAAACATACTCACTGTTTGTACATTGATAGGGTGGGAGTAAATTTGACAGCCCTTCCAGGTTTTTTGGTTTGTTGATTATTATTACTATTATTCAAAACAATGTCCACTACCCATTTCATGTTGTCTAATTATCTTGTTTATTTAACTAGTATCAGATGACAATGTCTCGTGTGGCAGGTGAGTAAAATTCATGGTGAAAATTTTGAGATACAGGGATGTTAATGTATTTTTTTTTTTAAAGTACCTTACGGAAAATAGTACTTTTAGTTACATGGTATTTTTAATTGATTATACTTACTGCAAATTGTAAACGTTGCTTTATTTTTATCAATAAACAATACTTCCCTCACCAAAAACATCTGCATTTGATGTCATAGCTTTTCTTTGATGACGCACAATTGCTATTTAAAGATAGCTCACCAAAATACATACCGCTATATAATACATACCGAGACGATACACCTACCCAATGAGGGATGTGAACCCAGTACCTACTAGCCTTGTTAGATGGCTTTATCACTGCACCACCAAGGCTCCACTAGTCCTATCCTGTTTATATCATGTGAGGATAGTGCAACAGTGTACTTGGTTTCAATAATTATTTACAATGACCTGTCACAAATAACTCTAAAATACACATACTTTTTGTAATCTGATACATTATACTAGTATCTTTAGTATCGTGTATGATAATCTTTTTGTTCACTTATTGCATTAAACTTTTATGATAGTGACTGGTACAAATGCTACATTTCTGACATCCCTATTCAAAATAGACTCACCTGGTGATAGGGGTCCTGGGATTCTTTTTGTAGCATTTATAATGATGGTGCTATGATGTGGACTAAGTGTCACAATTACGATTTGTTTGTCACAGGTCAAAAAGTATGCATACTAATATTTCA
Source organism: Gigantopelta aegis (assembly GCF_016097555.1). Taxonomy (NCBI): domain Eukaryota; kingdom Metazoa; phylum Mollusca; class Gastropoda; order Neomphalida; family Peltospiridae; genus Gigantopelta; species Gigantopelta aegis. The sequence continues at coordinate 49,899,855 of NC_054704.1, forward strand.
TTGTTTATTATTATAAGCCTACTGTTTCATACTGAGCCACAATTTGGACTTGAGTGATCAAGAATACTAAATAACCAGAACATGTTTTCACTTAAAAAACATTAGTTTAGTAACCAAATGTTTTGTCTGTTACTTCAAAGGATTTTTTTAAATTATAGAAATGCCCAAATCACATTGTCAACTTACATATTATTATAAAAAAACCCACATTATACAATATGTTTTGAGAGATAATATATCCGATGCTCTGTAGTACATGTATTACTGCTTGTTGCTGGAACACACATTTTGTTCTCTTAAATAAACTAATGTACACTTTTCATGAGCAATGCATTTTTTCCTAAACCCTGCCTAGTATCATCCAGTCAAGATAACCAAGGTAAGATGAAGTCTGAATTATCAAAATTAGAGGTTTCTTTAAACCAGAATATTTTTATAATTCAGTTTGCATATCTATTAGATATTTTGATTTACATAGGATCTGAAGTAGAATATTTGAATATTTTTGTCATCCCCCAGCTTACAGCTGTTCCAGAATTGATCACATAATCCAGCTTACTTGTAGATAAGAGTATTTTTATTATTGCTTAAATTTAACAATAATTTTTGTATATTATATGTCATTAAAGACCATATTTTACGCACTAACTTTTAAGCACAGAATATGGGGGGAAAATATAACTAACTATAGCAACTTTGATTTTGTCGTGAATGGTATAATTCAAACATTAAATGTAATTATATTTTAACTTTCAGTTTCATTTGATTGGCAAGATGCTTTGAATATGGACAGTCAGCTGACGGAGGAGGAAATCATTGTGAGAAACCAGTTTCGGTCCTACTGCAACGAGAAATTAATGCCAAGAATACTCGAGGCCAACAGAAAAGAATGTAAGGTCAATCTTGTACAAATATTACTTACCATTATCCTGCCCAAATTTTTATTTATTTATTTTTTTAATTTCTTGCATACTGTATTTTTTGTTTTTCTTTCCATTTTTTTAAATATATAATAAACTGTGTACTGCCAAAATGGTCTGTTGTTTTTAAGGAACATTTTGTTCTCAAGATCTTGAGTAGCGATATTTTTAGTCAAATGAAAATTGATTAGTAACTACTGTTTAATGTTTTAATATTGTGTAGTGATCTCTAAAACTTGTATAGTTAATTACGACATGATACTGAACAAAATGTTCCCTAGTGTTACAGCAAACCAATATAGTTTGTTCCTATATTTATTTTTTTTTCTTCTGTTTTTCTTACAAATCGAACACAAAAGGAAGTGGAAAAAACTTAGTGATATATTGGTAGTGTACTAGATAATTTCATTGACTTAAGTTGTCTGATTTAACTTAATCCAGATTTAAGCCTGATTGTCAAGACACCTTGATGAAAAATAATGACATTGCTGCATGACAATCTGTATTTCAGATTTTGATCCTGCAATAATGCGTGAGATGGGTGAACTAGGAGCGCTTGGTCCGACTATTCAGGGATATGGATGTGCAGGCCTCTCATCTGTTGGATATGGGCTGTTGGCGAGAGAATTGGAGAGGTCTTACTCAGCTTACTAGATATTACATTTACTTACAGAGCTCATCCTGTCCATACTCAAATCAGCAAACTTCGAATTTTAATACCGATTTACTGACATTTTAAATTGTTAGCCAACAAAAGTGTTTAGAAAGGACATTATTAATGTAGTTTGACACCCAACAGCCAATTTTTTTTCATGCTGGGGTGTCATTAAACATTCATTCATTCATTAAAGGACTTAAATTAATAAAACTGGCTAATCTAAAATCCTTCCCAACATGAATCTCAACTTCTTATCTCCCCTGTACCTAATATTTTATTTGAAAATACAGTAAAGTACTCTTATAACAAACCGAAAGGGACCATGATAGTTAGTTCAATATAGCAGTGGGTCGTTGTACACATAAATAAAACGGAACTTTACAATTAATTTGTTCTATGCAGTAGTTCATTCTAAGCATGCTCGTTATAAGTGTACTTTACTGTACAATGAATACAGTTTGACTGCATATTTGAAATGTGTCAGTACATAATCATAAGCATGTTATGATAGAATTATAATTAAGTAGTTGACTTGAGGACCATCTAACGATGTCCTCTTTATCACCATGTTTAATGGATCAACATCAATACAGTAATAAAAATTTTAAGTAATTATTTCTATCTCCTGTTACAGAGTTGACAGTAGTTATCGATCAGCAATGAGTGTTCAGTCTAGTCTTGTTATGTGGCCAATTTTTGCATATGGAACAGAAAATCAGAAGCAAAAATACATTCCAAAACTTGGTAAGCATAGGAATCTTCTGTGTGTAAAGTATTAAGTTGCTGTATTTGAAAAACAAAAATAATAGTGTTGTGGAGCAGAAATGCTTCAGGACATTTATTTACTATTCAAAACGGCTACTTCAAATACATGTACTGTTATTTATAAATGGTGTGTTAAAATAAAATGTGGTTCCGGTAGTTTGAACAAAAATTTACTTTTAGAATTTAGTGTGATTTTAAAATGTTTCAAGCTTGTGATATAATGGCGTGTATTGTGGAGTAATCAATAGTCACATACCTGATATTTTTTTCTAAAGATAGCAAGAAAACATGAACCAATGATATCATATTTCTCTTTTTCATTCAATAAAAAATTCAGTTTTTTCTAATACCAAATACAAGAGTCCACAGGTTGGAATTACTGAACATGTAACAAGTACAAAGTGCATGACTATTTGTTACATTGTAGATAGTATGCCAAAAGTGAGATCTATGTACACATTTGTGCGGTATACTTTAGCATGCTCATATACCACAAAGGTTTCGAGCATGACCGCCCCAGGGTTTGGTCTCTGGGAAGCCAGGGGCCCAATCCGGGGCAGATAAACATTTGTGACAAATTAATTCGGCAGTACAGATTAATAGCAAATACTATTTTATATACAGTACCGGACCAATGAGTTGAGTAAATAATATTTATTTGATTGCTTTCCAGTTACATATGTTTATTTTACTGTTATTACTCCAGGATAATATTAACCATGTTTGTCCATCTTTCAGCAAAGGGCGAACTGATTGGCTGCTTTGGTTTAACAGAACCCAATCATGGAAGTGATCCAGGATCCATGGAAACCACAGCCAAGTATGAACTGTCTAAGAAGGCATTTATACTGAATGGAACAAAAACATGGTATACATTTTAAAATTTTCTCTCTTGCTTTCCTACACTGTTTGACCACTTCTATAATGTTAATGTGTCTTAAGGATAATAAAACATATGGGTCTATATTATGTAATATGAATTAAAGGACAGTTTGATATTTGGGACTAACAGTATTTAGTTAGATACCGGAATAAGTGAACAAATAATAGACCTTATGTGAATCGATAAAACGTGTTTAATTTGTGGTTTTATATCATCACTATCGCTTGTGTTATACATGTTTCTACAACTACTATTAGTCTGCAACACACACAAACATATATGTACGAGTAATTTAATATAATTTACCAGTTGCAACCACTACACCAACTTCAATTTCTCTAAACATTAATAACTAGACCTAACCCATACATATTGTGTATCATAATTTTTAATGCTTTTCTGTAATATATTTAGCAGTGACAAATGTTTATGTATTTCTGAAACTTTATTTACATTTTAGAATCTAAAGTAGGAAGTATGCTTGTGTTTATTAGTCCTTTACCAGTCCAGCCAGAGGAGGCTATAGGTTTTTTATCCGGCAGTCACTGTATACATTGGCAAGATATGATGACTAGATAAAAATCTAGGTCACGTGACATAAGCCCGACTCGACTCAAGTGTTTCAGACTAGATTTTCAATAAACATACTTTTTAAATCATTTGTTTAAGTACAGTAAATACAGATAACTTTTAGTTTTGCGATAATAATACAAAACTTGTATATTTATTATGAATTAGAGTTTAGAAATGCTTTTGGAAGGTGACAGAATGTAGCTAGCATCTTACAAAAAATTACGTTATGTATCTTGTATGACGTCATACAGTAAAAGCCTTGCTAGGTTGACGATACTCTATTTGCTTACACAAAAATGGAATAAATAATGATTTTCCAACTATTCCCGTAGGATTGCAGAGACTCGCTGCATTTGCCATTCTAACCTTTGCAGGATAAAGCCGATATCTTAAGACAATAACCAGTTATTCCCTATATCTCCTTACTTCTGTCTGTTTGTCCATCAGTCCCACATATAGCTGTCCAGATGTTTTTTTTCAAAAGGCCCTAAGATTTTGAGCTAACATTTTGTGTATATCTTTATCGTGTACTGTTACAGATCAAGTTTCACTTTCATGGTGATTTACTCATTTTTGACAGTTATAGCTCTTAAACTTAGGGGATATGAAAATTAAGTTTTCTATACTTTTTTTTCAATGCCTCAAGATATTAAGGTTAAAAAAATTATATTGCTTTATCATGTACTGTTACTTTTATAGGGATTTAACCAATTTATATATAGAGTTATGGCCCTTGAATTTAGGAGATACGAAAATTTGTTGGGCCCAGTACGGGACATGTATTGCTTTAGTAGTACTCTCAGAATGCTTGTTTTATCTGTAAATGCTAATAAAATTTAGAATAATTAAGATTTTCTTTTTTAATTAGGATCACCAGCTCTCCAATAGCAGATGTGTTTGTAGTGTGGGGAAAGTGTGACGTTGACAACAATAGAATTCGTGGCTTTATTTTGGAGAAGGGAATGAAAGGTCTCTCTGCTCCAAGAATTGAAGGAAAGTTTTCTTTACGGGCCAGTATTACTGGACAGATAGTTATGGAGGATGTAGAAGTTCCTGAAGATAACCTTCTACCAAATGCCAGCGGTCTCGCGGTAAGGTGGTGCCAGGTTTTGTAGATCTGGGTTTTTTTTATTAAATCTTATCAAGTTAACTATATTTATCATAGTTTTAACAACACTTTTCACCTTCTGGGTAATTGTAGATATGACAATTCTTTATTAAATGTTTGTTACAAGATCTATTTATCTGCAGGAGGTAGAGTTGCCCGGCTATTTGATTCTAATGTCTGTCTTAATATATTTCTCTACAGGGTCCATTTGGTTGTCTGAATAATGCCAGGTTTGGGATTGCCTGGGGTGCATTGGGTGCTGCTGAGTTTTGTCTAGAAGCAGCCAGACAGTACACACTAGACAGGTAAAACCAACTTTGTCATTTCATTTTAATTTTTTTACAGCCATTTAAAGTTGTGGACATACACCTCAGCTATCTGGGCTATCTGTCCAGGACAGTAGGTTGATGATTAGTGGTTAGGAAGGAGGAAGTTGGTGTAGTTTTCTTACACCTCCCCACTGAACAATTAAAACTGACACTGGATTGCTGCTGGTATGAGATTGGATTGGATTGAATAACATATTAAAATGCCTATATCCAATTAAAGTTCAAGCACGTCTCTCCCGGGTACAATCTCTGACTTAGCCAGTGACTGGGTCCGGGACAGAAGAGCGAGTGGTGAATTGGAAATGGGACAGAATTTTGGAATAGCAGTTAGTGAAAATTTTGAACGAAGGTCTAAAAGTTTAAAGTTCGATCTATATGTCCATGTGTGGCCTTTAGGCCGTTATGGTGCACAGCTTGTAGTACGAGGTGGGTTGCATCCTCTAAAGAAAACCCCTAGATTGTTGGTCATTAGATGTAGAAGGTGTAATGCTGTGCAGAAATACAGTTCTTGAGAAGCTGGATCCGTCTGAACCAGAGAATATCAGACTAGGGTGTTGTCTAGTCGTCATGGTTGCTATAGTAGTGCTGACAGGCCCAGCTCCAGAGGATACAAGATGGTACCAATATGAAACAAAGTAAAATCCAGAAAAGAGTAGTAGGGGTTGATCCGACTTCCTATTTCTTCTTCGAGTTGGGTGGTCAATCTTCCAGTTCTGCTAGGACATGTTGGGACAGGTAGAGACTAAACGTGAACAACTGTGGCATTCTGCAGAATGGTCATCATACTAGTCACGGAAATACTTACTCGCTATAAAGATTGAATTTCTTGAAACGTCAGAAAAAACATCTACAAATGGATTTGTGCCAGAAACTATTATTGTAACAATATATACAGCTTACACAATGTGTATTTAAAATAGTTTGTTGTTTAATTTGTTTTTTCATTTCAGAAAACAGTTTCACCGACCTTTGGCAAAAAATCAGCTGATACAAAAGAAAATGGCCGATATGCTTACAGAAATTACACTAGGTCTTCATGCTTGTCTACAAGTTGGAAGGCTTAAAGATCAGGGGAAGTAAGGAAGTTCTTTCTTTTAGACATTTTATTTTCTTGAACCAGTACTAGAAATGCATGTCATTTTGATGTACACTTTATCATTTTTCTCCACATTTTATTATTTCATTACATTTTGCTGGTTTGCTTAGTGTTGTAATCCACTGGAAACATCTTGAAATAATCTGATTATAGTTTCTAACTTCTAGTAAAAAAAAAAGTGGTATTTATTTATATTCATTTAGCATTTCTAATGGATTCTATTGATCTGATATTTGTAGAGTTGCTCCAGAAATGATATCTATGGTGAAAAGAAATTCTTGCGGCAAAGCTTTAGAAATTGCTCGGATGGCAAGAGACATGCTTGGTGGTAATGGTATATCAGATGAATATCACATCATCAGACACGTGATGAACCTGGAGGCAGTCAACACATATGAAGGTAAAACATAACTGGCGTATATTGAATATTTATTTTAATTATTATACAACAAGAACATGGCAAGATTCTTAGTAAGATTGTAGTTAAAAACTATCAAATATATTAATGGGGTTATTTTTATATATATAAATAAAAGCTACAACCTGTTTTGTGACATCATCTGGGTTTTGTTTTTATCATGAATATAGAGAACAAGAGCCTTAATTGGCTTTCATCTGTAACATGCCCAAACTGTGCTAACTTATTATTTTATTTTTATTCTTTTGTTTTTCAGGAACCCATGATATTCATGCATTGATTCTTGGGAGAGCTATCACAGGAATACAAGCATTCACTGCTGACAACTAGCATCAAAGACCTGCGAATACCGCACATTCTTGAAGCTAGTCCATAATATATTTAAACCAGTTTTCGAATTTCAGTGAATAATACTAGGGTCTATATTTCAAGAATGTAATAAAAATTGAAGAAATAGTATTTAATATATAAAAACTATTACCAGAGTGTATTTCGGTATCGTCAATATCATATATTAGGAATAAAAATTATATTATACGAGCCTCTGGCGATCATAATACATTATTTTTATTCCTAATATATCATATTGACAATACCTGAGGGTAATAATCTCTTTATCATATAATTTCAAACTTAATACGTATTTTGGTAAACTATGCGCAACATTAATTCCAATCAGCCATTACTTTATATTCAAATGATGTAAGAATATGTGATGCAGTGTCTTTTTGAATGGAAATGACATCATTTTGGATATCCTTACATAAAAATAAACTAGTGCTTAAAATTGTTTAACGCTGGACAGTTTTCAGTGTAAAGTTGCTATTGAAATGTGTTTGTTTGACGACTATAAATGCATATGTCAGTTATGGAGTGACCTCGATTAATTTACATCTAATTTGCAGTTATCAAATTCTGAAAGTATGTGATCAGAAAAATATCACATACTTTGATTACACTGGATATGCTAGCTATTATATGACAAAAAGTATTATTCTTTGATATTGAATAAGTGCTATACTGTTAACCTCATCCTTTAATCACTTGACTTGTGGAAAGAACAGAAATGTTTAATTTGTTTAAAATGTAGTCTTTAGTATAATCATTCATGGAGTGTTACTCCAAATTAAATGAATCTCTGTGATTGTTTTTGCCTCTATCATCTAGGAAAATGTTGCTTCTAACCAAGATGTTGTTTTTTATTATTATCTGGTACATTATACATTAAAGGGACATTCCTGATTTTGCTGTCAATATAAAGTTTTTTTCACCAGTGAAATTACACTTTAAATAAATTTTCTAGTTTAAAACATCAGTATTGTGTGCTTCTGATTATCCTAGTGTTGGTAGGTTAAACTTCTTTTTATTTCCTAATATATATTATTTCACTATTGGGAGATTAAATCTAGTTTGGATTACTACAAATGCTAATTGAACAGAAATACATAGAGACCCCTGATATTCTAAACAACAAAATACATTATATACCAATATGTAATATCAGGTGTTAAAAAGGCTCCACTGGTTGGAACATGTTACAAAAGCAGCAAACTTTGGACAGTCTCTTTAATTGGAAACTTTTAATTCTGTTATGTGTTTAAAATGGCATTTGTTTATCTGTTATAAGAAAATTAGTGAGGATTAGTGCAGGGAACATTTTGTTCTTAAAATTTTGATGAGCAAAATTTCTAGTCAATTGAAAATTGATTAGTGACTACTGTTTACGGTTTTAAAACTAGCAATCTCAAAAATATGCGTAACGAATCACAATACATTAGTAAACAAAATGTTCCCTGTAGGGTAAATATTTAGTGTTCATGCTTTGATATAAGTTATATAACAATCAACCAGTCTTCCAATGGCCTACCAAAATCTGTGATCAAATAGTTGTCTAAACGTACATTTATACATTGGAGTAAAATGATTGATTAATGAGTTGAGTTTTAGTAAAATGTTATACATGTAAATAAGTTTTGTTTTTAAACTTTGAAAATGTAGATTTTGTTTAAACGTTTTGCAAATGGACACATTATACAAATATTTGTAAATTGATGTTTAAGTGCCATTTAAGTATAGAAAGCAATGGAACACAGAAAATTTTGTCCCTAAATTACAACAATCGAGCTTTGTAAAATCAATATTGTGCCTGCTGCTTTAAACACTGAATCGTTGTTTGCAGCAGTATTTATAAATAGTTTGTATTATATCAGAATTGGTACATGCATGGATGATTTGTTTAGACCATGTATATCTTTCATATTTTATTCTTCTGATTTGTGTAAATGAACTACACTATGTAAGACTTGTGGGTGGGGAGAATGAAAGTAACCTACTCTATCACAGACTACCAGTATGTAAGATTTAGCGGGGAAAGTGAAACCATTTTGATAATATATTTTCTGAATTATTACATACGTAAACTGTTTGCTATCTTTTTGTGCATTTCTTTATACTAGTATTTACTATATTGCTGTTTTGTGCTCTTAATCATGGGGACTGAATATATTGGTGAGTGAATGTGATTATTCATTATTCCGACAGTTTAATAATATATTTCATACTTGTAAGTACATGTATATTTACATTTTATCATATAGGAGATTTCATTTGTTGTGTCAAAAATACTCAAGGGCAGCTAGCAGCAAATTGAAATTGAAGTGTATAATAATGATAATGATAATAATAATAAAAAAAAGCATAGCAAATTTTTTGGTTTTATTTGTTTTGTTTTTTTTACCAATATTTGTTGATATTTTTAGTTTACTGAGACTCATTAGGTATAGTGTGCTTAAAGTCTCAGACCCTGGTTTCAGCCCGTGAAAATGGACACAAAGTTTGGTTAATCTACCGTCTACAAATCTTTAACACATCTTTATAAAGTGCAACAAGAGTCTGTGATGTTAAAACAGGGAAATACTCTTTTTCAAAAATCAATTAGGGTTCGTACATGCATGGATATGTTACACAAAGAAGTGGGTCCATGAGCCAATACACATGTCGGTGCCATTTTGAGACAGGCTCACTAATTGTTTTTTGGAAAGAACATCGCCTTGGACACATTATTCAGTATGATGAACATTCCCAAGAAATATGGGGTTGGGTTTTTTATTTTTTTGGTAAAACCATGTGTGTGTTTTTTGTGGGTTTTTTACATTATTCTGATAAAAAGGTAAGTACAATACAATTTTTTTTTTTAAAGTGAAAATTATGACTAGTGTAAGTGTAGTCCGAGTACTCTTGACTGTAGAGGGTTAGATGGACATTTGGACAGATATTAGCTGTCCAAATGTCTGTCTAGTAGCCCTCTACAGTCAGCGTACTCTGGCTAAGTATTGATATTTTTAATATTTAAAAAAAACAAAAAAAAAAACGGTTGCACTGTCGCAAAAAAAAAGCATTTTGTGGTGACGAAAAATTCATATAAATTATTCGGGTGCTTTCAGTGGCAAATCCATTCTGAGATACCCAGGCAGGTTTTCGTTTTCCTATGTGTACAGTAGGAAGCAATCTGATTAAAATTAGCTCTACTGGTTTCTAGTTATTAACCAGTGGAACCAATTTTAATTAGATTGAGTAGTAAAGTGCCAAAAAGGGGGGGGGGGGGGGGGGGGGGGTACATTTATATACATGTATAAATATATAACAAACATCGCTGCTGCTAAAATGTGGGGGGAGGGGCGCACATGTCCGCCTGCCTCCCCCCCCCCCCACCGCTTCCTACGGCAGTGGTGTACAATATATTTAAGCAGAATAATAAATTTTGGGCTAATTTAGTGATTTTGATATTTCCTTGCTATAACTATACGACACTATGCCCAAAAGCTGTCAAAGTAGAGTATATCGGTAAAAATCCATTGCAAAGTTATTTTCATTCATTGCTACGTAAGGTTCCATTGATTTTTACCGATATATTCATCTTTTACCGCTTTTGATCATAGCTAGATGCCTTGTAGCAAGGAAATATCAAAATCACTATTTTCGAAACTAATGTTTTACCCCCAAAATTGACAACTGGCTAAATATATTGTATACAGAGGTAGGGCCAAACTAAAAAAAAAAAAAAAAAAAAAGCCTCAGAATGGATTTGCCGTTCAAAACAACCAAATATGTCATTCGATTTCAGAGTTGAATTTTTAAAGTTTAGTCATCAAAAAAGATATTTCTTTTGCCACAAAATGGCCGTTGCCATGGCAACTTGAGTAAAAAGTTGAATAAATGGTATAAACAAATCAACATTTGCACTGGTCGTGTAATTTCCACTTTAAAAAAAAAATATCAAAAAACAAATAACATAACCTTTTTTAAAGGAAAAAAAATAAAAATATTACCCCCCAAAAAATATCCCTCCCAAAAAAAGAAAAGTAACTTAGAAAGTAAAAAGCTACCACTAGAGAAAGTCCATTATACTAAAATGTGTGCCCGACGTGATATTAAAAAAAAAAAAAAAAAAAATATAGCGAGCCCTTAATTGTCTATCATGGTACAGACATGTGAATTTTGGGGTATTGTCCAATGACCTAGAGATGGAGATTGTAGTTTTATGAAAATTCGATTATTCCAGCACCTCCAAGTGGTCGTGACGTAGATAACAAGGAATCGGGGGACATGGATTTTTATAAATAAAAACTTCCATTATTAAAGTTATTTAACAAATTCTTGTGGACAATAAAACATAAAATAATGTTTCAAAGGGACTTTCTGATAAAATACATATTATTTAATATACGTACTGGTTACAGTTAATGGCTACCTTGTAATAAGAAACCGCTTTATTTTAACGACCTTCTCAGGAAAATATTACAAAAAAATGAAATGTCGGAAATATATTGTACAATCTCAAAATTGTGTAGATATTAAAACGAATTGTTTGCTAAGATGACATATAAACATATCACTAACAATTTCTTTTTATCGATTTATTCAGTACTAAAGTTAAATGACCCCAGTTTGACCTGTTATTACAGAATGACTGGTATAATTAGCCTATATATGCTAGATCATGTCTGTGGGATGGTGCATATATCCCAAAGAATATAGCGGGTTTGCTCTCTAAGATTATTTGTCATAATTACCAAATGATAATTACACAATAGATAATGTTTATATTCAATGTGCTCTAATGGTGTCGTTAGACAAAACAAATAAACACACTTTTATTCATAACACAATATGGCCTTTGTCTCAATAAACAAATCGTTGCTATAGTGACGTACATAAGATAACTCTAATGAAACATGAGCGTACTTGTAGCCGACTGGTTTTTTGGCCATGCATTAAAAAGTAAGATTAAAGCAGGAAGCCCCCCAACTATAAAAACCAGTTATTCAACAAGATGGCAGATATTGTCGATAAAGAAGAGAATATCGTGCAAGAAGCTGTTCAAAATATAAAAATATCTCGAGGTTTACGACCAGAGTTAGAATTTGAATTTTCCAAAGTTGAAAATTTATTTGTTTACAATGAAACTGGCAACAAAATTCGTTTCGGAGATATTTACAAGAAACAAAAAACAATTATTGTTTTTGTACGGGTGAGTATCCTCGAAATAAAAGAGAGAAAAAAAGAAGTTAATTTATATGATGTGTAATTTGTTTTAATTTTTTTTTTTTATTATTAATTATTATTATTACAACCATGTCCGGTGTATCGGCGCGTCCGGTGATTCGGCGCACTTGATATTTTGCTGAAGTATGCTTAGGTCTCACTACACAGATGTCATCTGCCATTGAAACCCATGTTAAACTGCCCAACTTCAAGCAAAGATTGCCCATAGAACGGGTTCTCGTTGGCACTAACAACATACACCATTGCGAACATACATTATATAAGCATTTATTTTCACTCCAAAGTTGAGAACATTTCCGTCTCAGTTTTTTGCTATATGACCGCATCTGGCTGTAGTACCAGTCCGAACAGGTGGTTCATTAACCGATTCACTCCGGCTGTCACTTGCGCTATATACCCATGTCCCAAAAGGTCGATGCACAATATTACAAAATAACATGGGCAAAATACAGCCAGAAGGCTTACCATTAAACATACATATTGTTTTAATTCTTCACCATTTCCTAGAAGTGAATATGTGAACCATAACATGTGCCACAATTAGGAACTATAGTGGACCGTGATCAATGAACTCTCACCCGGAAGTGATCTGTGTAGTGAGACCTTAGGAAGTTGTCATGTTGTCGGTGTTTTTAACGAATTACAACCGTGTCCGGTGTATCTGCGCATCCGGTGATTCGGCGCACTTGATATTTTGCTGAAGTATGCTTAGGAAGTTGACATGTTGTCGGTGTTTTTAACGAATTAAAGTTCAATTTCTTTTTCAATGGTTAATCAAGTATCAACATATTATTGTTAAGGGTGCAATTATTATTTTTTTAGAATTATCAATAATTATATCATAATTTCAAAATAAATCATTCACCTGTTTTCGTGTATATAAACGCGAAGTAGGTCAGCCTTATTGATATTAAGAATGTTAAAACCAGTCTGAAAACACCTTTCCTGCATTTTTTTAAATTATAGCAAACAGTATAAATGTAATAATTTTTGTTCGGTTATTTTTATTTAAACTGAAAAGGAGAACACAGACAACTGCAAACAAAACAAAAATTTTACACCTTAATTGACAGTCATTCCAGTTCACAATTGTCACATTGTTGTAAAAAATAAAAGCGAAATGAGATCCACGTGTGTGCACAATCTACCCGAGAAAAAAAAAATCCATGTAGGCATCTTAGCCATGCATGACAATGAACATGTATGCATCTGCAGTACTGTGCCACTCAAGAAAACTGATCATGAGATGGGTCATGTGTGATTGTTCATTTTCATAGTAATATTTTTAACAAGACAAAAGAAAAAAGTACTAAAATAATTTTGGGACAATAGTGTAGCGTTTATGGGCTAAAAATGAGGTCATAGGCGGTCTATAAATAGCGGGGTCAACGATCTACATCTACTGCGCCGAATCACCAGACATGCAAATCGTTTTGGATACAAGGGGGTGCCTATACTTATGCACCATTTTAAAATGTTTATTTACTACAGACATAAAACAATTTGTAGTGTATTTCAGTGTGTTCACATAGAAAATGGTCCTTGAATGCTTAGGTGCGCCAATACACCGGACAGCACTGTATTATTTTTTTTAATTCCACTTTCCCCTTTCCTTTCTCTTCTTTGAATTCCATCTCATTTCTTCCCGATCTGGCAACTCCTATCTTTAGCTTCTTTCATGACTATCTGTAGTTCATCAAGATTAACTCGAATGTAAGGGCACGTTGAGTTTATCAGGCATAGCCATTTTTTCATTAGCAATCATATGGCCGTTCCGAGCAATTTTGCTCGGAACGGAATTGCGGTCGAAATAGCGACTACCATCACCTTTTCCCACCCTAATCCCACCCTAATCATGTATTGTGATCTTTTTCGAGCATATGGAGACTAATATACTTACTTTGAAACGATCTTCACTTTGAATTAAAGGAGAAACGTCCGACTGTATAGTTTTTTTGGTAAAACGCATAGTGCCTTATGGGAGGAAAATGAAACTCGGAACAGTCTTGTATGTGGAAAAGGATCGTGAAGTAATTTCTCGTTCCATAATAAATACAACAAAAACCATAAAACTAAAAATTAAAGTTGTATAATAAAATAAAATGAAATAAATTAAAGTTGGATAATAAAATAAAATGAAATAAATTAAAGTTAAGAAAATAAAATAAAATAACATTTATTAATTAAGTAGGCCTAATAGAAATGAAATAAAAATAAAAATATAATTTTCTTAAATGTCAATTTTATATTTGCAATAAATAATGTGTGTGTGTGTGTGTGTGTGTGTGTGTGTGTGTGTGTGTGTAACAACAAAATAATACTTTAAAATAAAAGTTCACTAATTTCTCTACAAATAAGTAAAACAAGTACTAAGTTTTAAACTTTTACTTACCTATCTTTTTCTAAGTTTTCTTCCAAAAACGTTGGGAGGTGGGGGGGGGGGGGGGTACGTTAAACATTACTGTTGCCCCTTGTTCGCCACAAGGAGGCAAGAGAGTTGAACAAGATATACCAGTGATGTTCTTAAACAAAACAAACTTTAACTAATTTCATTTAAATATTTTAAAGTAAACAAAAACATTTCTCGCTCCATCCAGTGCACCATGACTGGTACGTCAAAGGCCATGGTATGTGTTATCCTGTCTATGGGATGGTGCATGTAAAAGATCCCTTGTTGCTAATCGAAAAGAGTAGCCCATGAAGTGGCAACAGTGGGTTTCCTCCCTCAATATCTGTGTTATCCTTAGCCACATGTCCGACGCCATATAACCGTAAATTAAATGTGTTGAGTGTTTTGTTAAATAAAACATTTCCTTCTTGAACAAAAACAGACAAGTTATTTTTGATTTTCTAAGTTATCTTAGAAATTATATCACAATGTTAGCAGATGAAAACTTTCTTGTTTTACTTGTAAATATTACAAAGCTAAGTTTGTTGTTTTGAAACATACATTTTTAAATCAAGCTTATTCACGTATAGTCAGACAAGTTGTTAAATCTTACATGCAGGGTTGGTGTGGGGTTTTATTTTGTTTTTTGTCAGATGACTCATGAGTTATTTTCGTACTTTATTTACTTTTTGTTTGGACAATTTTCATAGTGTTAATTTAGTTATGTTTTATGTTATGCTAATAATATAGACCAAATGTTACATTAATATATTATTTAAAAATGATTTAATAAAACAGGGCTTCTAGAATTTTTATAAAATCCACTAGCCATGGGATCAGTGATTTAAAAAATTTACTAGCCACAATTAAAAATTCACTAGCCCTACTTTACTTTTAAGTTAATACAATTTAACTAAATAATAGTAATAATCAGATATGTCACCTAAATAGGACGATAGAGCTTAAAAAACACTAACATTGGGGGGTTGGGTGGGGGAAGGATATTCATATTTACAAAATAAACTTAACTGCAACATTTGACAAATTTTTATCACTAGCCGTCGGGCATGGCAATAGTAGTTATTTACTAGCCCAACATTGAATATCACTAGCCATGGGAGTCGGGCTACCATAATCTAGAAGCCCTAAATAAAATGCAATTAGCTTTCTCTTTGACTTCGTTTCTGAAATTTTATTTTATTTTAATGAAATTATATACAATTTATTAGCATCACTGGATCATATGCAGTATGTACCCTTTTTCAGTTGTCATTGCAATGTCATGGTAAAAGAAGTAATTCCCACTGACTGCCATCATAAAATATAAGAATTTCAAGGGCTACAGATGTTGAAAATTCAAATGCTCACTATAGACTTAATATTGACTTTTTAGTATTGTATAACCAGATGTTGAAATGCTCTCTGTTTGCTATACTGTACTTGTTTGAATCAAAATGTTAATATTTTTCTTCCTATATATTTATAGCATTTTCTGGATTTCATTGCCAAGGAATATGTAGAAGGTAAGTACAACAATTATAACTTATGTATTATCTATTTTTGTGCAGATGTTATCTTATTTTTGTGCAGATTATTTGAAATATGACAATTTAGAAATTCTTGACATTGGTTGTTCTATTCTTGTTATTGTTCTACTTCATTGATGCATCATTTAAAAAAAAGCAAAGTGAACTACATCATTTGATCAAATTGTTCACATCAGTACTTAGTAACTAATGTCTAAATCTGTATAATATGTTATAAAAGTTCTGTAATGTAATATTTTCTATATTTTTTAGATTTTGCTGTCATCCCTGTTGAATATCTGCAGGTATGTGTCAGTTCTATTTCAAGTTATGCTTGAATAGAAACTAATACTTGCCCCAGGCAAGCAGACCTCACTGGGGATGAGTACAATTTAAATTATGCTAGTCTCCCGGGCCACAATTTAAGATGCTGACTTTGGTTATTTCGTCATGATACCACAATATACTACATACTGGTAGTTAAACGTAATGTGTGTTACTTAACAGCTTGCTAGGACCCACGTAGATTTCATCTTCTCAGTAGTAGATGGACTAGTGAGTTTTCTTGGGGACAGGTAACTTTTTTAGGCTACTAGTCCCCCAGACCAGTGGAAATATTCTAAATTTCTACTCCTGAGTATTTGAGTTATGGATGGACAAACGTAGCTGTTTGCACAAACATTGTTACTACCAAAGACTGAATATATATAGTCTTAGTTCTATAGCAAAGTCTCCAGACTTAAACTTCATGGTAGACATTACCGAAGCATCAAGTCTAGACTTTTGAAGTTTTATAAATAAAGGGCAATTATATTTAACTAAAGCACAATGAGATTTTTTCAACCGTGTGACTTGAATTTTCTTTTTGTAGGAGGCTGATGTCAGGTTGGTTTTGATCGGTCCAGCACCGTATAGGTTTATCAAAGTAAGTGGTAGATAACTGTCTTTCATTTCAAAAAATAAATTTAATATTAAATTTAATAACGTTTATGGAATAACTAAACTGATAAATCAAATATAAACTCACATGACAAATCATTCATAATGTAGACTCAATATACAAGGTCAGTATTACTGAGATGTGTGATCATTACAATACTTAGAGTACTTCGCTTCAAATGTATACTTAGTTCCAGGATTTCATTAATCGTTAAATATGAATTGAATTTGATAATTAACATGTTTATTTTGTTGAGCTAAATAAAATTAATTTAACACCACATTTTCTTTAAAAAATTAAATTCCAAGTTTAAACAAGTTTATAATTCTGTGATTAGTGCATGAGCAGATTATTTTGGGGAGTAATGTGACCTAAAAAGAAAATGTGTTGGATATCTCTATATTACTAGTTTATAGATTCTGTTAATTCATTGGCCGAGAACAAACACTATATTTCACACACCCTATCTTGTTTATTGATTCTTCACTACAAAACTACATTTCCAATTAATAAAGTTTTAAAACATTATTATATACACGTATGGATATGAGGGTTTTTTTTCTTTCAGTCATTCAAGCAGGCAACTGGTTATCAACAAACGTTATACTGTGATCCAGAACTTGATCTGTACAAAACATTAGGGTGTCCTAAAAAGGGTGGTGTGGGAGACTTGAAAGGTAAGAGTGCCAATGAATATAGTAATTGATATAAGACTGGTTTAAGGTTAAACCAGAATTCTTTTCCAAATTGAAACTGTTTGACATATGTGGCATTGTGTAATTTTTTTATTATTTTTTATTATTATTTTTTTTTTTAAATATTTATTCACAGAACCCGTTTACATTTGTTATCTGTCCCAACCACAGGGATGAAGTCACAGAGTTACAATACAAAATTAATCATTATCATTTAGGTATACAGATCAAAATTTTCATTCAGTATTTACAATTGTTATTACCACGAAGTTATACATGTATGTGTGAATATTAATGACACAGATAGAAAAAAGATTTTATATTGTTTAGCCCAAGTTCTCATAGTTTATAATTTTGGACTAGACATGTAAATTAATTAAACAAAAATTGACTATACAAAATAGGTTCTGCGAGATATGTTCTATTATATTGTATCTACTTATACACTCATCCCCACATAAACCCACCAAACACCAACCCCCCCCCCCCCCCCCATCCCACCAATAAACAAACTCCAAATATACACACATAACTATGCATATGCACACCGACACGCACACAAGTGATTCATGAAGTGCAGACATCATAAGACTTCACAAATGAAGTATTATTCTTATATAAAACATATGAATTATTTGACTATGACTGGTATGGCTGGCTGTCGTAAAATATTAATATTCATGTACATAACACCATAGTAAATAATAATTACAAATTGCATAATTTGTTCAGCAGTAATTGCCTGACTATGTCTTAAATAGATTATGATACATACATTGTGTAATACCGGCTTGGTTATAAAGCTGCTGACTCTAGATTAGCTTTAATATTTAAACATTTAGAACAGACAGATCATCCAAATTTATTTTCATACCTTTGACACATTAAAATCATTTTCTGTTTCCAACTGTCAGTTGTCTAAATCACATACAAATGCTCTTCAAGTTTCATGAATTTACTTGATGTTGTTTAGTGGTAGAGCTTTTGCCTGAGGTTGCCGTAAATGGATTTAGAGTTGTTTTCCTGTCTCAATCAATTACATTGTATGTACTGTTGTGTCTGTGGGAGGGTGCATATAAAAGAACCCTTGCTTCCTCTTGGAAGTAGTAGTGTGTGTGACTCTGGTCATCCATCTCTTTCTCTCTGGACCGGCCTCGGTGGCGTCGTGGCAGGTCATCGGTCTACAGGCTGGTAGGTACTGGGTTCGGATCCCAGTCGAGGCATGGGATTTTTAATCCAGATACCGACTCCAAACCCTGAGTGAGTACTCCGCAAGGCTCAATGGGTAGGTGTAAACCACTTGCACCGACCAGTGATCCATAACTGGTTCAACAAAGGCCATGGTTTGTGCTATCCTGCCTGTGGGAAGCGCAGATAAAAGATCCCTTGCTGCCAATCGGAAGAGTAGCCCATGTAATGGCGACAGCGGGTTTCCTCTCAAAATCTGTGTGGTCCTTAACCATATGTCTGACGCCATATAACCGTAAATAAAATGTGTTGAGTGCGTCGTTAAATAAAACATTTCTTTCTTTCTTTCTTTCTCTCTGTGTTCATTCATTCATCTCTCTCTCTCCCTCCCCCCCCATCTCTGTGTGTGTGTGTGTGTGTCTCTCTCTCTCTCTCTCTCTCTCTCTCTCTCTCTGTCTCTCTCTCTCTCTCTCTCTCTCTCTCTCTCTCTCTCTTTCTCTCAAAGAACATTATTTCATCTGCTAGACGTTTTTGTTTTTTACACTTAAGTATACAGGACATTGCTGCTGGATATAATCATTGAATTTCCATGTGGTCCTGGACTGGGAAACCAGTACTGAGATTTTTGGCTAAATAGGTCTGACTGATTATTTTAAGACATTTAGCACCACACCGATGGTCATATTTAGTGAAATATACTCGTCAAAAAAGAAACGCATAGGCGAAATATTCATGGAATTATCTCTTTAATTCAAAGTGGCATAATTTCGTTATTTATGATCGTATCACAGTCAAATTTGACATGAGTATATGACAATGTTCTTGCTATGGACTAACGGCAGTGGAGGCGTTTTCGTCACTAAACAGCGTCGCACGAGGGTGCTGAAACCAGTACCTTGTGGGGCCACCAGCAGCAGCAATCACTGCGCGACATCTCCTTGGCATAGACTGAATGAGTCTCGGAATCCTAGCCCATTCTTCCTGCAGTGTATGTGACAGTTGTGGAAGCGTCTGAGGCTCTGGGTCACGCTGGCATACACATCTATCCAGTTCGTCCCATAGATGTTCAAAGGGGTTGAAATCTGGCGATCTTGATGGCCATGGCAGCACATTAATGTTCTCATTCTGTAGGAAATCCATTGTTACATGTGCCGTATGCAGCCTGGCATTGTTCTGCTGAAAGAGTTCTCTTTGTCGATCCAAATTGGGAAGCATGTGACAGCGAAGAAGTTTATCCTGGTAGCATACAGCTGTCGGGTTGCCTTGTACGAACACAAGTCCACTTCTGCCGGTGTATGAAATGGCTCCCCACATCATGACACTCCCTCCTCCGAATCTGTCAACTTGGGCGACGCAGTTGTTGGCAAAACGTTCATTGCGGCATCTGTAAACACGTTGTCATCCATCACATCGCTGTAGAAGAAAACGTGACTTATTGCTGAACCATACTCGCCGCCAGTTTTCCAAGTTCCACCCCTGTACATTTGTGCACCAGCGAACACGTAAATGTTGATGTTGACGTTGACGTCGCAGGACGGGGCCAACATATGGTCTCCTAGCCTGTAAACCAGCTTCTTGAAGTCGGTTCCGAATGGTTTGTGCAGACACCCTTCTCAAACCAGGTATGCGTCCAGCAGTGTTCGTTGCTGTGGCAGTTCGGTGATGCAAGTGCAGAACCTGGATGTAGCAATCTTATGCTGCAGTTGTTATGCGAGATCTTCCACTTTTGGGCCGGTCTTTAGCTGATTGAAACTGCTGGTACCTGTCCCAGAGACGTGAAATGGTGCTCAGATGGACGTTCATATGGCGTGCGACTGCTGACAGCGATTCACCTAATTGGAGGCGGCCTATTGCAGTGTTTCGATTCAGCAGGCTTAGGATTGGCATCTTGTAACTCGTCTACATAGAAATGGAAATAAGGCATCATTGCGAGCATTGCAGGTTAAATACCCATTACTGCACCAATCTTTCTTACAAAAGCTGATAATAATATTACTCTCTATTATTATATACCGTACACATTGTTTTTAAACTGTTTTTCACAGGCAGCAAGCACGTCAAGTCAGGTTTTGTAATGGGTATTCTGCGAAGCACATGGCGGGCTATGAGAGAAGAAGCGAGGACCTACCAGGGAGATGTTCAACAACAGGGCTGTGCTCTTGTCGTTGGGCCAGGTGTGTATTTCGTTTATCTGTTTAATACACCTACCTGACCTAGTTCGTAACCCTTGACAGATATTTTAGTCTACAAATATCATATGAAATATACAAAAAGTACCAACTTTATAACACTCAAAACCTGTTCACTGATAGGACTAATGGGATCCTGTTAAATGTGTTGCTCATATTCTCACGTTGTGGTAGTTGGCTTTGTCTCTGATGTTATATGTAACTGTCCTGAGTGCAGATATTTCAAGTAGCTGAGTTACACAGTTTATATTCCTTCCCAGCCTCCATTAACATTGTTTTTTGTAAATAATTTCAGTTTGATTTGAAGTAAGAAGAAATGTAAACGTGTTTTGGACATAACAAAACAGCACTATTTTTGCGTGCAATTTAGAAAACAATCTGTTCAGAAATAAATACTTGTAGTACACACTATAGTATGGAAACAACATTTCCAGATGGGAAGGACTATAGACAGCATGCTTAAACTGCAGTTGCTAAGCATGAAAATAAATTAATTAATGTTATCACCCATTTGACATGCATATCTAAAAGAAATATATTTTAATGCAATAAGTTTCACCGTCTTTGTTTCCAGGTGATGTTTTGCACTACTCCCATATCGACCAGTCATCTACGGACCATGCACCAATCAACGAGCTGCTGAAGGCGGCTGGTGTCCAGGCAGTCAGTTTCCCAAAGGACCCAAGAGTGCAAGATTTGTGACATTCAGTGAAAGAGAAATCTTGAGATTATACCGTCCATTTTATACTTTTATTTATTTCTGAATATTTTGAGGAAAAGATTTCCTTACATGGAAGTTACATTTTTTGCTCAATGACATTTATTGTGGTACACCACCATTCATCTTCTTTTATAATTATTACCTAAATGGGTAAATCATTTTATTTTTTAAAATAAGTATAGGGGAATGTTTCAAAGTGACTAAAGTAAAGTGATGGTCATACTTCTACAATACATACCAAATAGTAAATTCAGGTGTGTACTGCATTGTCCACATCAAAGAAAGGGACCCTGCTTTCCATCTAGTCCGGTAAAAATAAAGTTTTTACACTAAATGGCAGAAGGATAATAGTGACGTAATGCCTTAACAGGACTTGAGGCTGGTAGGTAGTCGGTTTGCATCCTGGTACCAGCTGCAAGCAAAAGTGAGCTGATCAACTCGGTGGATTGGTTTTAAGACCACTACACCAACTTTGCTTTTGTTAACCTCTAACCTCTGTCTTAGTGCAAAGATGAGATGTGTGCAAAGGACAGCGTGATTGAACTTTAATGGGATACAAGTACGAAAATCAAGTTTAGAGAGAGATTCAGTTCTTATATGATTCACTATTCATTTAAGATGCTAGTTACTCTATAAAGTAGATGTTCCATGTAAGTGTTTCTTAAGGAAACCGTTACAAACAGAAATGTTGAATATATTCCTTACATTATAGTTCTTTACATTTGGTAGAAACTTGGTGGGTGAAAGCTTTTTTGGTACAATATTCTCGTGTGCAGAAAGCACTAGTCTGTTCACTAAACTTCTGACAAACAATTTTTAAAATACCATGACCAGTCCTAAAGGTGATCTGTGTTTTCCCCCAGATTATGGAGCAAATACTGGTGTTTTTCGATTAATTCTTAATTCCACATCACAATTTTGAGTGACTTTAATATAAGCATCAGCCTGTTGGCCAATCCGAAACGGCTGTACCTGATTGTGGAATAATCATTGTATAAAACAATTTTGAGTTTCTCAAACTGTTCAAGGTGATCTTAATGGTAAAATCACTTCGTTAAATGGGACCCAGAACATTAACGAAATGTGATTACATCATCTATCGTCTGTGTAGTTTCGAACACATAGATTCACAACTGCTATGCTTTGAATATGTCTGTCTGTACACTCAGGAATCCTCTGCCGAATAAATGTAAGGTACTGGAATTTATTGAGGTACTTTGGTTGCAATGCCAAGGGTCATTTTAGGATGGAACATTCAGTGTTGCACATGAATGTTGCCACTTTAGGTACTTTTGATTTATGGTGCGATATTTGGACATTATTATTTAAAAAATCAAATCTCTTACTGTAAATTCATGGGTGAGATATTACAGAAATATGTATTGTGATGTAATTTGAATATTTAAAACTTCATTTTATGTGAACAATTGCATTAAATGTTGAAACACAAATGTCTAAATCAGAACTTTATGAAATGCAGTAGTTCAAGATTGGACAAAGAAACAAAATTATGGTAATAAAAATATAATAATAAAGAAAACTAACAAAAATTGGAATTATTAAAAAAAAAATCCTGAACATGCTTTGATTATACTGGGCAGTCATTAGAAGTGATAATGGTAGTATTTTGTTATTGGTTGAATTTTGATTGGCATTGGTCTGGCTGATTAGTCCCATTTCGGCACCCTTGATTCTGTACTGCTCAGTCATTCATTTATAAATATCAGTTATGAGATTGTAATAAATTAAGTGAATATCAATGCCATGGGGTTTGCTCAGATTCAAATGGCAGGTATATTTTGTATTACCACTCCGTGATTACTACTTTTCATGTAATATTCTGTGATATACATGTACATGTTTCTAACTAGGCAAAACATTTGTATTGTTTTACTCTTTTGTTTTTCACTTACAAATCCGTGGATCAGTGTCTTTGTTGTGTTTGTTGTTTTAGGAGCCATCTCATTTCATCTCATTCTATACACAGTGTACAGGGCTAGCTCTGAGTGAGCAAAACATTTTGCCAAATTGTCTGTTAAACTTAAAAAATTGCAGAATTCAAAAAGTTTTTTTCTAAAAAATGTCAATTATTACATGAAATTATTTCGCCAAATTATTTTGTAAAATTAAAAAAAAAATCGCCAACTGCTTTCAGAATTCGCAATTGGTGAATTTGGTGAGTGCCAGAGCTAGCCCTGATGTAGTTCAATCCATGGTGCTGAGAAAAATAAAACTTTTGCACAAAAAAGAGGAAACCGATATAAAATTATGTAGATTAATATTATATTTTAAAAACAGCATTATGTGGTAGTGTACTATGAGAGAATTATAGTGCCATGGTGTATTCCTTGAAGATAAATGTAAAAATATGCTGGTATACAAACCAATTAAGATTATTAAAATATTAGATCGGTCTCATTTGCTATTAACCATTGTGCTCTAATTGTATTATTATTTTGTAAGATTTTCATATAGTTGTCATACTCGCACCAAATTCAATGAAGTAGATTAGTTTAGTGATTCAAGTCCTTTGAAGTGGAAAATGACCCATTATTAGTGTCATTTTAAAATTGTTTATTGATCATCTGCATGTAGACATTCATCCTCGAACACATTCACATTCCTACAAACATAAAGTAATACTACAAATGTTGTATGACATTAGCATTTTCTGCTGTTATATAATCAGTTATTGTGTTTTGTCTTTTTGTCTTAAAACTGTTGGAGCATTTTGTTTTAGATTTATTAAGAAAACACTTTATTGTTGGCATTCACCAATAGATATTTTATCACACGTCATTGTTTTCATCATTGGCCAGTTACTGTGTTCAGTATTTTATACAGTGTATGTTTCAGTGTTATAATATACTAGTTTATTTTATTATCAAGGAAGGTAAAATATTATTTTGACAGTCAAAATATTAAATTGACAATTGTTCTCATTCATTCAGCCTCTGTTGACCATTTTTAACGGTATATAGCAAACTGTCCTCTTTCTTGTTATTTTCCAAAAACAAATCTAAAAATGAAGTAAGAGTTAAAATATATGATACTTTATGCCAGCGATTGTTTTTGACATCTTTTTTTTAAATATATATTTTACTATTTTGATTCTCATTTTCATACTACTTACTTGAATACTGGTAATATTGAAGATGGTTTTTTTCATAAATACTTTTAAAAAAAGAGAGAGAGAAAAAAGACGCTTATTACTGTAATATTTATTGTATTTTAAATACAAAAACATTTTGATCTGACTAATAACATGTTTTTGTATATAAAGTATTTGAATAAAATAATATGTCATATTTTTTACTTAAGTTATCTGTTATTGTGGTGTACTGTTCATGATTCATCTGATAGCCGCTGGTCCGGAATAGCCAGGTGTTCACAGTCAGTGTTATGGAGAGTGTATTCTCGCAAACAATCTGACTGGTTTCCATCCCATCCTATTCCATCACATTCATGTAGATTAGGTGCAAAAACCAGTCTAAAAAGAGAATGCAAGCACTCGGCCTCCCTAACATGCCTCGGACGTCATCAGTGGTTCCTGACGCCATTTGATGCAGCTCATTAATAAGATTTGGCCACCAGAAGTGCTATAGAATGCAATCTGATTAAAATTAGCTCCACAATTACATGTGGATCTAACACCAGCCAGTTGGAGTTCATGTCCACCAATCAAAACCTTACTTACAGAATCCTGCCAGTGATTTAAAAATAATTTGAAAACATTCCGAATTATCCTGAGGGTATACGATATGTTTCATGTGAATTACGAATGCCTTATTTAGACCAGTAGAACTAATTTTAATCGGATTGCTAACAACACTGCGTAGTCCCCAGTGTCCAGGTAACATTTCGTCTGTAAATAATAATTTAAATATTGACCAGGTCAGGTCAGATCATAGGGTTTTACGTGCACACTCAGAGCAAGCTGTTGTAGCGCACGCCTGTCGTGGGCACAAGAGCCGGCCTTGGCCGGCTCCTCCGTCCATAACAGGAAAGGTGGGGGAGAGGGGAAGGAGGGACCGCCTGCACTGGCAGGTGCAAGGGAGCACCAGCAGCCCGATTGAATCGGCAGCAGGCGGGTGGGGGTGGTGGTGGTGCCAAAGAGAAAGTGGTGCGCAATTTTGATGAGGAAATTTTTGCGCAATTTTGAACGGTCGGTCGAAAGGTAAATGGTCGAGCTAGTATAGGTTTTGTATCGAGAGTAGCACGTTAGTTATAGACCTTAAATATTGACCAATCACACTTCGCCTTTTATAACGCTATTTGGGAACATACAAATTCTAAAAATATCGGGCGAGTCTATTTTAGTGGCCGCAGTACAGCGAACCATACCAGTACGTACGGGGTGGGTTATCAGTCTTCAATTTTACATTAAAAATTATTTATTTATTTATAAAAAAAAACCAAACTAAATCAGTCTTCAGTTTTACATTACAAATTATTTATTTTATAAAATAAAACATGTTTTAAGGCATTCGTAATTCACACGAAACATGTCGTATACCCTCTGCAAGTAAGGTTTTGATTCTCGCAAACAATCTGACTGGTTTCCATCCCATCCTATTCCATCACATTCATGTAGATTTGGTGCAAAAACCAGTCTAAACTGGCTGGTGTTAGATCCACATGTAATAGTGGAGCTAATTTTAATTAGATTGTATAGAATGTAGCTTGGTCTATCGGAGGAGAACCCCACTTTTGGTATCATCTCAAAAAAAATAAAACCCATTGGATTAAAAAAACCCAACTAAACTGCATGCTGATTAACCAGATTAGAAGGTTTGGCCTTTTTCCTTGGGGTCATTTTGAAACTGTCATTGCCTACATATGAACAAGAAGGCACAATCGTTTATTTGTTCCATTGACACGCAGTATAGCTAATAAAAGTTACTTTCATCAGGATTTTTGTTGTTTGGTTTGTAGTGGGGTTTTTTGGGGGGAGGTTAACCTATCTAACCCAGGTACATCCCAGCAATAAACCGTTGGTTGCAATTGGGTGTAGGGGTTGTAATGCTGTGATTAAATATGGACCACAGCACTTACCCCATTCCATCTGAAGTGTGATTGTTTATATTATATTGTCTGAATAATATTCTTATCTTTTATGATCAGTGCATGTAGACAAAGGTGTATGTTCCAACAGATTTATTCAATATGGAATGTCTACATGTATTTTATAATTTAATGGGGGGAATGTTCATGCCAAATATGAATATGGGGTGTCATTGAAAACGCATTTATTCATTCATTCATTCAAGTAGCGCATGAATGAATGAATGAATGTTTAACGACACCCCAGCACGAAAAATACATCGGCTATTGGGTGTCAAACTATGGTAATGCAAACAAATAAAGTGATGATCAACATCAATATAAAATTTCAAGATTTAAACAAAAACACAGTGTAAAGAACTGTACAAAAACACAAATATCACAGATCAGTGTTCGAGATTAACGGTATCCCGATATCCCGGGGATACCAGAATTTAATTTTGGATACCAGACTTCAAGAACCCAGTATCCCACTGGGATGCCATATAATACTAAATTCTCAGGTGGGATACCAGATTTTGAAATGTTAGTATCCATTTGGGATACTGGCCAAGAAATTTAATCTCGAACACTGCAGATAGATACTGACTTTTACCCAAAACTTAATATTTTTGCTGTATTGGCCATTCTCAAAGATAATGTTACACCCCTGCACCACGGTGAGGTTACAGCACGCGCGTGCAGAAAGTTTACAGCTTTTTAATCACACGTTCTGCTTGTGTATTTGTCTTAAAACGGGTATTTGATATAATAATCATAATAATCATAATGATATTACTGCATTATAACGCCCTATTTTACGGCATATTAACGCCATAATTTACGGCGTTAATTCGCTATAATAGTGTAGGGGCATATGTATCTATAAGCAAACTTGTCAATGCTTAGTCGATGCCCACGTTGTACACACTACCAGAAAGGTGTGTGCACCTCCTCGTTTGAGCTACACTGAACAGACCCTTTTTGACAGACACTAAATACATGTACCATTTTTTTAAACAGAAACTGCAAATTTGTGGTTAATTTGACCAAATATGATATAACATCTAGTAGTTATATTTCACACCCACTCCCCTTTTCAAATTTCTATATCCGCCCCCGACAACAATATAACAAATATTTACTGATGTTTTAATGTAGTTTACATGGCTTCCTTTCTTTTAACATGCTACATGCCAGTATTGTAAAGACCGTATACAGTGACACATTATTTCAATTAGCGCCTTGAACAGATTTATACTGGTGACCTTTAGTGACCTCAAAATGAACTTGATATTCGTTAGAAAAAATGGCACCATATTTTTTTCCGATTCTGTATACAATAATGATTATTAATATCATTGGTTCCAAAAATTAACATGAAATTCCCACGGGACCTATTTTAGCTACATATGCCCCTACACTATTATAGCGAATTAACGCCGTAAATTATGGCGTTAATATACCGTAAAATAGGGCGTTATAATGCAGTAATAGTGCGTTATAACGCCGTAAGAGGGCATTATAACGCTGTAATACGGCGTTATAATGCCCTATTACGGCATTAAAACGCCGTACTAAAAGTAGTGATTTATTTGTTTTGGCGGACATCAGCCACCGTATTACGGTGTGGGTAAGCATACTATAAGATTGAAACTTTTTAGTACGGTATTATAACGCCATATACAGCATTATAATGCCCTATACAGCGTTATAACGCCATATTTTACGGCATTACAACGCTCTAATTTAGGGCGTTGTAATGCCGTAAAATAAGGCGTTATAACGCTGTATAGGGCATTATAATGCTGTATATGGCGTTATAACGCCGTACTAAAAAGTTGTAAGTTTGTTTGGCGGAAATCAGCCACCGTAGTTTTCAGATCTTTTGTTCCTTAACCACATGTTCTGTTGTAAGGTCTCGATAAGAAAGGTGACAGGTACGCGAGTGTTCCGTTATTGACAAGTTATATAAATAGGCCTACACCGTACATAGCTTATGGCGTTTATGTCTCGCTGTAGGCTACATGGAATAAAACCAGAGTCGTCATACAGTTTTTAATGAGACGTATCTTTACCGCTGCACATACTATCTGAATAGCATCTAGCTGTATTCGAGTTGTTGGGATATTCCATACTACATCTGATTAATAATAATAACCCCCGAAAGAATAAAAGATCTGTATATTTGTGTCAAGGTGGATCGAGATATTACTCTACTTGATTTTTCGATAATAGTATTTTGGCCCGTTTCTTGAAATGTAATTACTAAGGTTTAATTACTTTTCAGGTATTTGGATGGACTGGACCGGTTTTAGTTGTTGTTTTTGTTTGTTTGTTGTTGTTTTTGTTTTGTTTTTTGGGGGGAGGGGGCACTACACTTCACTAACCATTGATCTGCCCAATTACTAATTTTATATAAATCACGATCTCAGTAATTCAAAAGTATAAGCTTCAATTATTACCTGAAGTTACGTTTAGACAAATAACTAGAAAATCAAAACAAACGTTTACCTCTGATGCCAATCGTAACACATTTATATAATAAACTCTTAAGCTTATGCCACAGCCTACCAAATGGTTTACTTATATCACAGAAGACCGACTGTACCTATTTTCCTTCATCCAGAGTTAGTTATTAGATTATTAAAATCCAATAACTGGTTTACTGTAGAATCTCCAGGAATGAAGCCCAATTGATATTTAGTTAATATGTCATTATCCTTCAAAATATTAAACACATATTTAAATACATATATTTCTCAAAAAGCTTAAATACGTTAAGATCCAGTTGATTTGTTTGTATTGATACATGTTAAAATATATTTTTACCGTGTTCTGTAATTGAAAACATCCGCTTGGCATAAGTTAAAGTCACGAAGTGTTCACTTCATCTGGATGTGCCCAGTTCTGTCCACTATTTAAGAATTTTCTTTTTAAACGTGGTGTTAGGTGAATGGGTAATACTGACCGACCGACTCACTCCAGCAAATATTTTTATTTATTGTAATTAAAGAGGACACTCAAATGTCCATATGTCTATCAAAATGAGGAAAATACATACAGAAAAAGGTGGGTGTGCTTATAAAATGAGGAAATACGACAAGGGAAGAGAAACGTCAAGTTGTGGGGAGTTTGACTTGTTGATTTGTGTTCACAGTGTTATCAATCATGTCTTTGTATCATCTCTATTTCTTTTGATTATGGTAACTGTTCCCAATAGTTTTGTTTTCTTTACTCTTGGTTATGTTTAGGTTGTCTGTAACTTTACATTTCATTAAAATTGTTTTTCAAAAAATAAAAATCATGTTTGAACTTGCCCAGTTGATTTGGTTTGTTGATAAAATAATGGAGGAATAAAACTGAAGTTATTCGCAATGGAACGTATTGTCAAGTCTATCCTTTGGTATTGCCAGTTTCACTAATAATATCTGAATAAGGTATTACCAAATGTGAAGTATGTGGCAGTAAAGTATCCATTCACCCCAAATAAAACCATAACAAACAAAAACAAAACACTCATTCAAAACAAAACTATTATATATATATAATATTAATAATATTATATATATATATCATGGGTTTTGGTGAGTATAAGCATTTGGTTCTAAAGAATATTAGTATTTGTAAACCGACAGTTATTCAAATAGGAAGGAAATTGTTATTTAACAACACACACAGCACATTTTATTTACGTTAATAATAATATGGCGTCGGTTATTCAAATAGCTACCTTTTGATATATCTCCGCTTCAAATGAGTACAAAACTGGCCTCTATGTATAAAAGTTTACCGTATGTGCGTCAAAAACTAGCATGCATCAGCAGTAAATATTGTTAACTGTTTCGGTGAGTGAAATTTTACTGGTATAGCTAACAGCAAAAACTTGCCAACACAAAACTTTTCAGTCTTTTATCAAAACATGTATGTTGTTCAACAAAACATGTACTTATAATAATTTATACAAATTATTTTAACTAAATATTTGAAGGCAAATTGCAAAATGGAGTCTTCGAGAACTAATGTTATCGGACAACTTTTAGGAAAACGAATATAACAATTCTGATGTCTTGCAATCATGTTATATGTTGAGCAAATGAATTGTTATAATGGTAAAATTGTTTGGTTAAAAAATATAAGCTGCATTTTGAGTTATAATAAATATATAAACAGATATCCCAAATGATATTTATGTTAAAACATAAGGACCATATATTTTTGGCATGTATCTGTAAAGAGAGTTGCCAGCAGACACTGTGACAATTGGTTAACTTCAATAACTAGACAGCAATACAGCTGAGAACACACAAATACTTTTTTAAAATTACATTTTCTTTCAAATGACAGTTAAAATCTGTGAAAATTATAGAAAAAAGGTATTAAAGGGACACGCCCTAGTTACGGCTAGTTGTTAACCATTACGGCGTTGTTTTTCACTATTAAACCCATTTTTTCACAAAACCATGAAATGCATTTTTTTTATTTCTTAAAATGCCGCGCGCACTAGAAAAAACCCCGTTAAGCAAGCGAGGTCCAATCTGTTTTTAGAGGGAATCTTCCTGTGTAAACGTCACGGACGTTGGTATACCACGTGACCGTTATCATTTTGGTTCGGTTTGTTTTCTCGTGCACGGTTCGCGCAATCAACATCCGATTTGTTATCGTTTGCTTGTTGTTCATTTGTGAGATATTTCTTCACAGTTCGTGAACATTTTCAGTAACAATAAAGTTCAGACAAGTAAGTGTCTCAATACAAAACATTACAAACCCTTAAAACCAATAATTTTGCTACGTCTTACAATATCTGGAGAGGAGATACAACCAGGACAGAACAGTTGGAACATGTCCAGGAGAGGTGAAAGGAACGCACCCCAAGTCTGTGCGCACTCTGTGAAATTTGTTGTGACGTAGGCATTGTTGTACTTCGATCGACCTCTACCGGTGACATCAGAATATTAACTTTCAAAATTATTTCAAGCAATTGGGACATGAGGATTCTCATGGTATTTATCAATATAAAAACGTGATCTAAGTGTGTTACAGGTTTGTAGATTAACCAAATTATAATTTATTTTCGCTGGATGGAACTAGGGTGTGCGGCTTTAAGAAATGTGCTATGTTTATGAGTGGGTCAAGTTCAGTCTTGCTTCATTTGCTTGTTTTAACTTTATTTTTACGAACATTTCTGTGAATGTGACAGATTTTGTTTACTTTCCCCATGCAAAAGTCAGCAATGTTGGAAATCTTCAAATGTATTTACTTTTGCGCACAAATGACACAGTCCACAGACGATAAACCAAAAAACCACAAAACAAACTTAAAAACTTTTTAATCTCTGCATCAGGGTTTCTGCCAGAAATTGCTTTTGGGGTACTGACTTTTGCAAGGTGATCGAGGAAAATATCACTTCTACGTTTCTAGCTTGAGTCACCTCTAGCCCTTCTCTTATTGATATGTTGTAGGGGAGGGCTAGAGAGGACTGTGTGTAATACTTTGGCAATCATTGACGATCAAATGCTTGTCGGCTACTGTGTCTAAAATAAGTTTTTTTTCTAAATATGATGCCACAGAGCTTTAGTTTGATTATTCTTGAGTCCAGTCATGACATTAAATTTACATGTTGTTAACCAGTACCAATGCTACATGAAGAAATCTGACACCTCTATGCCAATTGAACCTGCACTGTAATTTCTTGTGGTGACGTAGAGCAAAGTGTGTGCCTATGTGACACGGTACTGGTTAACAACATGTAAGTTTAAGTCAAAATAATTTGATGAAGTGTTCTGCAGTTGCTCATCCAGAGCTAGTTTTGAAAGCTCACAGTAACATCCTAATTTATTATCTGATGTAAAGATCTGTACAGGATCAACATTTACATATATGTTTATATTAAATTTATTTTTAGATCTCGAGTGAGGAAGGATGCTTTCAAGTGACAGTGATATAGGTCAGTGTAAGTGAAGTCTGAGTTTACTGTCAACTCTGGTGCTACCTGCGTGTGTCTGTCAATCAGTCTGACCAAATCCAATTTTGTTCAGTATCACATCACAATTCACTATGCAAATTTCAGAGGTCGCTACACAATTCCAAAACATTAAATGATAGTTGATACTCAATTTTCAACTGATCACCAACTGTCGCAAATCAAAATTTTCACAAGAAAATGTTCCCTGAATATTATTGAGTGACCAGATGATCTTTTAGAATGTGAACCAAACCTTGTCATGAAAACAACTCAGGGCATTTATTAATAGCTCCCCTAGCATAGATTATGAGAAGCCATTTAAAATATTACTATATTGATGCCATATAATAAAATAGATAAAGATCACTCTCCTTGAACTAGTCTCATGGCAGTGATGGGGAGCAAGAATGATTTCTCCCCCTTAAATGGCAAGATCTGGTCGATGGTCAACTACACACGGAACACGTGTTACCTATAGTGAAGAATGTCATCTGCTTTGTGGAAACTGGATTTATATTTTATTGATTGGTTTATTATACCAAATAGATCTCTAGTTAGTGCTAGTAGGGACAAATGAACACAAGAATAATCAAATATAGTTATGATAGAACATGGAATAAACCAATTTATAAAATATTTTATTCTTTGTGCAGCAGACACCATTCTTTTTAATTATAAAAACGTGTATTTTGACACAAAAAAATGTTCAAATTACACATGAAAATATAATTTGTTTTAATCAGAATCCTTTTCCTTCTCTTTTTTTCACATAAAGTTAAATTGATTTTACTGTTAAAAAAAATACACTTTTAGTAATCCATATAAATAAATGTTTTGTTTTCCATCAAATAGTATAACCTACATGCAACTACATATTCACTTAAATTGTGTAAGGGACAATACCGGTACTTATTAATTAATTATGTGCATGCATGTATGTCTATTTTCTTGTAGATTCCAAGTATTATAATTATTACTTTATTTCTCTCAGATTCAGTGGTAACTCCTATTGAGGCATCTCTGTATGATCGCCATGGACAGGTTTTTGAATCAGACAGTTACTCTGAAGCTTTCTCACAGGACATGATGGATAGGAATTACAACAAACACCAGGATAGACAGAAAACCAAGAGCAGACAACTCCATCAGCTGGATTCATATAGCGGTGAGCTATTTTAAGATATAAAGTGATTTAACTACATCCCAAGAGATAACTTGATCAGGGTTGGAATTCTCCTCGGATCCGCTGTTTTCCTCTCATGGAACATTGTGTTTCCTCGCATTTTAATCGTCCTTTCCTCTAAAATGTGTCGGATGGCACAGATTTTAACCTAGAATTTCAAGAATTTCCGGGACCCCTCTAGATTTCCTCTTTTTTTTACAGTTCACCAATTCCCACCCCTGTTTGATAGTTAGAGGTACCATATTATTTACATGTTTGATACACATGTATATAAACATTAAAGCTGAAACCTGTTTCATTGAATGGCCAAACTGTATACTACTAGCTGTCTCTCAAATAATTAAATGATGAGTAATTTTCCCAGTGACAGTTATGAATTATATTTCATGATCAGATGACAGTTAACTGAAAGCATTGTAATTAACAACAACAAAATATTTTGCTTTAAATACAGATGTAGGGTTTTTTGGTTTGTTTGTTTTCTATTTCTGTTTACAACACTGTGTTGCATTGTTGTCTTGCATTTTATGATGTATTAGATTAAATTTTAAATTCGTTAAAAAAAATGATGTGTTTGCCTGATACAAAATACCTTGGTGTATATTTTAGATTGTTGAGCACGAGTCATTTGAATGATATTCTGTAGTTGACGTTTGAACTGTGGTGCTTTTAAATTAGTATTGTTCTGTCAAAATGTAATCATTTTGAAATAATTTACCTTTTCTAAAACAACATTGATTTTATTTTAGAGGTTCAAAATCTAACACAAGATGATATGCAAGAAATATATCAGGAACTTCAAGCGATTAGTCAAAAACTTAAAGTAAGTATATATACATGTATATGTATGAATTATAGATATTAAAAGGACATGGTCTGCAGCTTTTCTCAACTTTATTAAGAAAATGATTCAACATTATTAAAAGCTAAATCACTATATTTTCAAATGTTTTTTTTGCACATTTTTGTACAGTACATTCCTGTCCATGTCAGTTTTATACATTTTCACAGCCAAACTCCAGCCCCACTCACAAAAGTCTTCCAGCATTTTCTCATCTCATTTGGACACAATTGTCCATGTGATGTACCCAATAGGTGCTTTTGTTGACGATTGTTAAATGTTTTACAATATGATTGTTAACCCTGCTAAATTTCGTTCTGTAAATTCTTAGTGTACTCTAAATTTTTCATCTAACCGTGGCTAAATTGTTGCCCATTACCAACTCGGTCACCAACCCTTTCCCTTGTTTCTCTAGTGTTTTTGATCAAATCTTAGTCAATACACTTTTATATAAAGGGTATATGCTGTCTACTTTTACTACGTGCCTTTTACCAAGTCGTAATATGAAATGGCTGTTTTGAGTTATTGGAGATTATTGTGTTTAGGAAGAGAATCACTTGCTTCACGAGAGAGAACTGAAGGTGAAGGAAAGAGAGCGCATGATCAGCATCACCCGTTCCAATATTCAAACAATCACAGATCATGAAGTGAAAAACAAATGGCAGAGACTTGAACAGGTAAACGCCCAACATAAACAATAACTGATTTCATTCACAGTGTTCTGAACTGACGTTCATTGAACCTGATATCAGGTATGTTTTGGAGACTCACAACTACAGTTTTGTCATTAAACTTGGTATTTGATATTACAGAATTTCTGTATCTTTTTCTCCTTTAAATTAACTGACCCTTGTTTCTTAAGTACATAACTCTTCTTTTTGACATAAAATATATTTGAGCAACTACAAACAACAGGCCCAGTGATTTTAAAACTGTTAAAAAGAAAGAAGAAGTCTGGACTCGTGTCTTTAATAAAGGCTGTTCTATATGTTATTCTGAATGTCAAAATGTACATAGCTATAAATTTTGTAGTCCTTGTGTTGTTACTATTACAAAAATATGAGCCTCAGTGGTGGCAGCATGCTTTTACCCGTTGCATTCTAGCCCAAGGCCCTGTTCCACGAAGCGATCTTAGCCCTAAGATTATGTTACGGGCATAGCTATGCTATGCACTTAAGTTGATCTTAGGGCTAAGATCGCTTCGTGGAATGGGGTGCAGGCCTTGTGTTATAAAAGGCATGTATGGGAAACCTTCCTAGATAAACATTTTCTA
The DNA here is from genome assembly GCF_016097555.1 of Gigantopelta aegis. Classification (NCBI taxonomy): domain Eukaryota; kingdom Metazoa; phylum Mollusca; class Gastropoda; order Neomphalida; family Peltospiridae; genus Gigantopelta; species Gigantopelta aegis. The sequence continues at coordinate 49,936,123 of NC_054704.1, forward strand.
TGCGGGCAATATCTCTCTCTCTCTCTCTCTCTCTTCCCCCCCTCCACTGTTGACAACATGTTGTGTTCTAACAATAAAGCTTACTGCTGATGTTTAACTCTCTCCTCCATCACCCCCAAAAATGTATCTATTATGTATCGCCCCTGCGCATGCTGTAACCTCACTGTGGTGCAGAGGTGTAACATTCTCTTTGAGAATGGCCAATACAGCACAAATTGAAGTTTAGAGTAAAAGTCAGTATCTATCTGTGATATTTGTATTTGTATTTTTGCACAGTTCTTTACACTGTTTTTATTTATATCTTGAATTTTTCTGTTGATGTTGATCATCATCTTGTTTGTTTCCATTACCATAGTTTGACACCCAATAGCCGATGTATTTTTCGTGCTGGGGTGTCGTTAAACATTCATTCATTCTATTATGTATCGCTTTTAATTATTTTTTTTTTTTTTTTTTTTTTTTCAGAAGCATCAAGAAGAAATCGTTAGGTTAGAACAAGCCTTGAAGGAGAAGACCAAAGAAAACAAACGCCTGAAGGAAAACTTTGAAACCCTAAAGCAGGCGAATGACAGTTGTAAAAAAGAAGTAAGCTTATATTCTTACATGAAAAAAATACTCAATTCACTACTTCTATGAAGGATTCACCGTAACCTTATTTCAAGTCATATAATTTAATTAGATATAAGGGCCTAATACAATCGATCTAGGATTGATCCCCTTTAGTGGACTCACTGATGTCTCATTCTTGTTCCAGCCAGTGCTCTACGGTTGATGTAACAAAGACATTGGTATATACCGACTTTGATATGGCTCAAATAAATTATTTCTTGCTGTTCATTGAAAATAGATTGACGGCATTGGGTTTCCTCATTATCTGTGTGGTCTGATACCATATAATGATAGATAATGTATGCTGGAATGAGTCGTTAAATAAAACATTTTTTCTTTCGAATTAGATATAAAATTACCTGTATTAAATCAGTTACCTATATTGATGGTTAAAGTTAAAGTTTGTTTTGTTTAACGACACCACTAGAGCACCTTGATTTATTAATCATTGGCTATTGGATGTAATTCTGACATATGGTCTTAGAGAAGAAACCCACTACATGTTTCTATTAGTAGCAAGGGATCTTTTATATGCACCATCCTACATACAGGATCACACATACCACAGCCTTTGATATACCAATTGTGGTCACAAGCTGAAAGAAAATTAGCTCAATGGGGGTCAATCCCAGACTGACAGATCATCAAGCGAGTGCTTTATCAGTGGGCTACATTTCGCCCCTATATGAATGGCTTCGTATTACCTTTGTTTGTATTTGGTTCAGTGTTCAATGCTTTTGCAGGAATAAGAGGGGGAATTCGGTCCATTGTTAATTTTCTGTGTTTTTTAGCTACTGTTTATAGAAATGAAAAATGTATATGCCTCCTTATTTTTCATTTATTAAAAAAATAAAAAAATAAATGTCAATTGTGAAATGGTGATTTTTGTTTTACAGCTAGAAGAATTGTATGCACAGTACTCAAAGTTGGAGAAACATGCTAATGGAGCTCAGAATAGACTGAAAAATCTTCAGGTAAAATTACACTTCATAACATAACAAAAATGTCTATCTTCATTGCTACAACTCTCCGTTCTACCCAATAGAAATTTACAATAAAACAAATACAGTATGAAATGTGTTATAATAGTATTAACATATGTATATTGCAGATCACCATGTAATTGTATTAAGCATCGTATGTGACTACTTCCATGCACACAATTGTATTTGGGGCCTGAGGCTTTTTACTGAGTCTGTCTGACTAATGGTATTGGTTTTGTTTTTCAGAGAAAATGCGACTCTGACTAATGGTATTTTTGTTTTTCAGAGTATGTTTGACTAATGGTATTGATTTGTTTTGTTTATCAGAGAAAGTACGAGTATGACTCAAGGCAGCGTGAAGTCACTGCATTTGAATCTTCTCTGGAAGGCATGTCCAAGCCAAATAAACCTCACAAAGATGTCGACAGGCCTAAAAGTCGTCCAGTTGTTAAAGTATGTTATCAATTTCTTTATTTTTGTTCTTTGTTTTGTAAAACCTATCAAAACTTTAGAATGAAAACAGTAGTTTATGAATTTAGGTTGAATCACTGCAAGTCACCTTAGTTGTTCATTTCACTGAATCTAAATTTATAATACTATTGATCAATTTAATTGCATTTTAGGTATTAATAATCATATATATTGGATTCTGAAAGTTGTTTATGAGATAGCGTATTCTTCGTATTAGATGATTCAGTCACTTAAAGTTAAATGATTGCTGACGTAGGTTTGGCTTTACTTTTTGTCTTGCCTTTACGGAGTAAAAGGCAACCTATTGGTATTACTTTTCCAGCAGTGGCAATGGCATCAATTTTTTCATTATAGTTACACAGTTACAGGGGACAATATTTCGAAATCTGAGGTAATCGGAAGTCGGTTCACATGGTTTTTACCTAGGTAACCAATTGTTCGGTTACGTGAATTATATTTGCGTAACCCATGGGTTATCTGATCGGTTACCTCAAAATTACGTTGAAATTATATTTTAAATAGATAGTTTTTAGCTGAAACATAAAGTTAAAACAAATACAAAAGAAAACATTTAAAAAAGAAAAGAAAAAAAAAGTCTTTAATGCTTGCTAAAGTTAACACTATTATAAAAGAACTGAATATTAGCCCCAGTACTGAAACAAAATACAGGGGCGTAGCCAGAAATATTCTTTACCTCAAAATTACGTTGAAATTATATTTTAAATACATAGTTTTTAGCTGAAACATAAAGTTAAAACAAATACAAAAGAAAACATTTAAAAAAGAAAAGAAAAAAAAAGTCTTTAATGCTTGCTAAAGTTAACATTATTATAAAAGAACTGAATATTAGCCCCAGTACTGAAACAAAATACAGGGGCGTAGCCAGAAATATTCTTAGAATTACGCACGCCATAGGCGTGCCCGAGCGGGGGGATTCGGCCACACACACACACACCGTGAAAATTTTAAAAGTCAGGACGACTGCAGATGCATTTTTTAAAATCTTTTTTCGAGTCAATTTTAAGAGGTCTATTTTATAGAACAATTACAGACAGCCTCGACCTATTCCCGGAATTTGTTTTTGCATTACGCACGTGCGTAATGGGCGCTACGCCTTTGAAATAGATAAATACTTATTTGTAGGGATTCCTTTTTGCGATTTGCGGTGGCTATGCTACTTTCACTTCATCGATGGTACTTATATACTACAGTGACGTTCCAAATGTTTGGGGTTTTTTAAAGCTCATTATGCGATGTTAGTATTTTTCAATTTTTGTGACACTTTTGGATTCCTGTTTACGTTAAAACTGTTTTTAACATATGTAAAATTATAGCCAATCCAATACTATGTCTACATATATTCCTTTAGAGATAAAATAGCAGCAGAAAATTTAGCCGTCCGAGCACATTTCTTTAAAACTGTTTTAAAACTAGACTGGTCGCAAGTTACAACTGTTCCAATATAACGTTTACTGGTTTGCTGCGCATCAAGTATCTAAAAATCGTCTAAAACATTTGTCGGAATACCAGTAGTATGTCTGCATGAATAAACTTCCTGTAATCGTGAAGTTTGCAAGTTTTAATTTCTGAACGTTTACAGGTCATGGCGTAACCGATTTGCGGTTCTCGTAAATTTAATTTTGCGTAACCGACACACAAACAGAACGGCGGTTCGCTTGAAATATTGTGCCTTGCAGTTAGATCTGTTTGTCACTAACTATTAGTCCTAGGTCAATGAAAATTGGTATATGGTTGCACCTATGGATGTTTATCACAGTGCATATGAAAAGAATTAAAAATTAAATAATAATTTCACAATTTTAATTAAAATACTTTTATATTTAGCGTAAAGGGACAGACCCTAGTTTTAACCCGTGAAAATTAATACTACGTTTAGTGAATCTACAAACCTGTAACACATTTGGATAATGTTACAATTGAGTGAAACATGAGTGTGACTTTGAAATGGTGAAATACCCTCTAAAAATAGACTAAAACTCGACTCTATAACTAACTTCTCAAACACACATGCGTTTTTAAAAATATGAGAAATGCATTTTGTGATATTAAAAACACCAAAATGACCAAAAACACTTTGAATGTGCGGAAATGGATAATCAAAACAAAACAAATCTAAGTAAAGTATGATTTCAGTTATCAAAAACTGCTCTAATAGTTAAAAATATGCCTTAATGTTTAAAATCTAGGGTATGTCCCTGTAATGTTAACGTTTTGCATTTTGCTTCATTTCTTACAAACTATAGAACCTATATCGATTGTTTCTTTAATATGCATTGATATAAACAGCTATAGATGCAACCATTAACGACACTGAATACGTTTATGGAGACATTTAATTCTGCAGAATTCTTGTTAGTCACTTATTTTTTATTTGTATTGTTTGATTTGCATCATGAGTGTTTTGCGTTTCAGGGTCAAGGTTCAGTGTTGGACACCCTGGCTGTTCTGCTCGACTGGGTGTGTGACGCTCATCTCAGACAAATGGTTACCGATCAACCAACAAAACCACTCGACAGATACTCATCACCCGAGTACTTGCAGGAAAAAATACTGAGGGTACATTTGTATAATTGTATTTGCACTGAAAATATACGATCTTTGTATAGCATAATAATGTATTTGTTTTAAGATATAATCATATTATGCATTCACAGGACTCACTCTGGAACACATTTTTGTTCAGCCAGTTTTGAAATATGTAAAGTATTTCCTTGAAAAGTATTAAGATGTGGTTATTTTGAAGAATATTGTATTTACCAAAGACTAAATGTTGGAACCACTTTGTATAAAAAAATTACCGTTTGGCATTCAGATGAAACTGATTTGCACCAAGACCACTCGGGAAGCGGTATGTACACATACAGTGGTAGAATGTTTGCTTGAAGAGTGATGAAGTTACAGGTTTTTTTTGTTTGTTTAATGACACCACTAGAGCACATTAATTTATTAATCATCAGTAATTTTTACATATAGTCAGTGTTCGAGATTAACATTTTTGGGAAGTATCCCAGTTGGATACTAACATTTCAAAATCTGGTATCCCATCTGAGAATTTAGTATTATATGGTATCCCGGTGGGATACTGGGTTCTTGAAGTCTGGTATCCAAAATTAAATTCTGGTATCCCCGGGATATCGGGATACCGTTAATCTCGAACACTGATAGTCTCAGATAGGCAACCCTCTACATTTTTCCATTAGTAGCAAGGGAACGAGAAATGGCCCAACTAACGGGGATCGATCCCGGACTGACCATGCATCAGACAAGCACTTTACTACTAGGCTTGATGAGTGATGGATTGTTTTCCTCCATTTCACTTTTAGTCAGTACTTCGTGGATGGGATATTAAAACCTATGGCATAATCAACAGGCTTTTCTTTGCACACGTACAAATGTAACACATTTCCTTTTAGAATACAAGTCCTACAGTTTGTTCTGTTAATATCTGCATTTATGATGTGTGTACCCCTACGTGTGCTGTAACCTCAACGTGGTGTATGGGTGTAACATTCTCTTTTGAGAACGGCTAATACAGCACAACTTCCCTTTTGGGCTACGATATTTACATTTACCATAGTTTAACACCCAAAATAGCCGATGTATTTTTCGTGCTGGGGTGTCGTTAAACATCTATTCTATCTATCTATTTAAGATGTGTGTAGGTAACATTTGCTAATAAAATTTCTTCCTTCTTTCAGGTTCTTCCATCACTGGTCGATATTATCAAAGAAATTCCTCCAGGAAGCACAAAATTCTCTTTGCCATGTTTGCAGTTTATTTACTGGTCTCTGATCAACATAGAACAAGGCCACGCCCTACAAGTAAGACATCATATAGTATTTTTATAAATCAACAATTTAGTGAAATCAGGGCCTTAAAATAACTAAGAGGGAAATAAAACAAAAATTAATAATATAGGGCCTACTCCAGCTAGACAAACATCCCTCTTGCCTCCCTCGCAGCCCCTCACCTACTAATGTTTTCTCTAGAAATGTGTACTTCAAGAACATACTGTAAATCATGAAATTAATGCGAGCAAGTAATTAATGTGAAAAATGCGGCGAACACATCAATGCAATAATAACTTGACGCATTTTGTTTAGTCTCATTCCCAATACAAAAAATGTGCAGGATTTTACTATAATACTTCTAAATAAAATAAAACTTTTTATAATATAAAGATGAAACAAAAAATCTTTCTTTCGTTTCGATGTTGCCAATTCTATTTTCACTTTCCTGGAATATCAGCGGTTATATAATACAAATTTTCTTACACTTCTGGATTACTATATACATTTAAACTGTTTTGAACATTTGTAAAATTATAATCAACTAATTTTATTACTAAATATATTCCTTTAAAAATGAAACAGTAGAAAATTATATAACCGTAACCAACAATCCGTGTGTATTTCTTCAAACCATTTGGCTCGACTTTATACATGTCATTTAATTTAGACTGGTCACTGTTGCAGTATATCGCATTTGTCTACGTCTATTCCTGTGCTGCCCATCAAGTGTATAAAATCAGTCTAAAACATTTGTTAGAATAATACGTCTGCGTTCGCGTGAAATATTGTGCCATGTAATAGCGACCCATTTAATTTGTATTCCTACTGGTGGATTAATTAGAAGCAATCATCACACAAAAGTGCGAGGCATACCCTTAACAATAAGGTGTAGTTATACTACTTGCACTACTTTAAATAATTAGGGCTTCCTGGTCAACCCGCCATGCGATTAACTTCATGTTATGTAGTAGCTGTGAAAACAACTACTGACTTCTTTTAACATGAAAGATGAAGCCCAAACAATATAATAACAACACAACTGTGGTTTTTATGTGATGTGGACTTTTGCCCGACACATTAATAAAAATATGCATTTTTGTTCACTCATGTACGGACGCAATAATATCATGACGTATTAATTACGTGATTTACAGTATACTAAATTATCAAGGGTCTGATTCAGTAAAATATTGTATCTTTGCAATCTCGCAGTTCAGGGGCGGGACATAGCCCAGTGGTAAAGCACTTGCTTGATGTGCAGTTAGTCTGGGATCGATCCCTGTCAGTGGGCCCATTGGGCTATATCTCGCTCCAGCCAGTGCACCACAACTGGTATATCAAAGGCCGTTGTATGTGTTATCCTGTCTATGGGATGGTGCTTATAAAAGATCCCTTGCTGCTAATCTAACAGAGTAGCCCATGAAGTGGCGACAGTGGGTTTCCTCTCTCAATATCTGTGTGGTCCTTAATCATATGTCTGATGCCATATAACCATAAATAAAATGTGTTGAGTGCATCCTTAAATGAACCATTTCCTTCCTTCGTTAAATTAAAACATTTCCTTCCTTTCCTTCTCACAGTGTAATGCAAAAAGTCTTGCACGGATGTTGTGATATTGCTTTTTATGGTGCTCGGACATTACTGATACAGTCTTCGCACTACTTTAATGTAACTAATACTACATGATTTACAATATGTACTTAATACATGTGGTGGTAATACGCTTTTGCCTCTAGTATGGGATGTCAGAACCTAGAATTATTGCTAGACCACAATTTATCACACACACACATACACACACAAACCACCACCACGGTTAAATGAAGATCACTGATCACTTTAAGGTCAAGTTGTGTGACACATATATGTCGGGCAAAACATGTTTTGGGTTTGTTTGTTTTTTAATATGGTAGTTAAAAGTCTGGGGCAGTTTTTCTTTATTTTGTCTTTGCCAAAGACTTACAAATGCAGATCAACAGTCTTCTTTGACATTTTCTGTTTATTGAAAAAAAACTTTGTTATATATATCTTTTAAAAAATGTGTTTGTGTTTATTTGATTTCAGAAAAATAGTTTGTCTTCCACATTGAGAAGACTTGGTGAAGATGTTTTTCGGTCACGGTCTTTGTCGTGTGTTGAGGTCGACAAGGATCACACACCACCTGGAAAGGGAGACAAAGCAAAAGATGGAATGTTCTTCCGAAGTTCTAATCTCCATGTACGCTTGCTGTCATCGTTGATTATTCTAAAGACTCTGTCTCAAGGTAAGGGACATATATTTTTTTTAATCTGTTTTACTCGTATTTTTGATAGAAGAAAGAGATAAATCTTTTTCAAAAGGAACCAAATGTAAAATTGTGATACCATTTTAAAGAAAAATATATATAGCAAAATATCTTTCTTTGAAATGAAAGAAGAGTTTTAAATTAATATTATTTGTTATTTCAGGTATGAGATATCTAATAATACATTATGTTCAAACCAAGTGTTTGACAGTGTTGATCTTATCTCTGATTAATTGGGCATTCATTTGTGTGGATGTCCCAGTTGGTGGTGAGGCACACATCACGATACTGTTCAATGTCCTTCAAATCAGGGCCCATATTTTTGAAGCTATCTTAGCACTATGATTTGTAGAACCATTGTAGGCTGTGATGTCACTATGGCATGTGTCGTAGTGACCTCATAGCCTACGTTGGTTTTACGATATAGTGCTAAGATAGCTTCAAAAACATTTAGCCTGTACACTAGATTCAAATCACATTGGTGTACTCTCTTATTTGTATTATACACAATACTTTGCATCAATAACACAAATGTGAAATGTTTATTTCAACAAAGTTATATTTGTTTGTTAGCAAAATCTTCATCATTATAACTGAAAACTTTGTCCCAAAAATATGATTATTATTTGTTTTACTGTAAAGTTGATGGCCATATATAGAGGATACTCCCCGAGTGTCTTGTGATATCATAATTTATCAATGAGTGCTGATAAATTATGATATCACAAAACACGAGGGGGTATTCTTTTTATCATCCATTATCATTCTTTTCATTTGCGACAGTTGTAAACAATGTCAGTAATGTGGGTTGAATGTCACTATATTTGGCAGCGGTAGACTCGATAACTAGCAGAACGACAGTGGCGTGACATCACTAATGATACATGTAGGTTTAGCACTGAAACATACACAATGACGTAACAAAAAGAAGAATATCGCACGAGATATAGCAAATTATAGTGCCAGCGAGATCTCCTACGAAAGACTTTAATGGATGATAATAAGATTTATTTCTAGTGTGTTTTGTTTTCCAGCTGATCTGTTGGCTCAGGTTTTTGATGTTTTGAAAGTTGACATGAAGAGTGATGTTGCGAAAGAACTGTTTCTGTTCTACCAAGCTACGCCCGTGATCAGTCACTACCTGAAACCTGTCAACAAGGTACTCTGTGTTTTGGATGTGTTCGTAATCATTTTACTTGAGGAATGGTCCCAAAATGATATCGCATAATATTTGAAAACACGAGTATCGGGTGGCAGGATTCTTACCTACTGCAACAACTCACATGACATTTTACAGTCTGCAACATCAACTGCACAGCTAGCAGGATTAACACAAAAATGGAAGGCTTGGGTTGGGGAAAAGAAAATTTTCCTTAAAAAAAAAAAAATCTGATTCCTTGTAACATGGGATCTATTCATGAATTGCTATTTAGTTTTGTAATTATCTGTGATGCTGTGAATATCTTATTTCTTTCCATACTATTTTTTTTTTTTTTATCCCACTGCCCCTTTCCTTTCTCTCCTTTGAATTCCATCTCATTTCTTCCCGATCTGGCAACTCCTCCTATCTTTCAACTTCTTTCACTGTCCACCTCCACATCCCAGTCCTTGTCTCTCCAACAGCGACAAGTGCTTGTCTCTTGTGGCTATCTGTGCCACACACCTGCCATTCCCCATTAGCTGTGGGCTTAGTCTGACCACTTCGGGGAGTGTTCAGCAGTTACTTCTGGCATTGTTAAGAGGCACTTGTAACCACCTGCTATGCCCCCTTACTACCGGCGGTCGTTAGTTAGTGCCGTGGGTCAGACCAGCTTTATTAGCGGTAGAGGACGAGGATGCCAGGTGGGTGCAGGGAAATACACAGAGACTGCACCCATGGAGGAAGTTGAGACAGGTAGGCGATGGTGTGGACAGCTCAGAAGACAGAAAGGGTCGAAACAGATTGAAATCATGGGAGAAATTGGAAAGTTTTTTATATTAAGATAATGAGAATGATAATGATAGGCAGAGGGTGATAGATGAGAAAGATAAATGAATGTGTGAGCCAGCTTTGACGGGATTTGAACCACTATCGTCAGCTTGTATTGTTTTACCTCTCAACCATAGTGCATTTCCTCCATAAACAATGGTCTGGTTTGAACATCTCAACAGTGGTACGATGGGTACAGTCTTCTAGTGTGTCAGGTCTGTCTTATTTCCAGTTATATGATCATTTCTTCCTTCTTTACTCGAAGTGCAGTGGCAGCCATCGGAATACAGAAATGGTGAGGTTGGCTGGGCCAAGTTCAGAGAGAGAATGTTAAGTATTCATGAAAAATAAAACACATAGATTCAGGTAAAGGTTTGCACTTAGACTTCCGTTATTACGTAATAAATTAGTTTCTTGTGGGTTTTCAAAAACAAAACCTACAATTTCTGTTGTTATACATTATATTTTATTATTTTTAGGCATTCATGGCACCAGCTGTCGACATTTTGCTCCAGATGGCCGCAGACTCTCCGTTCACTCAGGGTTTCTTGGAGAGCTGCAGCAATGAAAAATGGTTCCGCACCATTGCCATGATTTTGCGTACTCCAGTGTCAGACAACAAGATCTTTGAAAGACTCAGTGTGCTTCTGCAGAAACTTTCAAAAATAAAGTGAGTAGATTTCACATGCAGGGATGTGGGAGCTAGGCGTAAATGCGCTTTTCCATTTCGTCTAAAAAAAAAAACCATGATGTTCAATACTGTTGATCACACAAGGTTCATTTGCATGTTTTCACAGTTTCAAGTTTATGATGTGTGCCTTATATTGTAAGATATAACCAGTTTAGATTTGTTAGCATTGAATGCAATTTTTGGCAGTTCCAGGGGTTGCAAACAACAATTTTCCTTTAGGAGCCCTTGAGCGGCCCCTGGACCCCAGCCGCAGTAAGCTTTTTTGTGTTTCAGCCCCTCTCACATCCCTGCACATGTATTTTGTAACATTTGCAATCACAGAAAATCACCATAATGAAAAAACCCAAACATTTTACACTGCTTAGTGTCTTATATATGTTAAGAATGGGAAAACTGTACTTACAAAATCTTGCTTTGATTATCAATTTTGGCAAGTGTACTGTGTTTCTGGTCGTCCTGGTGTTTGCAGCAGATCACAATTAATTTTAAGCAGAAAGAAAAGACGACTGGTATGTACTTCCGAAACTTTGGTTAATGCTTTAAGTAAACAAGTAATTTCTTTACTTTTTATTATTATTACAAATATACAAGTAAGCTAAATATTTTTCTACATCCATCGTACATCAGACTTTCTTACATGCACAAATTCACAGTCAAATAATTTTAAATTTGTACACTGACCTTTCTCTTATAGCCATCAGAAAGTAAACAGTATTTGACATTGTGTAATTAATTATTCCATTTTTAAAATGCCGTCTTCTGTTTTTCAGAACAAACAAGAAGTATTTTGAGGTTTACACAATCGTCAGTATTATACAAGAAATGCTGCTTCATTCTGGGAATGAGATGGCTTTCCTCTCTTTGAATCTCAAGTCCATTGTGTTTAACCTGAACAGTTTGGAAAAGTCTTGAAGTGTGTACGCTGTGACCCACTGGCAATGGTGCCTTATTCATCTGTGATAGACACTTTACAATGATTTGTGGAACGATTTAGAGACCACTTTGAACTGAAATTTGTAGCATCTCAAAATGTTGCTTAGAGTCCAGTTACTACTGTATTATAAGAAAGAAAGAAGTTGAAAATTATTTTCCACATTTAGGCAGCTATATATTTATTTCATTTTCAATGAAGGGGGGGGGGCAATTCATTAATCATCAGAGTTGGGGCAGTCCTACCCCCACACACACACACTTTTAAACAGTTTTTATTCAGACTTCTACATGATGATTTCCTAATTTATGCCTAAATTAAAAAAAAAACCCACATTTTAGAATGAGAGGAGTTTGACAAATCTGTAGGTGATTATTTATTGCAAAAATAAATTTCATAAGAGTAGATATGAAACAAATTTACAATTTGACATAGGAAACTGAGCTTTAGAAAGAAATGTCAAATAGTACTGTAAGTGCATGACGTTCCTTTCTTTCATACCCATTGGTGAGAATATCATTTGTTACTAGTGATGTTCCAATGATAGTTATAATAGAAAATTTATTGGTTTGGCTCTACCGATGTGATAGTTAGTTATTAAAATCCATAATCGATTGTTTGGGAAAATGTTAACTGTAATTGTTCCTCCAGTTCAGTTGGTAGAATTGGCGTAAATATGTTGGGGCTGTGGTTTGTTTTTAGGAGTAAGTAAAGAAATCAGATATTCAATAATTATTAAAGGTAAACTAAGATTTGTAGGGTCTGTCGCAGTGAACACGAGAACAGGTGCATATTATTCAAATCATCCTGATTGTCATATAATTTTAGCCAATTGTGTAATCGAAAGTTGATGGTTAGTGCCAGCTGTTTATAACAGGTGATTGATGATGAAATTCCATCATATTCCCATCACTACTAATAACGATTTAAACACATGACTGGCTGCTCCTAGGGGATGACTGGGTCACCACTGCCATACCATCCAATGAAAACAAAAACACAATTAAAATTGATTGCTCTGTGACGTATAAGTTGACCTGAAACTGATTTCTATGTGACACATAAGATAACTACAACGTAAATAAGTTTTCGTGGGAAAAAGATGTTTACTTTTATTTTAAACCTTTTTTTTTAAAGATTTGTAAGAAATAGAATACTACCTTTTGGTCCGTTAAATACCATATATCTTACAACTCATTGTTTAAAAACAGATTGAACTTGCTCTTTTTTGTTTGATGCATTTTAAAACAACTTTTAAAGATAAATGGTATCTAACAGCCTCTCACGTAGTATTCTTTATTTAATAAACAAACTTTGTATACTAAAAACCGATTCATACTGTATATTTTGTAAATATAATTTATATAAAAAAATATATACATACTTCCAGATATATTTTTGTTGTTTTTATCACATCAGGTTTGACTTGTCCACTTTATATTATTTGCGTATTGCATTACTTAACTTAGTGGCATAGTGACTGCAACTCTCTTTATCATTTTGACTAATACAGACTCCCAACAAGGTGAGTTTTCACATCTTCTTGAGTGTGTGTAAGGTCACTAGAACTTTAGGACTAACCTCTAACCTGAACAGATATATAATAAGCACACTAATGAAAAGAACAATGTAAAGCCACATTGATCTATATTTTTAATATGTAAGCAATTTACCGTTGGTCAAGGAGTCTTGTCATTTTGTTAGGTTAGCTCGCCTTCATGTAAAATTCTTTAATCTCATTGGTTGTTTGCCGTTGGACAAATCCCTTATACCCCTGAGGGCAAATTCTCTTATACCCCGTCTGTAATTTCCAACAGTTTCCAGCCACCCCAGTTAATGCTAAAGCAATAATTAGATTATAAATAACATTGATAATCAATCAAGTATACATAATTAATTTTATTTTTTACTATAAAATACACTATTTCAATACTTTTAAAAGCTGCAATGTTGAACTGGGCCTCCTAATTACGGTCGTGGTGTTATTGTATTAATGCGCGATTAGCAACAGTTTTTTTTTTTTTTTTTTTTTTTTTTTTTTTTAATATATATTTTTTTTACTACATACATTTCTGATAAAAAAAAAAGGTTGGTTTTTTTTTTTTTTTTTTTTTAATTAATATCTGTTTCAGACAATTTCGTATTACAAACATTTGAAGTTAACAACTCGTTTATCGATTGAACTATTTTTCGTCACTGGCAAGTGGTTTCGTTCGCGTCCGCGTGGTACGGCTCCGTTAATAAATTGGTAACAATTATTGTCTGGCGTTATTTTGATTATTTGGCTATAGGCCTATGGTTTAACATGTCGGCAAGATAAATTCGTTGTAGAAGCATCTCTCGGGGTATATGACTTTTTATGTACCCTCTGTGTGCACAGAGGGTACATAAAAAAGCCATATACCCCTCGTGATGCTTCTACAACTTATATTGTCATTTTGTTAGGTCAAGGGTAATGACATATTTATGTTTTCACATAATATGTGGATTTTTTTGTATCAGTTAACTCGAAAATGATCGATGTAAAGGTATTTGACGTCAAACATAGGATTGTTGTGGTATTAGAGCGGGAATCTTTGCCTACCGTTTGGTAGTCAGGAATTGCCAAAAATATACATAGGTTGGTCTCTGACTGTAATGAGAGCGTATTTATGTTCAAATGTCCGTCTAGCTCTCTTACAATCAGAGTACTCGGGCTAGCCTCGGTCTACAGGCTGGTAGGTACTGGGTTCGGATCCCAGTCGAGGCATGAAATTTGTAATCCAGATACCGACTCCAAACCCTGAGTGAGTGCTCCGCAAGGCTCAATGGGTAGGTGTAAACCACTTGCACCGACCAGTGATCCATAACTGGTTCAATAAAGGCCATGGTTTGTGCTATCCTACCTGTGGGAAGCGCAAATAAAAGATCCCTTGCTGCTACTCGGAAAGAGTAGCCCATGTAGTGGCGACAGCGGGTTTCCTCTTAAAATCTGTGTGGTCCTTAACCATATGTCTGACGCCATATAACCGTAAATAAAATGTGTTGAGTGCATCGTTAAATAAAACATTTCTTTCTTTCTTTCTTTCTCAGGAGGCGATAAAACAAAAAGGGCAATCATTGCTGACATTAGTCATTAAGGTTGATGATAGACACATGACACACCGTTGTTTTAAAATGTCTTACAGTAAATATTTTGTACATCCATTTTTTTTAAATTTTTTTATATAAATGGTACAGTTTTGTTAATTACGCTATTTTGTATAAAAATGGTTAGATAAATTAAACATTGGTAATCTAACAATATTTTCAATAGCAATTTTGCATTTAAAGTTTAACAGCCTTATTCTTCGA
This sequence comes from Gigantopelta aegis, assembly GCF_016097555.1. Lineage (NCBI taxonomy): Eukaryota > Metazoa > Mollusca > Gastropoda > Neomphalida > Peltospiridae > Gigantopelta > Gigantopelta aegis. Next base: position 49,951,206 of record NC_054704.1, read on the forward strand.
TTCGGGTTGCGTGCGCATCCCGACAAACCGCAGTTACCATGACGACTACGGGACTGGGTGAACGCAAACCGTTATTTGTATGGGAGTTAATGGGAGCACTAGAGGAATATCGTTAATTACCGGACTTCTGTCCGCGCAAATCGAAAATGCCGAAAACCTGAGCAGCCTTTGGCAATACACATCATATTATGATGATAGACAGCAAGTTAAAAGTTTTAATATTACCCGTAGACGAGGTTAAAAAACGTCTGTGGGCCAATGCTTGCAGAGGACGGGGGGAAAACCACGGGTGCAACGATCCAACTTTACCCACCTCTGTACTCGACAGTTCATATCAGTGAGGATGTAGGAGTGTAAATAAAACAAACAGACATTTGACATGCTAGTGTGAATATGAACATGGATTTATAAGGAATCGGTGATTACTTATCGGTAGCACATTTGTCTTTAGCCCTAGTACTCTGACTGTAAGAGAGCTAGACAGACATTTGGACATAAATACGCTCTCGTTACAGACCAAGCTATATATTTTTTGGGGGCAATTGCCGACAACCAAAAAGTTGGCAAAGATTTCCGCTCTAATACCACAACAATCCTATGTTTGACGTCAAATACCTTTACATCGATCATTTTCGAGTTAACTGATTAAAAAAAATCTACATATTAATCACTAATACACATACTACAGAAAGAGATCCGACAGCACACACATTCCATAAATAAATTCAGTTTGGTTTAAGAAGAAAAGTAAAAGTGTTTTGGAAATAACAAAACCAAACCTATTTTTGTGTGCAATTGTGTGAAATAAATGATTTGTAGTAAATTTCATAGTATTAAAAATACACGTTCCCTGTGGGAAGGACTATACATGTAATTTTTTTCTATTGCATTAACATGTCACACTTTTTACTTATATATTTTGTACATTTTTGTAAATAAAATGTGATTATATATTTTGTAAATTTAAAAAAATAAAATGTGGTACTGAATTAGCGCAGAAATGTCATTAACCTAGTTTACTGTGACTAGTATTACAAAATGATGTTTTTGTAATGCTGATGTCATTCAAATTAAAAAAAAACCCAGCTACATTATTACACGGTGAAAAAAAAGTACTTTTAAAATTAAAAAACCCCCAAAAAAACCCCCAAAACCCCGCCACAAACATTTAACACAGAGACAGACATTTTTTGTATTTTGGACATTACAAACATGGATGATGATGAGATGAATGGTGAAGCCGCTATATTTCCATTTCGGTATGGGACTACTTGACAGGTTCGTGCTCCACGCTTGCTGTTAGTTGAGCTATCTCGATATCACCCGAGCCCGAGGTACACGGAACCTGCAGTGCATGCCGGGTAATCATCCCCCATGAGGGGTCATACACTCGAGAGACACACCCATAATCGCACCCGTGAAGTGGGTGAAACTCTGTGTATGTGGCCATACACCTACCCATTGAGCCTTGCGGTGCACTCACTCTGGTTTGGAATCGGTACTGGCATGAAAAATCCCCCATTGCCTCAGGTGGGATACGAACCCAGTACCTACCAGCCAGAAGTCCGATGGCATAACGACTACACCACCGAGGCCGGTAGAGTACTTGACCTCACCCCTGTTAAAATTGTTTTGAGTTCCATATTGAGTAGATATGTCGGCATGTTTTTATTTTTCATAATTGTAGATAATATATTTAATATAACTTTGAAAAGATGTAAGGAAAACGGTACCTATAGTGAACTCATGGGCGTACGACCCGGGGGGGGGGGGGGGGGGGGGGGGCAATTGCCCCCCCAAATTCGAGCAAAACAGGGGGGAAAATTCGGGCAGTTTTTATCTGGGTAAAATTTCGGGCAAATCAACCCCTCCAGCCCCCCTAAATCAAAGAGTCCCCCCATACGCCCATGAGTGAAATACAACAAATACAAAATATGGTAAGATATATCATATTTCTTACGCATCCATTGGTGAGAACAGCATGCGTTATTTATAATAACACATACCCTGTTTACACACGTATGTGTGTTAATAATTTCAAGACATACGACTGGCTGCTCCTAGGTGATGACCAGGTCACATATGCCATATACCCAATGAAACACAACACTGTGGAAATCGATTACCTTGTGACGTATAGTTAACCTGATAATCATGTGTCTGTGACGCGTAAGTCAACTACAAGTGCAAAGGGTTGTAAATATCTTTTAGTCGAAAAAGATGTTAAAATTTGCTTTAAATCTGTTTTTTGAGGATATGTAAGAAATAGAATAATACATTCGTGTCCGTTAGATACCAGTTATCTCTCAACTCGTTTAAAAACTTAACAAACTCGCTTTCGCTCCTATACATTTTAAAACAACTCGTGAGATAAATGGTATCTAACGGCCACTAATGTATTATTCTCTATTTACTTTGTATGAAGCCAAGATGATGGTGTGGCAAGTATCTGTCATCATTTTTAGTGGTATAGTGTGATAACAATAAAAATAGTCAACTTTTAACACCCTTGCTTTGAACATATTTCATATTTGAGTGTGTCAAAAGTTATAAAAGTTTGTCTTGTTTGATTTCAAACATTTGTTATTTCTGACAAAGTCTTAGAGGAAACCCTCTACAGTTTTTCATCAGCAGCAAAGGATCTTTTGTGTGCACTTTTCCACAGACACAGGACAGGACGTAGCTCAGTGGTACAGCGCTCGCCTGAAGCGATCGATCTAGGTTCAATTCCCGTCGATGGGCCCATTTGGCTCTCTCTCGGTCCAATCAGTGCTCCACAGCTGGTGTAACAAAGTCTGTGGTATGTACTATCCTGTCTGTGAGATGGTGCATATAAAATATCCCTTGCTGCTAATCGAAAAGAGTAGCCCGAGTGGCGACAGCGAGTTTCCTCTCTCAATATCTGTGTTGTCCTAAACCATATGTCCGACGCCATATAACCGTAAATAAAATGTGTTGAGTGCGTCGTTAAATAAAACATTTCCTTCCTTCCTTTTACCACAGACAGGACAGCACATCTCTTGGCCTTTGATATACCAGTCAGAGAGAGTGTTTGAATATTCAGTAGATGTGAACAGGGTTATTGATTATTTGCAATTTGTAAACAATTTTAAAGAAAAGAATGCTCAGATTAGTGAAATATTCTTCAGATTGTTTTTTCAGTCCTGAAATTGGTAAATTTCTTAACATTTAGGAATTAATTTAAAGAGGAAAATAATAATAATATGCATCAATGAGATGGGCTCCAGCGTGCAATTATGAATTCAGAATCCCCCAAACACACACAAACCTATAAATGACTTCAATATGTCTGTGATATTATCACAATTGCTGTGGTTGCCACACCATATACATTTTTAAAACCTGCATCCCTATACCCTTGTGTATTTAATTGATAACAAGTACCGATATACCATATTGATTGCGAAGGAATTAATATTTTTAAATTTTTTTATTCATTATTTTTTTTAAATTTCTTTTTGTATTGTCATATTGCTATTAGAAAAAAAGATTACATAGACACTAAGATCACGATTGTGAAATTTGAATATAATAATTTAAAAATAACACTCTAACGTATTAATGGTAATGGTAATGGTAAAAGTAAATAAATAAAATAAATAGAGGTGTAAGTGTAACCTGTGCTAATGTATATAGTTACCGTGACATCTCCAGGCCGTTCTGAACGAAGTACAATATAAACTTGTTCTCGTGTGTTATAATTCTTTATGACCGATAATGCCCTTGAGCGACAGATAGGCAATAAAATGCAGCTGACATAAAAATATAAACTCGTAAAAAATAGATGTAACAGACAGATTTTTTTCCCCTCTCTAACACAAGACAATTGGATTATTTCAGGTAAAATGGATCAAGACAAATTGCATCTTGAGATCTGTCATCGGTTCTGTTATTAAGATCGTGCCAACAGCAACATTACGACATACAAAGTCTATAGTCCATCCCACAGGGAACGCCTTTTTTCATACTATGGAATTTACTACAAGTTATTTATTTCTAAGCCGATTGATTTGTAAATTTAACACAAAAATAGTTTTTGTTGTTGTTATTTTCGAAACAATTTTACGTCAAACAAAACTGAAATTATAAAAAAAACCCCACGTTTTTATAGAATGATAGGACGGACTATAGATATGTGGTTTAAGCGACCTTGAACGCCCTGGTTAATCTATCATATATATGTGTCAGAAGCCGAGGGTCCAGGGGGCACTGCCCACACACTTCTTAATGCCTTCCTCCTTAGATGAAAAAAATAAATACTTAAGGTGCATGTGAGGGGTCTAAGCTGGCGAGCTAACGTTTTTCTTTTTTCTTTCTTTCTTTTTCTGTTTTTTTCTTTTGTTATCGGGGGGGGGGGGGGGGGGGTCGGGTCATTCTCCTCCGAAAAATACAATTTGAAAAAGGAAATTTCTTTAGGAGCAAGCAATAACCTGATTCATGGTGTTAGGAAGTTAACCGTTTTCTATTCTGTGCCAAATTACTGGTATCCTAGCATTCGATCCCACGGACATCCAATAGATGGGACCGGCCTCGGTGGCGTCGTGGTTAGACTATTGGTCTACAGGCTGGTAGGTACTGGGTTCGGATCCCAGTCGAGGCATGGGATTTTTAATCCAGATACCGACTCCAAACCCTGAGTGAGTGCTCCACAAGGCTCAATGGATTGGTGTAAACCACTTGCACCGACCAGTGATCCATAAGTGGTTCAACAAAGGCCATGGTTTGTGCTATCCTGCCTGTGGGAAGCGCAAATAAAAGATCCCTTGCTGCCTGTCGTAAAAGAGTAGCCTATGTGGCGACAGCGGGTTTCCTCTAAAACAGTGTCAGAATGACCATATGTTTGACGTCCAATAGCCGATGATAAGATACAAAAAGCAATGTGCTCTAGTGGTCGTTAAATAAACCAAACTTTACCTTTTGTTTTATTAATCATCGCTGCTGGATGTCAAACATTCGGTCATTTTTACAGATAGTCTAAGAGAGGAAATCCGCTAAATCTTTCCATTAGTAGCAAGGGATCGTTTATATGCACCATCCCACAGACAGGATAGCACATACCACGGCCTTTGATATACCAGTCGTGGTGCACTGTCTGGACAATGTTTTGAAATGCATGTGGGATTTGGACCTGAAACACGCTGGAATGAGAAATAGCCCAATGGGCCCACCGATGGGGATCGGTCCCAGACCGACCGCGCATCAAACAAGCTAGCATCGGCTAGCCCAGTGAGGAACAGTCATGTAATTACACCGTTATCTGCGATTCCGTCAAACAGTGCAACGTCATGGCCCGTGCCATGTGGTACAGCGCGCGCTCGATGCCCGGTCGGTCTGAGATCGATCCGCGTCTCGTCCCAGCCAATGCACCACGACTGGTATATCAAAGGCCGTGGTATGTATTACCCTGTCTGTGGGATGGTGCATATAAAAGATCCCTTGATGCTAATCAAAAAGAAAGCCCATGAAGTGGCGACAGCAGGTTTCCTATCTCATTATTTGTGTGGTCCTTAACCATATGTTTGACGCTATATAACTGTCAATAAATGTGTTGAGTGCGTCGTTAAATAAAATATTTCTTTCTTTCTTTTTTTCTTGATTGGAACGAGAAATAGCCCATTGGGCCCACCGAGGGGGATTGAGACCAAACAGACGCGCATCAAGCGAGCGCTTTACCATTTTTCTTTCTTTTCTTCTTTATTGGAACGAGAATTAGCCCATTGGGCCCACCGAGGGGGATTGAAACCAAACGGACGGCGCATCAAGCGAGTGCTTTACCATTGGGCTATGTTCCGCCCCCGAAAAGTAATTAGGTCATGGTTTTGATACGCCCAGTATTGGTTGCAGGAGAGAGGTAAATGGTAACCATGGCTAAACAACAAATTAAACGTCTTGACATTGTTTGACAATGATAATGATGTTCTGAAAAAGTTTTAACAACACCACTAGAGCACATTGAATTATTAATCATTGGCTATTGGATATTAAATATTTGGTAATTTTGACATATAGTCTTAGACAGGAAACCCGCTACATTTATTCCATTATATATATTGTGTGTGTGCGTGTGTGTGTATACGAACTTTGTGTGTGTGTGTGTGTGTGTGTGTATGTATATATATATATATATATATATATATATATATATATATATATATATATATATATACACGCACGCACGCACGCACAAAATGTTTGTATTTAATTATGAAATACAAGCCCCATATTTTTTTTATCGTTCTAGGCTTGGTACCCTCCAATGGCGTACAGGATTTTATATTGAAGGGGGGGGGGGGGGCCCACACTATGTATATACATGTGTATATATGATTTTATAAAATTTAATAGTTTACAAAAAAAGAGTTTGATTGGGGTGGGGGTGGGTTCCCGTAGGCCCCCTCCCTACGCCACTGCAGGGACGGCGCATGGCCTAACACTTTTCAAAGAGGCACTTTTGTGGGTTATATTTGTTGTATCTGTGAAAATGTCCTCAATTGAATTTAAAAGGAGTCGTACCACTATATTTTACACTGCCGCCCCTGCTCTGGTACCCTCCCCCCTCACCCTTTTGAGCTCTAGTTTCGCTCGTGCCCGTCGTGGTTTTTTATTTGTTGTATCATGCGCAATCGTAGAACATGTGCCGGTGGGGATACAGGCTTGGAACAGATATGTTTAAAAAAAAAAAAAAAAAAAAAAAAAAAAAATAGGTGTCATATTTATCGACCACCTTAAATAATTGTCGTAATTCCCAGGGATGAAGTGGTCACTGCAGATCTTATCCCATCGTGATGGTCCTTTCCATTATACACGGGTTCTGTTTAAGAACCACTTCCATGCAAACCCTGTGATTGTCAATCTAATTAAAATTAGCTTGTGTGATTGTCGGTTTGTTTAAAGTTCGGAAAAACTGCTGCTTTGATAGGGCCTACATCCCAACACTCAACAATGGTTCACCATATTTTACATTTGAAAACTATCTCCAAAAGAATATTCCATCCATTCAATTCAATATAATAAATTTTTCGCGTTTTAAAGATACACGTGTTCCACCTTTCCAGTGAAATGTTTGAAAGGCTGCGAATCACGCTTTCGTGTTATGCCGGTTAGCGCATCACGGGGTCACGTGACTTGGCTCTTCGCGTCGACAAGCGTTTTGGCAAGCGATGGGAAAAACGCGTCTTTTTATTGCGAATATATTAAAAACGGGTAAAAATGTTTACATTTATTTTATTGATACTTCATATATATTGTAAAAGCTATACGTAGATACCAAACAATAGTGAATTACGTTTTTGATAAATGTTGACCTTTAATATTTATAATATACGTAATAGGCTATTTAAAAAAAAAAATTAATTACCGCTTCTTGGTTTGTTTATATTCCTTCTCTTTTTATTTTTATCTTCTTTCTCTTCTGACTCATTTGTGTATTCGGCATGAATGTTCTGACAATGTTTCGGTTTGGTATTTATTTACACACACACACACACACACACACACACACACACACACACACACACACACACACATCTCCAAGTTCGCAGAGAATTCGTAGAATAATAAAATATATGTCATACGTGTACCTATAAAATAGCTGGGGGCTGAGGTGCTGCAGATTAAAATATGCCGAAGGCTCAGGTTTGTGTTTTTTTTACTTGAAAAATAAAAACAACCCCTAAACCGAGACATATGTTACGCTATATATATATACAAAATCAAAAATAACTGTATCATCTATCACTATTATTCTTTGATGCGGAGAATATCGTGATCTAATTCTTGACATCTCTATAATTATTATAACATTCCTTCCTTACATCTATAAAACTATATCATAATAAAACGACTCGCGGCTGACATTTATTGTGACTTAAAATATAAATACTGCAATAACCAGCGTAATAACGCACCAGCTCTTATATCACTGTAGAACGATACCTAGGTAAGTTGATTTTATTTCGAAAACATTCTGTTATTCAAACATGTTAATCAAATATAATGTTATCCAACGGACTATAGAAAGGACTGCCAAATAATGATTTAAAACAGAAGACATTCTCACATTTTCTCGAACGTCTGTCTGTCTGTCTGTCTGTCTGTCTCTCTCTCTCTCTCTCTCTCTCTCTCTCTCTCTCTCTCTCTCTCTCTCTCTCTCTCTCTCTCTCTCTCTCTCTCTCTCTCTCTCTTTTAGAACTAATTTGTGGTTCCTGAGTCATGTTCGTACGGAATACAAAATATCAGGCCCGTAGCATGGTGGACATTATTGGAGGAACCCAATTGAATGAGCGCCGAAGGCTCGAGCTACTTGTGGGATCCGGGGGCATGATTCAAAGGTTATTTGTCCGTTACTGTAACTCTCGCCGTTAATCTCGATCCGTTAGTCTCGCTACAACTGTTACATTCAGTCGAGATGTAAAGGTTATAAATTTTTTTTTTAAATATTTGTTTTGTTTAAAAAGCCAAAATTACTGGGGGACGGCCCCCCCCCCCCCTGCCCCCTCCCCTGCTACGGGCCTGGATATCAAAATAAAACAAATAGATCATGATTTTATTACTCCTCAGATTCCTTTTCTGAGTTTTATTGAGTTGGTTGGTTGTTGTTCGTTTTTATTGTTATTTTGTTGGGTTTTTTTTATCCTTTTTATATTTTATGATTCTGAGAAACCTAATTCGTACAGATAGACTTCTACATATACATAGTTTGTAATCTCGTTAATTACAGTATGATATATTTAAAGCCTTTTTTCCCCCATACTTCTTTTCTTTCTATGTGTTGAGTGCATCGTTAAATAAAACATTTCTTTCTTTCTTTCTTTTCTTTCTCTTTTTTAAAATTAAAAATATTGTTACAAAACGAATGTGGTCTGTGTCGACAATTTTTAAACAAGTTTGTTTTATGAATTCGTTTTCATAAATAACTTTCTTATTCATTGCTTGTTTAGTTACATTGTACATGGCTTAACAATGAAAGACAAATTAGGTTTTAAAAAATGAAAAACAAATTAGGTTAGGCCTACATTAATATTAATATTAAAACTACAATTTTTAAACAAGTTTGTTTTAAGAATTTGTTTTTCGTAAATAACTTCATTTCCATGGTTGGTTGTTTAGTTACATTGTACATGGCTTAACAAAGAAAAACAAATTAATATCGAGTCTTTTTCATCTTGATTAAAAAAGATATTATAAAATAAAAAAGGTACTTTTTCGTATTTTCCCAACTGGCTGCTAGAGATTTTCAAAGCTATCTTAACGCTACGATATCGTAAAACTTTTGTAAGCTGTGACGTCACAACGACGCATGCAATCGTCTACAACGGTTTTACGATATCGTAGCCCCAAGATAAAAGGAAGGAAATGTTTTATTTAACGACGCACTCAACACATTTTGTTTTACGGTTATATGGCGTCGGACCCTAAGATAGCTTCGACACGCTGGGCCCTGTAGTGTATGTACAACGAAAACGAAGACGAGAGTAGACGGGACAGTAAAAAAAAATCAAAAAAAAATCAAGGTCTCAATAATGTAGGCATAAGAATATTAGAGCAAAACCTCAAATTCAGGCAAAAATTATAAATATTCGGGCAAAATGTGCTAACCTGAGACCTTTTTGCCATGTATTTCCACCATTCGACCCTCAAAATTAGTTGTAATCCATGTAAAAAGGCGTAGTAATCGATTCGTTTGCAACCCTATATCTATGTAGGTGTTCGGTAGTAATACTAATATGAATAAATGTTGTTATCCAGATTCGGGCATTTTCGTTTAATTTGGGCAAAAGTCAGCCTGCCCCCTATAAAAATGGGAGTCCGTACGCCTATGAATGTAGGGTCTTTTCTATCTAAAAGGGCATTTTTAAATTATGAAACCGTCATGTATTCGGGTTTTTTCATGGTGGTGACATTTTACCTCTTGAAAACCCCCATCCCCACCCCCAGTTAGATGGGAGGGTATAGTCCTGTGATGAAACTCGTCTTTATTAATTCTTTAATTCATTCATTCGTTGATTTCAGACTACCAATATGCTGAAGCTATTCCTGGCACTGGTCGTTCTGGTGGCATTAGTCCAAGTATCACTGTGTCACTTGCCGTACCCGATGATCTATCCTCCGTTCCCGACATACCCGACCTTCCCCGGTGCCTTCCCCGGTGCCTTCCCCTGGTATATGCATGAAATGTTGGATTACCGTGAGTAATGATGTCACAGCTAACTAAAACCCGGACGCATATCTCTGCTATGATTCCGTAATGTATGCTGATTAAACAGGGGTAGGCGCCATCGTATACGATGCAGTGGCGTAGAAAGGTGCAAAAAAAAAAAAGGGGGGGGGGGGGAGGGGACACACACACATACACACACACACACACACACATACATATATATATATAAATATAAATATATATAAACACCATAGCTGCTGTTACTGGATCAAGAAAAGTGTGCCCACCGCTTCCTACACCAGTGCGATGGGGGTGGGGATGGGAGGAGGCGGGGGGGGGGGGGGGGGGGGATTGCCGTAGTGGAGATAATATGATACCGGGAACGACATTTGTTTGGCCGACTTAAAACAAAAAAAATGTCGGCCGTCAGTGGGAAAACAGATTTGCGCGCAAATGGCCTCAGACCACAATTAATTTCGCTATATGTTTCTATATAGCCTTAGTGGCTATAACATTTTTATTAATATCAGCAGGCCCGTGAAGTTTTGTATGTACCTTTGCCTGCATGGGGGACACACACCCTGAAAAGGACAACCCCTGTTGTCCAGCTCTTTCTCCCAGCATATTGGTTTAAACAGACACACCCTCTAAACCAGGCCGGAGTACACCCATTTTACACAAAAAGAACTACTTTTGCATGGGCCGGAATTACCACAAACAAGTCTTCAATGTCAACAAGTTACACATGTTTACAAACTACATGCTATCCCCTGTCACTTCAGTCAAACAGTTGCCACTTCATAGCTGTCTGCCATGAAATAATCACAGTCAAACAGCAGACTACTTGCGCGGTCAAACTTCCGGATTTTGGACAACCAAATGGGAAGATAACTGTAATCTGAGGCCAAATATCACAGAGATATGCGCTCTCTCGTCGGAAACGAGAACTGATTTATCGTCATCAACACCATTCAAATAGCATTGCGTTAAATTCTGGACTTTATTAAAGTCTAGACTAAGTTTTATAAGCACGGACCATGACGTTGCACTGTTTGAAGGAATCGCAGATAACGGTGTAATTACACGACTGTTCCTCATGGGGAAGGACGTAGCCCAGTGGTAAAAGCGCTTGTCTGATGCGCGGTCGATCTGGGATCGATCCCCGTCGGTAGGCCCATTGGGGTATTTCTCTTTCCAGCGTGTTTCAGATCCAAATCCCATGTGAATTTCAGAACATCGTCCAGACAGTGCACCACGACTGGTATATCAAAGGCCATGGTATGTGCTATCCTGTCTATGGGATGGTGCATATAAAAGATCCCTTGCTACTAATGGAAAATGTAGCGGGTTTCCTCTCTGAGACTATATGTCAAAATTACCAAATGTATGTGCGCCCGCCCACTATAGCGTGTATCACCCTACACATAACTACACACACCTATACACGCATTCACACACACGCACACGCATTCACACACTACACTACACTACACTACACTACACTTCACATATCGTTCCTACGGGTATGTTTTATACATTGTGTATTATACTTAGGTTTGACTTTATCTGTTTAGTTTGTTACTGTAAGTTTGTTATCGTGTTTATTGACCACAGTTAATTCATATTTTTAGTTATTTAGTTTACAGTGATGATGTGGGCTTTTTTATTATTATTCCTTTTGCAGCAAGACCAATGGGCAGATAAGCGACATGGTGGCAGACGGATCTGTTGACAGTGGTAAAGGGAAATTAGAAAGCGAAACCATCGGTGACTGCTATAAAGGGACCAATGACATTTATATAATGTGACACGCGACATTTTGGTCGTTGTGACTCACTCATTGTCGGTGTAATAAATCGATTGTGCCGACCATTGAGTATTGTTGTTATTATTGTTGTCAGTGTGGCTATGCTGACTTTTTTTTCATCAAATGTTTTAATTGTATAAAACTTGATGTACAACAATACAATGTCAATGTGCATTCCTTATTAAGTGAAACTAGGCCACTACATAATCCCCTTCTCTCCCCACCCCTCTCTGGCGTAGCCATGATTTTAATATGGCGTGTGTGTGGGGTGGCAACATGTATGTATGTATGTATGTATGTTTGTAGGCCTATGTATCTATGATTTTATAACATTTAAAAGGGTTTTTTTTCTTTTTAAATTGATTGGAGAGTCTATGGCCCCAGTGCCCCCCCCCCCCCCCATCCCCGGCAACGCCACTGACCTGTCTGCTTCTCTGCCTGTAATATATTATAATTGTAATATATTATAATTAAAACAACATAACATTGTCTACATCTCTTATAGGCCAGTACATACACTATTTAAAAGGCATTCTGTATTACAAATATTTGCAATATTGAAGTACTTCAATAATATTTTATTTAATATAATCTGAACAACAAAATCATTACGGTTTTCAGCAATGTATATGCGACAATAACAGGACTATTAATCCTTGAAACGATACATTCAACGTTGTTTGTAGGAAGACTGCCACTCCCAAGACTAGTTTGACAAATCTGAACCTGAACAAGCCAGAGTTCAGTTGACACTGGTAATCACAAGCGCTTGTGAACATAGGCGTACGGGCTCCCATTTTTGTAAGAGGGCCAGGTTGGTTTTTGCCCGAATTAAACTCAAATGCCCGAATCTGGATAACAACATTTATTGACATTAGCATTACTGACAAACAGCTATATAGGGTTGCAAACGAATCACAACGCATTTTTACATTAAGTTTGAGGGTAGAATGGTGGACATGTATGGTAAAAAGGCCTCAGGTTAACACATTTCCCCCGAATATCTCTATCTTTTTTGCCCGAATTTAAGAATTTGCTCCAGCCCTTGGGGTATAGTTTGCCCCTGTCTCGTACGCTTATGCTCGTGAAACATGGTCACAACTAGTGTTGGGAATCGATTGAAATTTTATCATCGATCATCGGTTATAATCGATTTGCATCAACCAATCAACTTTCGATTACACAATCGATTAGAATTGTATAAAGAAAAGAAGGATTTGAATAAGTGCCATGCATCTAAAATAGATATTCTATTTTGCACAAAAATATACATTTTGTTATTGTCGTGTTCACCGAGATGGACCCTACAAATCACTCATTTTACCTTTAATAGCTATTTAATATCCTTTTTCTTTATGTACACATGATAATAAATAAACACTAACCGCAACACATTTACATGATTTAAATTGGAGGATCAATTACAGATGACATTTGCTCACACAATCGAATATGGATTTTTTTTTTATAATCGATCATCTCATCGTAAACCAAACCGATCAAGTTTCGATTATAATCGATCGTTAATTTTTAGAACATCACTAGTCACAACAGTGACGACATCAGGTGTTCGCTAAAAGTGAGCGTATCTTTCCCGTCACTCGTGAGAAAAGCAATTAGTTATCCAACAGTCATCTAAACCATGAAAATTACAGGATTTTTACCAAAAAGATTTAAAAAAATAACAGTGAACGTATCTGAGAAAAGCAATTAGTTATCCAATTAGTCATCTAAACCATGAAAATTACAGGAATTTTACAAAAAATGTATGTGGTCAATATATAGTCAGAGATTTGTCGTATCGCACCATATCCTCTAACAGTCTATCATAAACGTTTTGAAACCATTCAGGATTCCTCGATTGTCATCAATATTAGCCATGATGAAACATCTTTTGCTTTCATATGCATGCCATGTTCCTCCATTTCCCTTGATATTTTAACTTTACTCGTGAGAAAAATAATTAAATCACGTTGTAAACGACATAGCCGGTTTTTTGCCAATCTGATTAAAAAATTAGCTAACGTATCTGAGAAAAGCAATTAGTGGAGCTAATTTTAATTAGATTACAGGAATTTTACAAAAAAAAAGATTAACAAAATGTATGTGGCTTTAAAATTTTGGTTTTTCAACTTTATGGATGATTCCTCTTGTTCTTAAATTACTGTTTTGCTAGTTTCGATTCATTAGATTAGCCTACTGAAAACAAAGGGTCATCCGCATACATTTTCGCTGATAAACAATATAAAAGAAAAAACAAAAAATTTTTATGTTATTCCGACAACTGTGTGGAATTAAAATTAGCTCCAGTTTAAGTAAGCAACAGCTAATTTTAACAACAAAAACAATTAAGTGACAGCTTTCAAATAAACAAGTATAAGAATAATGGATGAAAGAAAAAAATTATAATATGAAGAAAGTTTTTAAAAAGCAAGCGAACAAAGAATAGACATCCCCAAAAGTTTAAAGTTTATTTTGTTTACCGATATAGGGGGCCGAATTTACAAAGCCTGTTTATAACTTAAACGCGTGTAACTACATACATTTACAAGGCTTAAACGCGTGTAACTACATACATTTACAAGGCTTAAACGTGTGTAACTACATACATTTACAAGGCTTAAACGCGTGTAACTACATACATATACAATGCTTAAACGCGTGTAACTACATACATTTACAATGCTTAAACGCCTGCGTTTAAGAAAAACAGGCTTCGTAAATTCGTCCCTATATCCTTTATTTGCACTTTCTCACAGACACCATAATGTTTGCGTCCCATTACCTTAAAAGCATATTGTCACAGACCACTGACCTATTTAATGGTTTAACAAAGTATTACCTGAACAAAAATAATTTGATTTGTCCCTAAATGTACTTTATTAAAACATCTTCATAACCACCATACTAATTTTGTAAAAATAACTGAATTATGGCAATGGTCCATAATTCAAAAACTAAAATTGCCGAGAGGGATGACATGGATTTCACTCCATCATGGTTCAGTTAAGATGATGCGATAGCTAGATTTGGTTTTCAAATGCCTTTAAATCTCCTGTAATAAGCATAATTCGGAACGTACATTTATGTTTTATGCCTCAAATTAATTGCAGAACATTTGCCTATAATTTATAACTAAATAACATAAATAAATCCACATTATAATCATTTACACGAGACAGAAACATTGCAAAACGTCGAAAGTTTACGCGTCACAGACACGTGAATGTCAGGTTAACTATACGTCAGTCTAATCGATTTCCATCGTATAGTTTTTTCATTGGACGTATGTCATTGGTGACCTGGTCATCACCTAGGAACAGCCAGTTGTATATATATTCTTTATTCCTCTTAAAGAGAGTTGTAACAACAAAACAACAGATATACAGATATACATACAAAGAAATAATTACAGCACAGAGACAAACAAGTATACATATTAGTGAAAACTACAGAGAAGAATTAAAAGAAAACGATTTTCAAAATAAACATAATATTAAATGTATTTTACAATTGTACATGCACACAAGGTGTGCCGTTTTGCTGTGCACTGTATCTCAGTTATTAATTAACGTGTTAAAATATGTTTTACTTAATAAATATATGAATTCTACGACAACCTCAACATAGGATTTCGTGGTATCTTTATCAAGGTTTAAGGTCGGATTGCAAGATAGTAATTGAGTAATGAACGCCTCGTCTGAAAGATAATGCAATTCTGTGCTTAGCTCAATTGGACCAATATCTAAGATTGAACACCAAAAGTCATCTCTGGTTTTAGATAAATACTGACAGCTAATTATAACATGTATAAGAAGATCGGAGTAATGTAAATTACAAAGGGAACAAAAACCTTGAGATGATCGAGGCCTCCATGTAGCGCATATACTTATAACATGATGTGCCTGTTCTTTTAGCAAAGGGTTTGAACGAGAAATATCCCATGCTTTATGTATTTGTAGGTTTGGGTGGATTTGTAGAAAATGATTAGTATCCGGAGTTACAGATATTTGTCTTTTCCATTCTGTTTCCTCAAACTCGAAGACACAATTCTTCACTATTCTTTTCCATGTTTGTTTGGGAGGAAATATGGACGTTTTATAGTAGTCATCTAAGTATGCAATTAATTTATATTTGCAAAGGATCCTATGTATGTCTGCTGCAAATCCAACTGGAGAAGAAATGCACATATTTTTAAAACATAATAATCTGCTTGTTATAACCTTATAGGGTAACGTCCATGTAGGTAAGCGAAGGAGATGTCCTAGGAAATATAGTTTATTAGTGTCTATTTTTGCTTCAACTGAAATAGTACCAATTAACCCTAAACATATGTTTGTTCGTGTCCTTTTTGGTAAACCCTGAATACTTTTTATTGCAAATCTGAAGGCCCTTTCTAGTGCTAATATTTCGCTTTTGGTAATAGAGTTCCATAGTTCACACCCATAGAGAGCTTTGGATAAGCAAAGAGCATTAACTAATTTTACACTTGTAGCTGGATTTAGGCCGCGTGGGTGACACCCTGATTGCAAAAGTACCATACTTGTAGACTTGATAGTCTTACATGCTTGTAAGGTTCGATCCCAGTTATTTAGATTTTTATTCAAAGTGATGCCAACATGTTTTATAGAATTTGTGATAGATATTTGTTTATTATATAGAAAAAAGGGTGGATCACCCTCTCTACAGAAATTAATCATTTGACTTTTAAGCGACGAGAATATGAATCGCCATTTTAAGCTATACTGTTCACAGATCAATAGCATATCTTGCATATTGCTTGATGTAGGAGAAATAATAGCTATATCGTCCGCTTGTGTGGGGCAAGATACGTGAACATCAAGTATCATAGTTCCTTTTTTTGATCCGCTTAACTTGCTTAGCAATTCGTTTATGTATAAAACATATAGTTTAGGAGAAAGAATACTACCTTGACATAACCCCCTTTGTTGCCTGAAGTACTGTGAGTATATATTGTTTACAAAAACACAAGATTTGGCATTGCTATATATCCTGTTCAAAATAAGCCAGACTTTAGGAGGGATTCCTATTTCTGATAGTTTATATAGAAAACCTGCATGCCAGACAGTATCGAAGGCTTTTGAACTATCCAGAAATGCGACACAAGTGCCGTCACTGCGTTCCTTATAGTGATTTAATGTTTCTTGTAACACAAAAGAAGCATCGATGCTCGACAGGCCTTTTTGAAATCCACATTGATGATTATTCGGGTAATCAGCCGATGAGACTAGCTGTGGCATTAATGATTCTAAAACTTTCTCAAAAATCTTAAAAACTACAGATAAAAGCGTAATCCCTCTGTATGAATCTGGACTTAATTTGGACATATTATGTCCTTTGTAAATGCATACCAAGATACCGCGATGCCATTCATCAGGAATACATCCATTGTTAACCATTAGTGAAAATAACCTTGATAGGCAGAAGAAGAGATATTCGCCTCCATATTTAATATGTTCATAAAATATTCCATCTAGGCCACATGACTTGTTATTTGGAAGCTTGGAGCATATATTGCTAACTAAATTTGGTGAAATATCAAAGTTTTCATCCGATCTTAGTGCATCAGCTTTAAATGCCGACACCTTGGCTTCTAAGCTTGATTTAAATTTATCATCAAAATTCGCATCTGTTGGGTCGCTAAACACTTTGCAAAAATGACCAGCCATAGAGTTACAAATATCTACTGGATGAGTAATAACTTTCGTATCGACCATGAGGGACATTATTGAGCTACTTCTTTTTTTATTACGAAGTGTGGTCCATAAAGTCTTGTGGTCAACATCACAGGCTTCGTCTAGGGAATTATAAAAATCCCTTTCATATTTCAAGTATGCGTTTTGGAGAGTCATACGAAATGCATCTTTTGCTTTTTTGTACAACCTAAACGTGTCAAATTGCATACCACGTGGTCTACCTTCAGCTAACCACAGACGTCTGCGATACGACATTTCTACATGACATTCTTTAACTGCATCAGACCAATATGGCTTCGAATGTTTGTTATATTTTGAACAAGGAATAGTTTCCTTGGCTGCTTGAGTTAATACATTTATTATCTTATTGTAAAATTTAAGAATATCGGATGCTGATGCACTCTTGCTTGGGATATGTATTGGCCATAACATGTGAGAAACGGCGAAAGTATAGTCTTTTAACAAATTATGACGTCTTGCCTTTTCCCAAGAACGTTTTTCTGGTGGGATGCTTTGTTCCTCTTTAGAATCATTGACTAAAATTGAACACATTACTGGTTTATGATCAGAAAGCAAGAGCTCACAGTCGTCTTTGACTAATGCATTTTGAACATAGGGGATTAAATAATCAGGTACTAGAATGTGATCTATAGCTGAGGAAGGACCTCCAGTATGAGATTCGTAAGTATGAGACGGACCTTTACCAAAAAGTTGAACATTGATTGAAACCAAGTTATGTCTACTAACAAATGTATGGAAGATATCACTTCTTCTCTTTTTAACAAATCGGGTTTTTGGACCCGCTATTTTTACATTAAGATCACCAATAATAATAACAGTTCCTTTTGAACTATAGGCAATGTACAATTCCTCCAACAAATCCAAACATTCAAGATATAAATCATTCGATAAATTAGATGCAGGAAGATAAGCACAAAATACATAGATGGCTGTGGAATCGCTGAACACAACTTCAATTCCTATAATACGATCACTTTCAATTTCTATTATAGTTGTACATCGACTCAAATGTTTCTTAACAAGTAGAGCTACACCGCCTTTGTTAATAATTCGGTATAATGTGGGGTCTTTTTCTGTAGCACATTTCGTAAATGCAGTGTAATTAGGGTCAATAGTATTTAAGAAGTTACTGTTATATTTTCTTAAATGGTGCTCACTAATTCCACAAACATCTATATCATGTTCGTTTAAACATGTAAGTAAATAGGGTGTTCCAGACATAACACCCCGACAGTTCCAACACATAATGTTAATCACGAACTGAGCCATTTTCATTGTTATTGTTAAACTGATTTAAAAACCTTTGCTTGGAGAGCCACGGTTTTACATAGATACCATAGGGCCAAAAACCTTCACTCTCAATTATGTCTCGGTGTTCGTATAGCACATTAACTTGTGCTGAGGCTGTTTTTCTGTTATCCCTATTGAAAAATCTCAAAAAGGTTAGTTTAACACCATTTTCACTTAAAAAATCCCTAAGGCCAGCCTCAGTTGACTTTTTGTCAATTCCACCAACATAAAAACGAGCCACTTTGTGTTTTGAAACACCACAGAATACTGACTGTTTAGATAAAGTAGCACCACACTGGTCTGTAGGTGCCCATACACTAATGTTGCTGTTGCCATGAGGACAAGAACCGTTAGATAAGTCACGCTGGGTGTGGTGTGTCACGGTGGGCCGATCACGCCGGGTGGTGCGTGCGCTCAGTGGTGCGGGTGTGGTGCGTCACGGTGGGCCGATCAGGCTGGGTGTGGTGTGTCACGGTGGGCCGATCATGCTGGGTGTGGTGTGTCCCGGTGGACCGATCACGCTGGGAGTGATGTGTCGCAGGGGACAAGTCACGCTGGATGTGGTGTGTCCCGGGGGACAAATCTCGATCCGAGTTGTATGTCTCGGAGACCGGCTCATGGACGGGCAAGGCACTAGTGTTTGCGGAGGTGTCGCGTTCGGGTAAATGCAACTCGTGCTCCTGACGGACAGTACCGTTACATGAATTTGTATTGAGGGCTGATGAATCCAGTACAGTTGATTCACTGACGCTATGGGACGCCAGTAACGTGCTACACTCAGTGTGTGTACGCGGTTTGCCATTCACGGCACTCGCGGTTGAATCGCATGTATTGAATGTTTCTGTTGATATGTTACGTGTTATTGCCTCTCGGTAACTTTTCTTCGCCGAAACATTTTTTATTTCTTTTTCCAATAAACACACGCGTTTCCGCATATCAGTTGTTGAGGTTGTTACTGACTTTATTAAATTTGTCATCTCATCCAAATTTTCTTCTATGTCTTTCACTTTTGTGTTTGTTATCTGAACTTTCGATTTGATTGATGAAACTCCCATACTTTTTTCGTCGGCTAGACGAGAAATATTAAGACAACCATTATCAACTTTCTGTTTAAGACAGATGAAATCTTTCTGCAAATGATCATGTGAAGTTTTAATTTGTCCTGTTGTTTGTTCTAATTTCTTTAAAGAAACAACTGCACTCTTTAAATCATCAAATGCTTGGATGTGAGATTTCATATCGGTGTTGTTTTTGTCAATGTCAGACCTGAGATTTTTATTTTGTTCATAAACCTTTTTAAATTCCCCCAGAGTTTGTTTTAACATAGTTTTATGATCTATTGACTGCTTCTCCAGCTTTTTTTGAACAGTAATTACTGTTTCTTTTAACTGTTGATTTTCATTTTGTAATTGTGCATATAGTTCTTTTTGATTATTTAATTGTTGTCGCAAGTCCGACAGTTCTGTTTTAAGAGTAGAATGTTGCTTGGCTTGCTCTTCTATTTTATTGCGAGAACAGTCGATGTCTTGAATCAGTTCACCGCGAAGCGTAATCAGGTCGCGTTCAATACGAGCAAGCGATTCACGGAACACAATGCCCAATGTGTCGCTCTGAACCTCGCCTGAACACTGCTCACTGTCTGTTGTAAGGGTTTGACGTTTGGATATGTTTATTACATCAAACAAATCTTCGTTCATGTCTCCCCGTGAAGATCGAAATAATATAAAACAATCTTTTGCGAGTTTTTTAATCATGCTTTCGCCTGTTCTTGTTCGCGCCTCATGTCTTCTTTTTAACTGAGCCGTTTTGTGCTCAAACTGTTCATTGTTTTTGCACAATTTTAACAATTCATGGCGTAGAATTTCTAATTCATTTTTATCATTTTCGACAATTTCAATAAGGCGATCAGTAAACACATCTTTAGGTAGACATGACAAGTCACTGAAGATAAACTGTAGCAGATCACAGCATTTTCTTGGCACTTGACTATGTAAACATTGATTTGTTTGAACATCAGTTGTGTCGACAATGGGGTATGTCATGCTACCCTCAGAAGGGCTCGCAAGTCCACCCATATAAGTGTACGAAAAGTCATCAAAAAATGGCGTTGTGGGTACAACATTAACTATATCCATACCTGATGGGTTAACTCTTCGAGTAATGTGGGTATGACAATCTGCAGTAGCTGTAGAACTTGAATTATCAAGATTGTTATCAGAGCGTATACCGGGTGGTTGACCACCGGTCGCCATCTTTAACGCATTTCCATCGTATAGTTTTTTCATTGGACGTATGTCATTGGTGACCTGGTCATCACCTAGGAACAGCCAGTTGTATGTCTTGAAATTGTTAACACACGTACATGTAACCAAAACTAACGCATGGCGTTCTCACCAACGGGTGTGTAAGAAAAAAAGGAGTATAGTTTGTTTTATTTAACGACGCCACTAGAGCACAATGATTTTTTTATCTTATCATCGGCTATTGGTCGTCAAACATATGGTCATTCTGACACTGTTTTTAGAGGAAACCCGCTGTCGCCACATAGGCTACTCTTTTACGACAGGCAGCAAGGGATCTTTTATTTGCGCTTCCCACAGGCAGGATAGCACAAACCATGACCTTTGTTGAACCAGTTATGGCTCACTGGTCGGTGCAAATGGTTTACACATACTCATTGAGCCTTGTGGAGCACTCACTCAGGGTTTGGAATCGGTATCTGGATTAAAAATCCCATGCCTCGACTGGGATCCGAACCCAGTACCTACCAGCCTGTAGATCGATGGCCTAACCACGGCGCCACCGAGGCCGGGGTGTGTAAGAAAGTCAGGTGCAACGATATCGAGTTCTGTACATATCATACGTGCCCCGATACAATAAGGGGCGGGTATGTGGCAATACTGGTATTATATATTATAACCATAGTATTGTTTGAGAGGTACCTATGTCACCTATGCATCGGTGGTATCGTGGTTAAGCCATCGGACATAAGGATTGTAGGTACTGGGTTCGCAGCCAGGTACCGGCTCCCACCCAGAGCGAGTTTAACGACCTACTCAGTGTTAAGACCACTACGCCCTCTTCTCTCTCACCAACTACTACAATTACTTGATAGCCGAGGTGTGTCCACGACAGCGTGCTTGAACCTTAATTGGATATAAGCACGAAAATAAGTTGAAATGAATGTACGCAACATTCGTTTGGTAACATGTACGGTTCAATAACGCAACATGATTCAAAATTGATAGCAGTTGTCTTATTCAGGGGGTGTTCCCAGTTGCACGGACCCCCCCCCCCCCCCCTGAAAAACAACCCCACCACGTAGATCTAAATTGATGTCCACGTAAAATTTATAATTTCAAATTATAAACATTTACATATTGTTACATCACAATCAAGTGATATGATAAAATTAAAGCACCTCATTATTTAATAAGTAAAAAAAGATGAGAGAGAGAGAGAGAGGCGAGAGAGAGAGATTCAAGAGAGAGAGAGGAGAGATAAACTGGAGAGAGAGAGAGAGAGAGAGAGAGAGAGAGAGAGAGAGAGAGAGAGAGAGAGATAGATAGATAGAGAGACATACTTCTGAGTAGCCTTAACCATAACTTATTCTCATGTGTTGAGTAATGGCCGGGAATAATTCCCATGAAGAATAACTCTGCATCACACTCTGCACTTCGAAACATATTTGCACGATTTGGACCACTCGAACAGGTATTTTCTAATAATGGTTTTGTTTCATTTGTTTATAAAAATTAGTCCTGTATTCATCTGTATGCAAGATATGGTCCAGACAAGGATTTACTGTGTAGTAGACCTTGAAAGGTAGGTCACAGCGTCCTAGTAATAGTACCCGACACACCGCCATCCCAAGTTGTTTCTACATGTGAGATTTGATGGTCTTGTATGCATCTGTATGCAAGATGTGGTCCGGACAAGACAAAAACTAAATTGGTACGCATCAAATACCATTCAGTCAATTCAAATAATAAAATTCTTCCACAGTTCTATGTATACATTACTCTTTCCCAGAAGATGAATATAAAAATTTGTATTTAATTTAGTTGTGGGTTTTTTTGACAATACACCAGTCCACATACATATCCATGCTGTCCTCGATCCAAGATCAATTTTTTTTGCATAAAGATGAAGTTTTCAACTGAATTTAGAGGAAGCAGAAACACACTTCATAAACTAAGGTCCAAACATTGCAATTGACACGGGTTAAAAAGTTGGCAGCCATTAAGAGTTCCATGGCAATTTCTGGTGTTTTCGGAAATTCTGGTATTTCCGTTGAGCTGTTGGTGTAGCGGACTTTGTATACATGCAGACCTTCTGGAGAACGTGAGATCTGAAAAGAACAGGGAGAAAAAGTTTAATCATTGAACTGATGATAATCATTGAAATGAGGCTAAATGTTTTTACAGGGGCAGATAGCAAATGTTGCTAAAAACTGATTTTTAACAATCAGTTCCACAAACAATTTCTGTGTTCCATCTTATTTTTCAGTACTTAAGAAATATCGCGAATTCCTGTTTTTCTTGAGTAAAATAAGGTTAAATCTTTCATCTGAGTCCATCTCAAGTCAATGCATGGCTGATAAAAAAAAGTTACACTATTACTGTGTCAGTTTAATTTGAAGAACTGCTCTTCAATTTTGGTAAAGCGTTTGCTTGATGCGCGGTCATCTAGGATCAATCCCCGTTGGTGGACCCATTGGGCTATTTCTCGCTCCAGCCAGTGCTCCACAACTGGTGTAACAAAGGCCATGGTATGTACTATCCTGTCTGTGGGATGGTGCATATAAAAGATCCCTTGCTACTGATCGAAAAGAGTAGCCCATGAAGTGGTGACAGCGGGTTTCCTCTCTCAATTTCTGTGGTTCTTAACCATATGTCTGACGCCATATAACCGTAAATAAATTGTGTTGAGTGTGTCATTAAATAACACATTTCCTTCCTTGCTCCTCATTTTCTACCATATGCTTCCAAATTAAAACTGATTAAAAATGGAGAGGTAAAGACTGATTCCCACTCCATAAAATGAATTTTGATCCTTCTGAAATTAACTCAGATTTATTACAATTTACTAGTGTGACATCTGTTATAATGCATTAGAAAGGAAACAATTGGTTGGCTAATGACACCTCAACTATTCAAATTTACGGCAACTGCAAAGATGATAAATATCAGGATTTGTCTACAATTCCTCATTTTAGTGCCACCCAAAAACTGTTCATGTCCTTTAAAGAAAAACTCTTAAACAATTCTTACTTTTCAAGACATGCAATGTTTTGTGCAGGGATGGGATGATTCATTTAAAAATGTTTTAGATATGAATTTTTTTAATTTGGTCCATTTCACTTTCAAGAAGTACGTTGGCTATCGCACATATTTTAACAGCAACAAACTTATTTTAAATAGTAACTAAATAATAAATATAATCATAAAACAAGAGTACCGGTGAGGTACATGATACACCCGTCAGGAGTTTGATGAAAAACCATAGCTATTAATGAATATGTTATGGGTATGATTCATTTCTACAATTATGTGAAATTTTTGCAATGGGATGGACGAACAGACAAATTATTTTATTTATTTGTATCACAGTGACCTAGTAATTGTATGTGACACACCACCATCCCAAGTTGTTCCTACATGTGAGGTTTGATGGTCCTGTATGCATCTGTATCGGTGATAGATGACAATGTGCCTATCACCAAATTTTAAAATAATGTTACTGTTGTCCTTTATTATTCATGTACTGTTACATATATATACTAGTAGGTCCTACCTACAAGTGTACATGGTGCAGTGAATCTCCTCTAAACAGTAGCCTAAACCCATGTGCCAAGTAAGTTCGATGGGTATCCAGTTTACAGGGGGATTGACGTAAAAGTCTTTGTTGTATTATGTTCACTATTAAATAATGAAAAAGTAATAAAACTGTCAGATGAAAACTACAATCAAATGTGGATAAAATGATGCAATTTATAAGCACTTAGCTTTGGAGGGAAAATTTACTTTGTTAAAGACACGTTAAAAACAACTAAAAAATAAAATTCATGATTGTCCAGTCACTGCTGTAAGGAATTCCAATCACGTTCGCAACTCAAATAACTTTATAATAACAATGCTAGTGATACTACTTCAAAATAAAAGAATCCATTTAACTTTGGTTGCTTAATTGACATTGTGTGAAAAACGCAACACAAGCTGAAGTGAAGGTACCATAGAGTGACAATGAACCCGGAGATTTGTCCAAGGTAATTTTCTGCCTAAATGACGACTGCTACCTTCGGGACCATGTGCTTTCATAGGTACAATTTACATTAAATAAACACTATGGAACTAGATAATTCGTCTACTGTTCAGTTTAGAAGGATAGGCCAAAACATTCATTTAAAGGATGCGTTGGTCGTTGAGCCATTCATCGGGTCTATTAATAGACATGGGGAAACTCTTTTCCTCGGAAAATGCAAAGGCGTTCTAGTAATAGTTCATGAATAAGCATGTGCATGACATGGTAAAAACAACAACAGCAAAACCACCTTTAAATATGCATTTTAAAACATATTACATACGTCAGACTGCTTCAAGACAGAAATACTTACTCTTAATATTAATTAGGTTTGTGATTACCAAAGCTTGGCAAATGACACATTTGTAGGCCTACTGGGCAACGTCCATGACAAGACACTTATTTAGGCCCGTAGGAACGACATCTGGAGTGGGAGATGGTCACAACCTCAGTGGTGGGGAGACAAGACATATTTTTACTTTTATTTATACAGAAAGGATATGTTATTTCCAGACTTGTTCTGATAATAAATCAACAAGAAACCACGTGATCTGGCTTATCCCGCCTTTTCACGGGTCTGCTGATCGATCGTAATTCTGTTTTGCCATACACAATTATTTTGAAGTAACTTATTTAATAAAATTCACTGCAGAGATATATATAAATATAACTTACACTTAAATAATAAAATGATAAATGTTAACTAATATGGGTTTTTTAATCTGTTGATTAAATAAATTATTTATGTCAGCCGAGACGTTTCGAGTGGGGAATTCGGAACTCAATTGTAACTCCAAGGTATTCCAAATATTCACGAGCTAAGACTACTGATATTGTGTTATTAAGACCATGTTTATTTAACTCTCAAACCAAGATATTTGTATAACATTCTGCGACGAGACACCGCTGATTTTTTTTTTTACATACAACCATTGCTAAAAATTATTGATGGTCCTGTATGCAAGATATGGTCAGGACAAGGATTTACTGTTATGTGCAGTAGACCGTGAGAAGTAGGTCGCAGTGACCTAGTAATAGTACGTAACACATCGCCATCCCAAGTTATTCGTACATGTGAGATTTGATGGTCTTGTATGCATCTGTATGCAAGATATGGTCTAAACAAGAAAAAAGTTAACAGATGGATGTATGTATAGACGGACGGATGGATGGACAACGCCATACCACAGCTTCATATGAGTATTGAAGGAGCACACTACTTAGACATGGCAAAAGTAACACTGACTTTCAGGGTGTCAATTTAATATGTTGAGATCATATGATGCCTCAAATTAGGAGATATATATCTTACTGTGGAAAAAATTACCATAACTGTTGACTTTTATAATAACAAAAGCAATATGCACACTTTAACAACAATTTGTGACATTTTGAAACAAAAAAGTAAGAAAGACTAGGTATTTTGAAGAAAATGTAGGAAAATAGGACAGAGACCAAAAAGTAGGAAAAGTAGGATCGCTGGACAGCTATTAAGTAAGGAATAAACTACGAAGAGACTATTGTAGTCTCTGAGTAATTTATTTCACTTAAACCTAAATATAGAAATACCGGCTATTCAAACATATAGCTAACTTATTGGCGTGCTCAGTTTGAAATGCATTTTTCTACATGTCGGCTTAATTCATGACATGCACGTGAAATCTTGTCATGCACACGTTAACGTTTTCCTCACGTGACTGCTTATTGGAGACAAAAGACAGTCGATCGCGCACATTGTATCATTTTATTGCACTGATGAACAGCATGCTAGAAATGGATTCTGGTGATGATTTGTTTTTGACCCAGCATTACTTCAAAAATGAAAATGTTTCGTTAAATGACATATGCACTGACTCCGATTTTGAAGATCTTTTAAAAGTAAAAGGTGATTTTGATATCGAATTAACTAATACTAATGATTCGGATGAAGAACTTTTGAAAGCCACGAAAGAAATATTAAATGATGACCAAACTAATTCTGTACACGCCAATAGTAATGATTCCGATGAAGAACTTTTGAAAGCCACGCAACAAATAGAGAACAATATTGCCAATGGGCGTTTCGGCAAACCATTAACTGAAAAAGAGTATTACAATTTAGAAAACTCGGGTAAAAACAAAAACCCCGAAAAGAAGGGTCAGTGAGCGGTTAGAATTTTTGACTCGTGGCATCGTGAAATGCGGGGTGTGTGTTCCGATTTTGGAAAAAGTCTTCTGAATCTGCCCGTTACGGATTTGAATAGAGAGCTATGTTTTTTTGTAACAGAAATTAGAAACCAAAAAGGCAAAGAATATCATGGTAACACTATTAGTGAAATACTCATGTCACTACAGCGCTTTTTGAGACAAAATGGCAGGGATGTCAACTAAGTATCTCCCGGTATTTGATAAAATCTCCTTTCACCTGTGCGGGAGACAATTTCTCCTGTTAAATGACATTTTTGTAAGCATATAAAAAAATCGATCCTCTTTTGTCAAAATATCATACGGGAAGTAACTCTGCCTTTTTTTCTCATTCGGAAAATGTCGACTACTTTCGGTTTCTGAGAATGTAACAGGCCGAATTGTCCCGACTGTTTAACCTTTGCCGAAGTGAGAATTGTAGGATAGCCTATTTATATTGTTAAAAAAAGCACATGGAGTTTATAAAATGACGTGTTATTATGTTTGTTGTCATCGTAATGGCTACGAAGCGTGTTCCCGCTAATTCAACAGGCTGTGTATTGACATTCAGTGTTGCCATATAAAAAAAACTATCCAATTTAGTTCTAATAACACCTCTGAATTGTAAAATGTCTTCCCACTGGATTACATAATGCAACTATGACAAATCTGAACTGCCAGACTCCCGAGTTGACAGCGATATACACAATGCATGTTAAAATCACATGTCACAGCAAGACAACGAAAAGATCAATTAGCTGTATAAACATACTTGTGTCAGTTAATTTTGTATGTTTGTGCAGTAAAATGTTGGTTATAAGGGTACACTTCAAGAAATTATTTTTGTACAATTAAAAAAATGTTGTGTTTGACATTGACATAAAGTTACTCACGGAAATGGGTATAATTCCTGTATATTTCACACGATGTCCGTAATGAGGTTTTACTTATCATTAATGAAAATTCAATGTTTATTGCATCATTATAATGATTTCAAATAAGTACCACGCCACCGTTCCTCATTATAGTAAAAAACTGAATATTAATTTTTAAGATTTATATAAATTTGTCTTTGGTACTTAGGTACACTAACCACAAATGATAATGTAACGCAACCTGTAAGGCTGTAAGTGTAATACCGTAAATGTACTAATTAATTAATTTGTTTCTTGTTCATGTTCTTAACATTTTTGGATAAAATATTTGGGGTTTTTTAAAATATGTATTAAATCATAATAATATTTAAACTTTAAAAATAAAAAATAAAATGGTTAATTAATTATTATTATTATTTTTTTTTTTTGCAAAGATCTAAGGTTAACAAGTATATATGACATTATATAGTATTCATATAACCTATTGTAATAATGTTGTTTTTAAATCTTGCGATTTTGGGTTAAATTGTGTGAATTTAAAAAAATCTCCTGCTTTTTGACAAAATCTCCTGCTTTTTCAACACACACCTCCTGCTTTCTCTTGACTAAAGGTTGATAGGTCTGGTGACTCAACTTCAATAGTGATTTCGAATTCAGTGGTTTACGAAATATTTACAAGGTTTATGGTACTGTTCTGTTCCCGTTGGGCGACACCTTCTATCAGGAGTTGTCAGGCGGCTCTGTGAGAATGCCGGATTCAATGGGTTCTACACCAATCACTCCCTTCGTGCCACGACGGCCACCCGGTTGTATGAATGTGGCATTGATGAGCAACTGATAGCTGAACGGACTGGTCATAGGTCTTCAGCTATTCGAGGGTAAGTATCATTGATGTCCTCAGCTAAAGGGCCGTATAACAGTTTTCGGTTGTAATGGAGCCTTTCGGACATTATAATTATAGAACGTACATGTATATATCAAGTTAGGAATTTTCTGCTAACTACGCAATTGCAAAATATCAATAATTCAAAGGGTGTCTTGTAAAAAGTAATTTATTCAGGTTTTTTTTTATAGCATAGAAGAAAATTACATGTTTCTAATCCTCATTTGCAGGTACAAAAGGACGAGCGACGATTTGCTCAAAATGGTAGATGACGTGGTACAACAAAAGTTTTTCGCGACCACCAACAGTTTGAAGCCACCCCCTTACAGCACTCCTCTTCGTCAACAGGCCGGTCGATCCAATAATGCAACAGTAGTGTCAACAGATGCATCCAACGCCGTGCAACAAAGTTGTGTTCAATTCGTGGTTGAGCGTAATGGTACGAAAGTGACATTCAACATGTAAACTGGATAAAAATGCTATTAAAATAACATTTTTGAAATTAAATTTTGTTTGTAATGTTTCGCCTCTTGCTGACCTCATTGAGAGCTGGGCGCCAATAAGTAAAAGTAGGACACCAATACACATAAAATATTGGACAATTCTGACACTTATTGGAGTCCAATTTGCACATATTGGTAGTTGTTTCAAGTTTAATATGAATTATAGCAGCAATTCTGCTTTAAATATACACATAAACATCAGTTATTAAAGAACATTATGTAACTCACTAATGAGGTCTTGACACACTTCTCGTGTTGGGGAATCAGTCGACCTGAGCAGAGTACAGCACCTCGCTGGCACAACACACAAAACCTGTTGATATGAAGGAGAATTTTCAGTCATTGGACAGCGATGAGGTCAAAGTCAGGTGTCATACACAAAAAAAGACTCATGAAAAGTTTAGGGAGATCTAATTATTACCCATATGGTTAAATCTATCTTGGCACATATCCAAGTGATACGTCCCACTAGTGCGCCAGGTGGGACATAACACTTCGTGACGTCAACGACTGGCCCATGCACTACAACCTAACAGGAACGTCAACTAGACGAGTTGAGTGATATAAATTAAGATCGATTATGGGTAATAAATAGGATATAAAACTCGCTACCATTTCGTATCATGTTTATGTTCCTCATGAAATAATTTTTATTGTCACTCGCTAAAGCTCGTGACAACTAAAAAATTATTTCACTTGGGACATAAAAATGATACGAATTGGAAGCTCGTTTAATATCCTATAATTATGTCTTGTTGGCAGTCCATATCAGCTGGCCTTGTATTAAATCTTGGCTAATTCAAGTTTGCCTCAGTCAAAAGATGAGACCTTTTTAAAACTTTCATTAAAATTTTTTAAAATTTTAAATTTTAATAATGTTCATATTTTAATTTCATGAAATTACTAATGGATCGATTAAAATCAGTTCAACTAAAAATGGAAGAAGATACCTAAAGGGTTCATTGTTCATACTTACAAGAACATTATGACCACATGTTTATCAGTGAAACTACCGAGCCAGGACATTATCGTTTTTCTATTTTTGAGAAAGTTTAGAGCTTCAGAATTATAGGATATTAAACGAGCTTCCATTTTGTATCATGTTTATGTCCCGAATGAAAATTATTTCACGAGGTAGTAGCGAGTTTTATATCCTATTTATTACCCACAATCGATCTTAATTTATATCACTCATCTCGTTTCGTTGACTTTTCTGTAAGGTTGTAGTGCGCTAATTGATGACGTCATCATGTGACGTCAAAAGTGTTACGTCCCACTTGGCATTCTAGTGGGACGTATCACTTTGATATGTACGAAGATATTTATAACATATGGGTAATAATAAGTAATTTGACCTTGTAAAGATTAGATCTGCTTCTTCATTTGTATTATAACTGATGTAATGCTAACAGACTGTGAACGCTAAAGTCGATCTGTTGGTGCATACCGATTCTACAATGACTGATTCCCAACCGATTCCCAACACTAGTGCTACCTACCAGTGGTGCAGCAGGCCAGTTTCCTCAGTCTGATTCCCCACAGACAGCAACGCACCCCGATTGATGAGGGCCTCCTCCTTTACAGCCAGCTCTTGTTTAAGTTTCTCGATTATAAGCTTAAAACAAAACAGTTTTTAGATCTTAAAAAGCAAAACTGCAGGATATCTTCTTGAAAATCTACTCCCCTTTTATGAAAAATTTGTCTTAAAACATGAAAAGAAAATTTTAGACGACCCATCAAAGAATATATTTTTAATTAGCTTTTAGTCAGAGATTTAAAGTCCTCTCTGTCGGATTGTGCATATAAAAAATACCTTGCTACTGATGGAAAAATGTAGTGGGTTTCCTCTCTAAGACTATATGTTACAATTACCAAATGTTTAATATCAAATAGCTGATGATTAATAAATCAATATCAATGTGTTCTAGTGGTGTAGTTAAACAAAACAAACTTCCTGATTGGTTAACAATGGTTTTTCTAAGAACTGTTCTTCATTAAAAAAAAATATATATATATTATTAACTAATTAAACAAATCTATGCATTATGTTTTATCAATGGAACATAAGAACCTATCAATAGTCCTACCTGTAGCTCTTCAATATTGCCGTTATGTTGCTAAAAGAAAACAACAACCAGTTAAATAATTTACCAACACATTTTTGAGCACAATCAAATTATTATATAGAGAATAATACATGAGTGTCCGTTAGATACCATTTATCTCACAAGTTGTTTTAAAATGTATCCAACGAGCGAAAACGAGTCCGATATGTTTTTAAACAACGAGTTGTGAGATAAATGGTATCTAACGGACACGAATATATTATTCTATTTCTTACATATCCTCAAAAAAAAAACCTATTTGTTTTAAAAGCAAATTTAACATCTTTATTGACTAAAAGATATTTACAAGTACAACCCAAGATACGTGGGTTGTGGTCAAAACGATACTAAAACTTGTAAATTCAAGTTAATGTGCATTAATAGTAAAAAAAAAAAAAAACTTGTTATTTTCTAAATATGCATAAATCCATCGAAACATGATCAATTTGGGGATCTTGTCCAATTTTTCCCAGCAATACAGTTTTTAAAGTCGTTTGTCGTAACGTTTCCTAGACTAGTTTTTATACTACACGTTAAATCGCATTACCACTTAAGGATCCAGTCAAAATAGTTTTGCAAACGTTTAGCGAAAAACATGGTCGAATTTCAGCCAGATCGAGCAGAAAAAACCGTTCACTAGACTGCTTTATGCCCCAACTAACCAGATCGGGGAACAGTCAAATAGTCAGCAGAGTTAGCACAGCTTGCTGTCACTGAACATCGTGATAATTTCCACCTGGCTCGGGCTTCAGACAATATATATATAGTGTGACAAAATATATCTGGTGTTGGTGTATTCATGTCGAGCGGTGCCACTGTAACTTATAAACTCTTTCCCCAATAATTTGTACTCTCTTTATTCTGTATTATTTGTCTCTTTCCTGTAACCATATATCTTTAATCTATATTTCTTTTCGGTACATTATTACTTCTCTAATCTGTATCTCTTTCCTGCACATTACCTCTCTACAATAATCTATATTTACTTCCTGTACTAAATCTCTTTAATCTTTATCTTTTCCTTCCATTATAGAATTATGATGAA
>NC_054704.1:49984297-50023236 GCF_016097555.1 Gigantopelta aegis
GGTCTTGTTCTGTTCAATGTTCTGACGGATGCACTTAGGTCGTCGCTTGTTATTACTAACACTTCAATACGTGAGGGTTACCTAACACCTGCATCCCTGGTGGCTACGTCTTCCCACCCTGTCAGAACCAGCATGAGATGTGGCTACGGCCTCCAGGTCCTTTGTTCTAGGAGCCGCTCCTGCCACTGGTGACGGATGCTACCATTCTGGTTGTTATTACTAACATTACCTGCTTTGGTTTGTGATGGGCATCCCTGGGAGGAGAGCTTACCAAGGTTGGCCTTATTCTTCAGCCTCTTTCCGGTTTGAGGAGTTATCACAAGCATCTACGGATCTCGGCACCCACCACCATCTGTTGAATGCTGCCCTTGTTTGAGGACAGGTAATGTGAAAAGAAATTGAGAAAACTTGGAGTGTTTTCTCTATTATAGATACATTACCTGTCCTCAAGATTTCATCCCGCCCGGGCCTCCCCGCTTCCTGTTCTCTGTGCGATGCGCTCAGGGAAAAAGAAGGACGTTACAGGCATGTGACCAGAACTAGAGAGCAGTATGCAGTAGAAGAATTTAGGCCATCCCATTGGCTGTTGGGATGTTCGGACCAGACCACTTGCGTGGGGGGGGGGGGGGGGGGGGGAGGTGCCCTTGTTTGAGGACAGGTAATGTATCTATAAAAGAAAACACTCCAAGTTTTCTCCATTTTATATGTACCATCCCACAGACAGGATAGCATATACCACGGCCTTTGATATAGCAATCGTGATACACTGGCTGAAACATGAAATAGCCCAATGGGCCCACCGATGGGATCGACCCCAGCCCGACCGTGCATTAGGCGAGCGCTTTACCACTAGGCAATGTCCCGCCCAGAGCCTTCCAAGAAGGCATCCTGCAATTTGTTGGTTCTTGCTCTGGGAAGTTTAAATCTCTGACTAAAAAAAATAATAATAAAAAATTCTACTTAAAATCTAAAACTGTTTTGTTTTAAGACTCACATTGACCATCTCCAAACCGAACTTCGAGCTGCAAGAGAGGCCCTGTTGGCAGCGTCTGTTGGCATTCAAACGGAGGCATGCTGCTGCAGCACTACCGGCATCATTGGTAGGTAGCACTAATGTTGGGAATCGGTTGGAATTCCATCATTGATCATCGTTATATATATATATATATATATATATATATATATATATATATATATATATATATATATATATATATATATATATATATATGTATGAAGATAAAAATATGAACAGTACATGCATTAAATTTTTAAATTTTTACATTTTCTATGAAGGTTTTTAAAATGTTTCACCTTTTGATTGAGATAAATTTAATTAGCAAATACTTTCTTTTCTTTCTTTTTTGACATTACAAACATGAGATGAATTGTAAAGCCACAGCATTTCTATTTTGCTTGTTCTTTTGTCAGACATTGCCTTTTCAGACAAAGCTTGTCCGTAGGACAATGCCCAAGAGAGTGCTAAGAGAGTGCTGAGAGAGTGCTTGAAGAAAAACTACATGAGATTGTAAGTACTTAAAGCTGCAGTCACTGGAATATTTTTACTATTTGAGTAATTTGAATAGATTATCCAGTTCTGTTTAGTACATATAAGGCCCACCACACTGCTATGGTTTCACGCTTGCTTATCTACATTATCTAGGTCAACTACAAAGGCAGTGGGCATCAGGTCAGGTCAGGTCAGGTCATAGTTTTTTTTACGTGCACAATCAGAGCAAGCTGTTGTAGCGCATGCCTGTCATGGTCACAAGAAAGGGGTTGGGGTGGGTGCAAGAGAGCACCAGCAGCCTGACCAAGGTCGGTAGAGGGCGGGGCTAGTTTTGGTGCTATTGAATATGAAAGTCCCGTAGGATTAAACCAAAAAGAAAGGTTGAGCAGTTTTAATGAAAGAATTTGGGTGCATTTTGAATGGTCCATGAAAAAAACAAAGGGGAGCTACATATAATTTTTGAATTTAGTATATCGAGAGTAGCTCATTATTGGAACCGAGACTGCTTATGGCTGTTGATGGCCAGCTATTCGATTCACTTAGCAGAACACTAATCCAAATGTGATATCAAACAAATTTGACCGTCTTGATTGATTGGACATCTGATAACTCCAAAACATATCCACAGAAGTATGATATATAATTTTATAAAAAATGTTTTACATACGTTGTTTTCGCTTCCTATTTACTGCACACGTTTATGTTGCGCAAGAATATATACCTCGCTGATGTTCTTGCGCAAGATAAACGAGTGCAATAAATAGGAAGCGAAAACAATGTATTATTCTGTATTTATTACATACATACATTTTATTTTTTGGGAAAAACGTTCATGGATTTACTTAACAGTAAAAATCATAATCTGCAGCAGCCTGGTGTAATGTTTCAAATATGATGTGACATAATTTGTAAATCATATATGATGTCAATAACTAAAAGGCGTTAACTCTAGTACAAATTAAAAGGAAGGATAACTGTTCTGAAAAGTTTAATAATTCCTAAAATAATACATCTGTTTATAGCTTTACGTAACCCAAGTGAACCACTAATCAAATATTTAAATACATTAGTCTTTAAATTTATTTGGTACAACAGTACTGAAAAGTTAGCATGCAGTTTAATAACTCAAAACTATAAAGATGGCGGAATTAAAATGATAAACGTAACAAATTACATTATAGCACTTTAAAATGCATGGGTGCGACGAATGATTATTAATAACCCAAAGTGGACTAATCTCTTTAAATCTATTATAGGTATATATCTATATTCAATTTAATTATACATGGCGACTATTTCATTACTTTTAAACTTGAACAAATACTAAATACATTTTGGAGAGATACATTACACAGCTGGTTACAGATACAACAAAAACGACAACCACGTAATATACTGTAAAACGGGTAATATTCGCGGGAGTAAATTTTCGCGACCAGTCAATTATAGCCATTTCACGGTTTGTAATTTTCGCGGCGTTTTTTTTTTTTTTTTTTTTTTTTTTTTTTTTTTTTTAAATAAAAAAATTCTCAAGTCAGTAAAAAAGAAGGAAATAAAGAAGGAAAAAGAACAAATGCAATACTACTGCATACTTTTTAATCCACAAAGATAAAAGAAGTGTGACTGACTTAGCCTAATAGTATTTGACCGATAACCAAGAGGTACAATCACATGCATTTTATCTCGAGATGGCCACTTGGCTCATGCACAATGAATGACTGTAATCTCCCATAAGTGTTCTAATTAATAAATTTCAGTTGTTGAAAACGTCTCATCTATTTTGTTTGTGTACACACATTCTCAAAAGTACCAACGGATTAAGCTTACGTCAAGACATCGGAATGAGTCGGTCATTTCGATTGGTCAGATAAAACTAGTAGGATGTACTAATTTCTAAACGTTTACTTACGAATTAATATACAGAATTGACTTAGAAAATGTTTGTTAAAAAAATATTTTAGCTTCAATCTTCACAAAAGTTCTGTAACGTTAATATGGCAGGTTCAATTCTACATTGGTTAAAAAAAAAAAAAATGCTAGTTAACCTGAAACTGTCGGTTTATCCGACCCCTTAATGTGTTCAACGATTGAAGATGTTCAGTGTACACAGGCCGCAAATGATGCAGTTGATAAGTTAAACTCTGTAACAAATCGGAAAAGAGTGGCTTGTGAGTGGCTTTCGTGAAGCTGGTCTTCTAGTAGTAGTAGTACTGATTTGGAAATGTTTTTTTTTTTTATTATTATTTTTTTTTTTTAATTCTCACAGCTATTGATTGGATACTTACCAGTGTTGATTTTGATTTTTGAAACAAATTTGTGAGTAAATGAAATGTGTTAACCTTATTTTTGTTTGTGTTTTTTTTTTTTTAAAGATGATACTAGTATTAATATTCGCGTGAGTTTAATTTTTGCGGTCAAATTAAAATCGCGAAAAACGCAAAAATTACACCCACGCGAATATTACCCGTTTTACAGTAGATGACATTTTAGGTATTAATATTTGGTACAACAGTAAATTATGTATAGATCCAAAAAAAAAATTCTATAAAAAATATCTTAAAACTGGTATCATATTTATAGGTGATCTATTGAATGAACAAGGAGACTTCCTAAAATACGAGGATTTCATAGCAAAATATCACATACCTACAATTTTTTTTGCAATATGCTTCATTAATAAATGCTACTAAATCTTTTATACATAACTTAAACAATTTAATGGATGATATTTTTACATCAACTAAGCATGTTGTTAAACGACAAAAGTGGCAGCAAACATATATACGATATACTAAATACTAGAATAATAAAACCAAAAGCACAAATAAAATATGCAAATGAGGGGTTTATATATAATATACAGGAAAGGGAAACGTTTTATACTCTCCCTTTCTATTCCATAGCGTGAAAGATACATCTTTAGCATGGTTTCAGTATAGAATTTTGCACAGAATCCTGGCGACTAACAAATTCTTACATATGATCCATTATATTGATTCTAAAGAAAGAATGAAATGTTTTATTTAACGATGCACTCAACACATTTTATTTACGGTTATATGGCGTCAGACATATGGTTAAGGACCACACAGATATTGAGAGGAAACCCGTTGTCGCCACTTCATGGGCTACTCTTTTCGATTAGCAGCAAGGGATCTTTTATATGCACCATCCCACAGACAGGATAGCACATACCACAGCCTTTGATATACCAGTTGTGGTGCACTGGCTAGAGCGAAAAATAGCCCAGTGGGCCCACTGACGGGGATTGATCTCAAACCGACAGTGCATCAAGCAAGCACTTTACCACTGGGCTACGTCTCGCCTATATTGATTCTAATGCTTGTAGCTTTTATAGCAATTATTGAGAAACACTAAAACATTTATTTTTTAAGTGTGACAAAGTTCATAATTTATGGTAAGAAGTAAAATCATGGATTCTATGTAAAACAGGAAACGAAATCAATTTCAGCAAAGATATTGCCATATTTGGTATAACTAATAACAAAAACAGTAGCTTCATAGATTGGTTAACTATAAATATCAAGTATTATATCTACAGTATGCGTCACTAGAAGAGAACTACTAGCTATAGTATTAGCTATAAAACACTTTCACCATTACCTGTATGGAGTGAAGTTTTTAATCCGCACAGATCATGGATCTCTCCGATGGCTGCTTAATTTTAAAATTCCAGAAGGACAAATAGTTCGCTGGCTTGAGGTCCTCGGAACATATAATTTTGAGATACAGCACCGATTAGGACGGCAACATGGAAATGCGGATGGCCTCTCACGACGACCATGCTTAGAATGTAAACATTGTGAACGTCAGGAAGATAAAGAAAGAAAATAATTTTCTAACCATACTAAATGTACATATGAAGAAACAGAGTTGAAAGATAATAGAGTGATATTTGCTATTGCCAGACAAAATGGAAAAGGAATGAAAAGAACCGCAGAAAGACTGAAAATAGTTCCAGATGGGAATTGGTCAGTATCGCGCACTAGTCCGGATGGTGTGGATGAGACTGAAATGAAGTCACCAAGTAAAATAAGTGCACATTCCCCTTTTAAAAATATTACCTCAGGTAAATTCTGGGATGAACACCTCAGATGCGCAGCTGGTCCGTTTTCGTCCGAGAGAAGAATCCCGGGCGATTCGCTCAGAGGCCTATCCTTAAGCATAGTACGTTCTGGGAATGATAGACAAGGAACGTCCTCGCTTGTGCTTGGGACGAAAGACCAGGAGCAACACCTGGCACAACCTCTAGACTATCTTCCATCATGGAAAACAATTCGTAAATGGTTTCAAGCTGAAACCAAAGAGGAGATAAGAAATGGGCAAGCAGCAGATGTCGATCAAAAATCGAACACAGACTACTTGTCAATAAAAAGGACAGGAAAGAAGTTTCAAAAGAAAGATCAAAGATTAGAAGATATTTAGATCAGTGGGATAAGTTGCGAATGTACGATGGTATTTTATACAGACAACAACCTAGTGGAACTGGCCATTCTACGAAGTTGCAACTTTTATTACCAAAAGTATGGAAGACCAAGGTCTTAGAAGGGTTACATAACAACCCAGTGGCTGGTCACTTAGGAGTGGATCAGACAGCAGCACGTATCAAAGAGCACTTCTACTGGCCAGGTATGGATGAAGATATCAAGAAATTGTGCAATGAGTGTTTAATTTGTCAAGCTCGAAAGAATCCACAGAAAATAGCAAGAGGGAACTTGAAGCAACAGTTAATTAAAGCTCCACTTGAAAAAGTTGCTATGGACATAGTAGGTTCATTTCCTCGAAACTAAAAATGGATTCAAATATGTATTGGTAATCGAAGATTACTTCACGAAATGGACATGCGTGTATTCTATGAGAAATATAGAAGCCACAACCATAGCGAAGATTTTGTTGGAACAGGTTATTTGTTACTGGGGAATCCGACAACAAATACACACAGGCCAAGGAAAACAGTTTGAGTCTGAACTT
Source organism: Gigantopelta aegis (assembly GCF_016097555.1). Taxonomy (NCBI): domain Eukaryota; kingdom Metazoa; phylum Mollusca; class Gastropoda; order Neomphalida; family Peltospiridae; genus Gigantopelta; species Gigantopelta aegis. The sequence continues at coordinate 49,990,800 of NC_054704.1, forward strand.
TTCCAAAACCTTTGTAATATTATGAAAATAGTGAACAGTCGAATGACGGCCGATCTAGAAAGTGATGGGTTGGTTGAAATATTCAACAGAACATTGGAAGATATGCTTTCAAAAATTATTTCACCTCAGCAGACAGATTGGGACCTAAAACTTCCCTTGGTAATGATGGCATACAGATCTTCCGTCCATACAAGTACAGGTTTAACACCGAATATGATGATGCTAGGTAGAGAACTGCCATTACCAACTGATTTGGTTTATGGTCCTTTGCCAGATGAAGAAGACATATTTCTTGATCCAAAAGATTATGTAGATGCCCTACAAAATTGCATGTGACAAGGTAATGAATGTGCTAGAAAGAAACAATTGGTGTCTAATAACAGACAAAAGAAAATATACAGCCGCAAAGTGCATCATAATACATGTACATACAAAGTCGGTGATGCCATTTGGTTGGTAAATAAAAAGAAACAGAAAGGTATATCACCAAAACTTCAGTCGAGATGGACTGGACCATACCTGATAACAGAGAGAATAACAGATCTTTTATATAAAATAAAGAAACGTTCCAAGCATGCTAGTAGAGTGGTTCATCATAATAATATGAAGCTCTATAATGTGAAGGAAAGAGATAAAGATTAAAGAGATTTAGTACAGGAAAGAAATATAGATTATTGTAGAGAGGTAATGTGCAGGAAAGAGATACAGATTAGAGAAGTAATGTACCGGAAAGAAATATAGATTAAAGATATATGGTACAGGAAAGAGACAAATAATACAGAATAAAGAGAGTACAAATATTGGGGAAAGAGTTTATAAGTTACAGTGGCCACCGCTCGACATGAATCACACAACACCAGATATATTTTGTCACACTATATATATATTGTCTGAAGCCCGAGCCAGGTGGAATTATCACGCTGTTCAGTGACAGCAAGCTGTGCTAACTCTGCTGACTATTTGACTGTTCCCCAATGTGGTTATTTGGTGCATAAAGCAGTCTAGTGAACGGTTTTTCTGCTCGATCTGGCTGAACTTCGACCATGTTTTTCGCTAAACGTTTGCAAACTATTTTGACTGGATCCTTAAGTGGTAATGCGATTTAACGTGTAGTATAAAAACTAGTCTAGGAAACGTTACGACAAACGACTTTAAAAACTGTATTGCTGGAAAAAATTGGACAAGATCCCCAAATTGATCATGTTTCGATGGATTTATGCATATTTAGAAAATAACATTTGGATTTTTTTTACTATTAATGCATTAACTTGAATTTAACAAGTTTTATCGTTTTGACCACAACCATGTATCTTGGCCGAACAATTTAATAGAAATGCCACATCACATTACTACTTCTGATTTGCCACTGACCATTTTTAGTATATAAATTGTTCCTGTCATGTTTGAACATATCCTATTTATTTTGAACATTATGTATTTACCAAATTTCCAACAGAACATATGAACCACTACATGAAGATTAGTGTGACGGTACATGCTCTTAATTTCTTTTCGCCTGTGGCGATATTAATTGTTTTAGAGGGTCGTGTGTACTTGTTACGTAATACTTCTGCGCGACGGTCCTCGATCGGTACGCCTAATACACACCCTTAGCCAGGTGCGGAGGCCATGTGGCGAGTAGTTACGTAAAACCTCTGCGAGTGCGGTTTTTACAACCGTGATTTGGCGACGATGGCGTCAGTAAGTCTGACGATCAGAGAGAAATAATACCGCTTGCACGCGGTGGAAATATCAGATGATAGGGGGAGGTACCGCCTTGTACCCCCAGGCGAATTTCTGATTTATAATAAATAGCGAGTTTTTTTAGAGTTATGAGGAGAACGAACTAGGAAGGCTCCAGGGGATCACGGACGTCGTCCACTGAACGATCTATATTAGTTCAGACGGGACTTTGGTAATTATATATTTTCTGCTCTGTGTATAACCTTGATGTGATTGATGTGACTTTTAAATATTTTAATACTGTATTATACCAATATTCTTTAGACAGTGTCTTCGGTCATCTGACGAAGTAAATCGTAGACTTTTTGTTCTAACATTATACGAGTATTTGGTAATATAAAGCTTAGCCAGTCATCCTAGAAGACCTAGGTAAACTGTAGGTTATTGTCTTTATTGTGATAGGTACCAGTATTAATTCTGTGTTACAAGGTTACTGAATGAGTAGTTAGGGTTAATTAAAAAATTAACCCGTTAGGAATAGAGCTGTAATTCCTCTATTAATTAAGTTCCCCTGGAAGCGTCTCTAAATTATCACACGTTACTGAACGAGTAGTAAGGGTTAATTAAAAATTAACCAGTTAGGAATGGTGTTGTATTTCCCTTATTAATTAACTTCTCCTGGAAACGGTTCTCAATTATCACACGTGTGGGTGTTGTGTCACGGTGAAGTGATTCGCATATTGTGTAACTAGACACCTAGAGATTAACTAATTAAGTGATCAGTTCTGGGTTGTTATTATTGTTGTTATTAATTAACTACTACGGCTGTACATTTGTCAGCGTAGGTTAATACAGATTCCAAAGTGTATTGTGTTTTGTTGTGTTTCTAGTGAACTTAACGTGCTATATTACATATACTTTATATAAGATCGTATCTCTGATCATACCTAGAGACGAGACATACTAGGGTTTAACAGCCTGTTACAGAGAGATCTAATAGATATACAGTTAGGAGAGATATTTTGATAATCGTGTTTTATTCAGTTACGGGAATTATAGAATCCCCGTGACAATTAGTATAGTGATTTTTACTGTGCCGTGCGCCTTTATTTGTCGGTCTGGCTACCCATCCATTCATTTGTTTCTTCATTTATGACGCCACAAATATGTTGGTAAATTAGCTAGTTGATTGTTGTGGTCAAATGTGTTCGTAAGTTAATTAACTGGCTGTTGTTCTCAAATGTGTTGGTAAATTAGTCGGTTGTTGTGTTCAAATGTGTTAGTAAATTAGGTTTCTTCTACACCCGTTGGTGAGAAAATCATGTGTTATTTTTTATAACACATAGTTGTTTACACACGTACGTGTCTTAATAATTTCAAGACATACGACTGTCTGCTCCTAGGTGATGACCAGGTCACCAGTGCCATACGTCTAATAAGAAAGCACGGTAGAAGCTGATTACACTGTGAATTATATTATAGTTAACCTGGCAATCATGGGTCTGTAACACGTATGGTAGCTACAAGTACAAAGGGTTGTAAATATTTTTCAGTCGAGAAAGAGTTTAAAATTTCCTTAAAACCTGTTTATTTGAGGATATGTATAAAATAGAATAATACATTCGTGTCCGCTAGATACAATTTATCTTACAACTCGTTGTTTAAAAACATCAGACCGGTTTTGCTCGTTAGATACATTTTAAAACAACTTGTCAAATAAATGGTATCTAACGGCCACTCAGGTATTATCCTCTATATCATAATTGCTTGTGCTCAAATGTGTTTGTAAATTATTTAACTGGTTGTTGTTTTCTTTTAGCAATATGACGGCAATGTTCAAGAGCTACAGGTAGGACTACTGGTAGGTTCTTATGTTCCATTGATAAAACATAATGCATAGATTTGTTTATGTTTATGTAAATACAGTACAATACTTTATTACCTCTTACATTGTCAGAGCACACAATATATACATAAAATAAATTGTATAAAACAGACAATACACTCACAACATACACATAAAATAGGTGCAAAGACATAAGTTAATTGAATTTTTTTTTTAAATTAAGAACAGTTCTTAAAAAAAACGTTTTTAACCAATCAGGAAGTTTGTTTTGTTTACCGACACCACTAAGGCACATTGATTAATTAATCATCAGCTATTGAATGTCAAACCTTTGGTAATTCTGACTTGTAGTCATCAAAAGAAACTCACTACATTTTTCTTAATGTAGCCAGAGATAATTTATATGCACTTTCCCACAGACTGGAAAGCACATACCATGGCCTTTGCTAAGTTGATGAGCACTGGTTGGAACGAGAAAACCCCCAATCAGTAGAATGGATCCACCGAGGTGGTTCAATCCTGCAATGCCCAAGCACCTCAAGCGAGCACTCAATTGACTGAGCTAAATCCCACCCCACCAATCAGGAATCGGTTTTCAAATGCATATGGCAGAGTTATCAACATTCACAAATTGTAATGTAACAATGTCACATAGTTGTTACACACTTACGTGTCTGAACAATTTCAAGACATACGACTGTCTGCTCCTAGGTGATGACCAGGTCACCAATGCCATACGTCTAATTAGAAAGCACGGTAGAAGTTGATTACACTGTGAATTATACTATAGTTAACCTGGCAATCATGTGTCTGTAACGCGTATGGTAGCTACAAGTACAAAGGGTTGTAAATATCTTTTAGTCAATAAAGATGTTAAAATTTGCTTAAAACCTGTTTTTTGAGGATATGTAAGAAATAGAATAATATATTCGTGTCCGTTAGATACCATTTATCTCACAACTCGTTGTTTAAAAACATATCGGACTCGTTTTCGCTCGTTGGATACATTTTAAAACAACTTGTGAGATAAATGGTATCTAACGGACACTCATGTATTATTCTCTATATAATAATTGATTGTGCTCAAATATGTTGGTAAATTATTTAACTGGTTGTTGTTTTCTTTTAGCGAAAATAACGGCAATATTGAAGAGCTACAGGTAGGATTACTGATAAGTTCTTATGTTCCATTGATAAAACATAATGCATAGATTTGTTTAATTAGTTAATAAAAATAAAAAAATAATTTAATGAAGAACAGTTCTTAAAAAACCCATTGTTAACCAATCAGGAAGTTTGTTTTGTTTAATGACACCACTAGATCACATTGATACTGATTTATTAATCATCGGCTATTGGATATTAAACATTTGGTAATTGTAACATATAGTCTTAGAGAGGAAACCCACTACATTTTTCCATCAGTAGCAAGGTATTTTTTATATGCACAATCCGACAGAGAGGACTTTAAATCTCTGACTAAAAGCTAATTAAAATATATTCTTTGATGGGTCGTCTAAAATTTTCTTTTCATGTTTTAAGACAAATTTTTCATAAAAGGGGAGTAGATTTTCAAGAAGATATCCTGCAGTTTTGCTTTTTAAGATCTAAAAACTGTTTTGTTTTAAGCTTATAATTGAGAAACTTAAACAAGAGCTGGCTGTAAAGGAGGAGGCCCTCATCAATCGGGGTGCGTTGCTGTCTGTGGGGAATCAGACTGAGGAACTGGCCTGCTGCACCACTGGTAGGTAGCACTAGTGTTGGGAATCGGTTGGGAATCAGTCATTGTAGAATCGGTATGCACCAACAGATCGACTTTAGCGTTCACAGTCTGTTAGCATTACATCAGTTATAATTACAAATGAAGAAGCAGATCTAATCTTTACAAGGTCAAATTACTTATTATTACCCATATGGTTATAAATATCTTCGTACATATCAAAGTGATACGTCCCACTAGAATGCCAAGTGGGACGTAACACTTTTGACGTCACATGATGACGTCATCAATTAGCGCACTACAACCTTACAGAAAAGTCAACGAAACGAGATGAGTGATATAAAATTAAGATCGATTGTGGGTAATAAATAGGATATAAAACTCGCTACTACCTCGTGAAATAATTTTCATTCGGGACATAAACATGATACGAAATGGAAGCTCGTTTAATATCCTATAATTCTGAAGCTCTAAACTTTCTCAAAAATAGAAAAACGATAATGTCCTGGCTCGGTAGTTTCACTGATAAACGTGTGGTCATAATGTTCTTGTAAGTATGAACAATGAACCCTTTAGGTATCTTCTTCCATTTTTAGTTAAACTGATTTTAATCAATCCATTAGTAATTTCATGAAATTAAAATATGAACATTATTAAAATTTAAAATTTTAAAATTTTTTAATGAAAGTTTTAAAAAGGTCTCATCTTTTGACTGAGGCAAACTTGAATTAGCCAAGATTTAATACAAGGCCAGCTGAATGACTGCCAACAAGACATAATTATAGGATATTAAACGAGCTTCCAATTCGTATCATTTTTATGTCCCAAGTGAAATAATTTTTAGTTGTCACGAGCTTTAGCGAGTGACAATAAAAATTATTTCATGAGGAACATAAACATGATACGAAATGGTAGCGAGTTTTATATCCTATTTATTACCCATAATCGATCTTAATTTATATCACTCAACTCGTCTAGTTGACGTTCCTGTTAGGTTGTAGTGCATGGGCCAGTCGTTGACGTCACGAAGTGTTATGTCCCACCTGGCGCACTAGTGGGACGTATCACTTGGATATGTGCCAAGATAGATTTAACCATATGGGTAATAATTAGATCTCCCTAAACTTTTCATGAGTCTTTTTTGTGTATGACACCTGACTTTGACCTCATCGCTGTCCAATGACTGAAAATTCTCCTTCATATCAACAGGTTTTGTGTGTTGTGCCAGCGAGGTGCTGTACTCTGCTCAGGTCGACTGATTCCCCAACACGAGAAGTGTGTCAAGACCTCATTAGTGAGTTACATAATGTTCTTTAATAACTGATGTTTATGTGTATATTTAAAGCAGAATTGCTGCTATAATTCATATTAAACTTGAAACAACTACCAATATGTGCAAATTGGACTCCAATAAGTGTCAGAATCGTCCAATATTTTATGTGTATTGGTGTCCTACTTTTACTTATTGGCGCCCAGCTCTCAATGAGGTCAGCAAGAGGCGAAACATTACAAACAAAATTTAATTTCAAAAATGTTATTTTAATAGCATTTTTATCCAGTTTACATGTTGAATGTCACTTTCGTACCATTACGCTCAACCACGAATTGAACACAACTTTGTTGCACGGCGTTGGATGCATCTGTTGACACTACTGTTGCATTATTGGATCGACCGGCCTGTTGACGAAGAGGAGTGCTGTAAGGGGGTGGCTTCAAACTGTTGGTGGTCGCGAAAACTTTTTGTTGTACCACGTCATCTACCATTTTGAGCAAATCGTCGCTCGTCCTTTTGTACCTGCAAATGAGGATTAGAAACATGTAATTTTCTTCTATGCTATAAAAAAAACCCTGAATAAATTACTTTTTACAAGACACCCTTTGAATTATTGATATTTTGCAATTGCGTAGTTAGCAGAAAATTCCTAACTTGATATATACATGTACGTTCTATAATTATAATGTCCGAAAGGCTCCATTACAACCGAAAACTGTTATACGGCCCTTTAGCTGAGGACATCAATGATACTTACCCTCGAATAGCTGAAGACCTATGACCAGTCCGTTCAGCTATCAGTTGCTCATCAATGCCACATTCATACAACCGGGTGGCCGTCGTGGCACGAAGGGAGTGATTGGTGTAGAACCCATTGAATCCGGCATTCTCACAGAGCCGCCTGACAACTCCTGATAGAAGGTGTCGCCCAACGGGAACAGAACAGTACCATAAACCTTGTAAATATTTCGTAAACCACTGAATTCGAAATCACTATTGAAGTTGAGTCACCAGACCTATCAACCTTTAGTCAAAGAAAGCAGGAGGTGTGTGTTGAAAAAGCAGGAGATTTTGTCAAAAAGCAGGAGATTTTTTAAATTCACACAATTTAACCCAAAATCGCAAGATTTAAAAACAACATTATTACAATAGGTTATATGAATACTATATAATGTCATATATACTTGTTAACCTTAGATCTTTGCAAAAAAAAAAAAAAAATTAAATAATTAATTAACCATTTTATTTTTTATTTTTAAAGTTTAAATATTATTATGATTTAATACATATTTTAAAAAACCCCAAATATTTTATCCAAAAATGTTAAGAACATGAACAAGAAACAAATTAATTAATTAGTACATTTACGGTATTACACTTACAGCCTTACAGGTTGCGTTACATTATCATTTGTGGTTAGTGTACCTAAGTACCAAAGACAAATTTATATAAATCTTAAAAATTAATATTCAGTTTTTACTATAATGAGGAACGGTGGCGTGGTACTTATTTGAAATCATTATAATGATGCAATAAACATTGAATTTTCATTAATGATAAGTAAAACCTCATTACGGACATCGTGTGAAATATACAGGAATTATACCCATTTCCGTGAGTAACTTTATGTCAATGTCAAACACAACATTTTTTAATTGTACAAAAATAATTTCTTGAAGTGTACCCTTATAACCAACATTTTACTGCACAAACATACAAAATTAACTGACACAAGTATGTTTATACAGCTAATTGATCTTTTCGTTGTCTTGCTGTGACATGTGATTTTAACATGCATTGTGTATATCGCTGTCAACTCGGGAGTCTGGCAGTTCAGATTTGTCATAGTTGCATTATGTAATCCAGTGGGAAGACATTTTACAATTCAGAGGTGTTATTAGAACTAAATTGGATAGTTTTTTTTATATGGCAACACTGAATGTCAATACACAGCCTGTTGAATTAGCGGGAACACGCTTCGTAGCCATTACGATGACAACAAACATAATAACACGTCATTTTATAAACTCCATGTGCTTTTTTTAACAATATAAATAGGCTATCCTACAATTCTCACTTCGGCAAAGGTTAAACAGTCGGGACAATTCGGCCTGTTACATTCTCAGAAACCGAAAGTAGTCGACATTTTCCGAATGAGAAAAAAAGGCAGAGTTACTTCCCGTATGATATTTTGACAAAAGAGGATCGATTTTTTATATGCTTACAAAAATGTCATTTAACAGGAGAAATTGTCTCCCGCACAGGTGAAAGGAGATTTTATCAAATACCGGGAGATACTTAGTTGACATCCCTGCCATTTTGTCTCAAAAAGCGCTGTAGTGACATGAGTATTTCACGAATAGTGTTACCATGATATTCTTTGCCTTTTTGGTTTCTAATTTCTGTTACAAAAAAACATAGCTCTCTATTCAAATCCGTAACGGGCAGATTCAGAAGACTTTTTCCAAAATCGGAACACACACCCCCCAAAATCTTAACTGCAACATTTAACAAAAAAAAAACAATTCACTAGCCGTTGGGCATGGCAATAGTAGTTAATTACTAGCCCAACATTGAATATCACTAGCCATGAAAGTGGGGCTACCATAATCTAGAAGCCATGAATGGTAATGAAAAGTAAATAAGAAGTTTATTTTGATTAACGACACCACTGGAGCACATTGATTTATTGGATGTCAAACATTTGGAGATTTTGACATTTAATCTTAGAGAAGAAATCCGCTACGTTTCCATTAGTAGCATGGGATCTTTTATACACACCATCCCACAGACAGGATAGCATATACCACGGCCTTTGATATACCACTCCGCTCTTGGGCCGCCCATCACATAAAAATCCCCAATATATAGGCTAATGAAAAAGAATTAAAAACATTAAACGAGTTTAGATATATTTAAGGTGAAATGAAACATTTATTAATCATCGGCTATTGGATGTCAAACATTTGGTAATTTTGACATATAGTCTCAGGAAGGAAACATGTTTTCCATTAGTAGCAAGGGATCTTTTATATGCACTATCCGCACAGACAGGATAGCACATATCACAACCTTTTATATACCAGTCGTGGTGCATTGGCTAGAGCGAGAAATAAATGAAACACAAAACAAAACAAAAAACAAACAAAAAATATCTAGCAAGAGCAAAAAATAATAATTAAAGGGACATTCCTGAGTTTGCTGCCATTTTTAAGATGTTATCGACTAACAGAAACTTTTTAACGATTGTAATTGCATATCAAATATATTTTTCTGCATAAAATATTAGTGGTTGTATATTAAAAGTGTTTCTGATCGTTCTAATATTATTACTAGGTTAAATTTCATTTTATTTCCTAAAAAAGATTTTTTCGTACGTACGAAATTATTTTGAAGACAAAATCCAGTTTGAGCTTCTTACAAAATTATATTAAGACGACCAGAAACACACTGAATATACAGACACTGATATTCTAAACAAGAAAATATATTTAACATGTAAGTTTAATCGTAGAAATATTTTATCAGTCGGATACATCTTACAATGCAGCAAACTCGGGAATGTCCCTTTTAATAAAAAGCAACACCGCTTTTTACTCCATAAGTAATAATATTAAAGTATGAGTTCGACCCGTACTCCTTTTCAATGGTTAAGGCTAGTTTTAAGTTTAGACTTAGAGACTTTAATATAGAGGGGTACGGGTCGAACTCTTTCCAATATTAAATATAAATTAAAATAAATTTACTTACTCAAACACCAAATAACGATATCCACAAACACCTGAGTGTTGAACATTGACCGGCCTACACAAAAACATCGCTGTTTTGATTCTGTATCCATTGCATCTGTGTGAGTTCGGTTTTTAGCTGATAACATTGTCTTTACTCCGAGTAACACCGCGGAATACTCTAGTTAAGTTCTGTCGTAAGTGGTGAATGAGCACGTTTCGTATCGCTCCGATCTTAAATCGTTGACTGATTTTATATAGCAAGCTCGCGTCAACACACAATAAACACGGAAACTGCGAACAAGTTGTGACGTAACGGCTGGACACGGCCCATTTGATTTCCCGTATGCCGCATGATTTGGCCTACCAATGTATGGTGTCGTGGTTAAGCTATCGGACATAAGGTAGATGGGTAAAGGGTTCGCAGCCCGGTACCGGCTCCCACTCAGAGCGAGATTTAACGACTTAATGGGTAGGTGTAAGATCACTACACCCTCTTCTCACTCACTAACAACTAACCCACTGTTCTGGACAGACAGCCCAAATAGCTGAGGTGTGTGCCCAGGACAGCGTGCTTGAACCTTAATTGGAAATAAGCACAAAAATAAGGAAAGAAAAAAAAACCGTAGTTTTTTTTTCTCTCGTATATCTGTATATATTGTACGAATAAACTGATGTCATCTTGTCATTGTAAGTGCTCTAGTGGTGTTGTTAAACAAAACAAACTTCAACTTGTCATTGTAAATATCCATTGTACAATAATCCCTCATTGTAAATATCCATTGTACAATAATCCATCATTGTAAATATCCATTGTACAATAATTCCTCATTGTAAATATCCATTGTACAATAATTCCTCAGATATGCTTGACAGCTTGAGTGTACTGAATAGTTTCAAGAAGCTAGGCCCTATAGAATATCTAAATATGAAGTAGGCCTAACCTGTAGACCTAAATTGTGTGAGAAAGAGAAACAGGTTTATTGAGAGTGAATGCATTGATAGTGTTATGCTTCATATACACTACATCAGCTTGACGGGCCAGTGGCGGATCGTGGCTTTAATCAGGGGCAATGTTTTAAAGGGACTGTCCTCAGTTTGCAGCCATTGTAAGATGTGTTTGACTAATGCTAGACTCATACTACCAAATGTCACTTCTACGACTGTCCATTTGCTAGTCTGAGCGCTTTTAGAACTCGATTCTCGTCGTATAACCCCATTAGTTGTTAATCTGAGCGCACCCGTCGTAAGTCTGGAGTTGGGGAAATTAAAACACAGCCGTCGAGTTGGCCAACTTTCTGCTGGCAGTTGGTAGTCTGTGCCTAGTACAACAGAGCCTTTTTTGCGATTAAAATTACATATTAAATACTTTGAAAATTACATAGTAAATACATTTAAAATTACATATTAAATTCATTTCTTGTTTAAAATACCAGTGTTTGTATATCTAGTGCGTTTGCGGTCGTGTGCTAATGTTGTAGCAGTAATTTTTTTATTTTATATTGTAATATATATATATACATATATATATATTTTTTATTTTTTCGTACGTAAGAAATTATGGAAAGGTAAAATCCTGCAGTTTTAACATTAAGATGACAACAAACGCCTTGTTTATACAGACACTCATATTGTGAACAGCAAAATATCTTTAATATGTAAGTTTACACATGAAACATGTAAACATGTTACAATGGCACCAAACTCAGGATAGGCCTACTCTCTTTTAAATTACCGGGACACCGCTAGACTAAGACGTAGTTATTTCATTATTCTATCTGTTAAAGGGACAGACCCTAGTTTCTAAACACTACAACATATTTTTCACTGTTAGAGCCGTTTATGATAACTGAAATCAAACATTATTTATATTTTATTGTTTAGATTATCCATGTCCGTACAACCAAAGTGTTTCTGGTCATCCTGGTGTTTGTAGTACCAAAAATTGCATTTTTCATATTTCTAAAAACGCACGTTCGTCTGAGAAGTAGCGGTTTATTGATTCGAGTTCTAGTCTATTTTTAAGGATATTTCCTGTTCTAAATGAGTTACAGGTTTGTAATTTAACTAAACTTAGTGTTTATTTTTTACGGGTTAAAACTAGGGTTTGCGCCTTTAAGCCTACCTTTATTATACATGTAATTTGAATTTAAGAAATATCATTTCTAGGAAGAGAAAGGACTAAACAAAAACAATAAATTGAATATAAATTACAACACTAAACAAAAACGCAAAAAAGAAGAAAGACTTTGCTTCCCCTTACAAACATCAATCATCCTAGGGAATCCATGGAACTTCTATATCTCACCCCTAAATCGGCGCCTACATGCAATACATTTTTTGTGTGGAGTAACAATGTCATCTGTTTCGCAACATTCCTGCATTACATTGTTACCCTCCGAAAGTGTTTCTATACCTGTTGTTAGTTAGTCTGTGTACATGTGTTTTCATGAGTAACAATGAGACGTAAAAACAAAAATAGAATATCCCATTTTATTCCTGCCCAGCACTAAGGATTAGTCACTCAAAGAATTCCATGATCCACGAAAGAAAAGAAAAGAAAAAAAAGAAAGAAAGAAAGAAAAAAAAAAAAAAAAAAAAAAAAAAAAAAAAAAAAAAAAAAAAAAAAAAAAAAAAAAAAAAAAAAAAAAAAAAACCCCACCCAAAAACCAAACCTCAAAACACACAAACGTTTTTCTATTAAATATTTATTCATCTATTTATTTAGGGAAACATGATACCTTTAAGCATTGTTATACCTAGATTAAATTAATACGGGCGGAGGCAGAAAAAAAAAGAAGTAAACTCCTGGGACACAGTAATGTAGTGGGAGTGAGGTGTGGTGTGGGGGGGGGGGGGGGGGGGTTCCAGCTAGACGAAAAGAGCGATTACGACCCTGTTAAGATGTTGAGACTGGAAAAGAAAATAATCACGGAGGACAAAGTTAACCATCAGTGGGAACATTCTCTGGTTGTTGTTTCAACAACCCCCCCCCCCCCCCCCCCCACCCCCAACCCCACCCCCAACCAGTGTCCCACGACTGATTTATCAAAGGCTGTGGTATGTGCTGTCCTATCTGTGAAAAGAAAATGCATACAAAAGATCTCTTGCTTCTAGGTAGTACAATACCAAATAACTTCCGGCTGGGTCAAAGTTCGAGGTGCACCGAACTTTTGATAGAGAAGTGAACACCACAAGTCCTGTGATTGGTTATAAATGTGAGTGTGTTGGTTGTAAAAAATAATAGTTTCATCTGCGTAAAATAAATGTGCAATTTTATTTCATCTAGTACCAATGTGTCAAGTAGCCTTGTGCTTGAAACCTGTAAAAAAAAGTACTCAAATTTTGTGCGAAACTAGGGTAGTCATAGACGCTACCCGTTATCTCAGAAACGAGCAGCTTGACCCCCATTTTTTTCTGATTCACTTCAAGTGTAAGGGGTGGTAGTATTTATATCCGTGGCGTTTATGTCGGTTGATACGTTGCAGGTAGGAGTTTTAGCCGTATATGTTACTATTGTCGTCTATGGGATTTGATTTGGTAGTGTACACCCTATAGTGGAAAACATTTGGGTTTCCTGTAAGATTACATGAGTCACGATTATAAAATGTTTGACATTCAACAGCCGATGATTAATTAATCAATGTGCTTCTGTGGTGTTGTTAAACAAAATAACCGTAACTTTTTTATTGCAAGCACTGTACAACACACCCCCCCCCCCCACCCCCACCCCCAGAAAACCCCAACCCCAACCCCAAAACAAGGAAAGAAAAAGAAAAAGATCCTATCATACTATTTAGGTACATTATCGAAAACATTTAAAATAAAACATTTAAATAAAACGTACTACTTTTAAACAGGCAGTTGTTATACTGGGTGGACTGTATATACGGTGGACTGTATATAGGTTTGGACAATGCAGATCATTTGACCATATTTAATAAATAAGAAAGATTATAAATGATGAAGGTTGATTTCAAACACATTCAAAACTATATATTGAAGTGAAACTTAAAAAGTGGAACTTTCTTTCTCCAGGCGCGGATCCAAGGGGATGGTGCTGGGTATGCGGATCCCCACACCTAAAATTTGAAGTCCCCTCCACCCCAAAAAAAACCCCAGGGTTCAGCGCATATATTTAGTGGTGAACAATTAATATATGTTCAAGTTGATATATTTCTGTGGAAAATTACATTACAGACAATACGTGTTGATGTACTTTTGAATACTGAAGTTGCTATTTTTAAACATTGTACCCCTTCCCTGAATACTGCAGGTGCACCACCTCCTTAGTAAAAATCGTGCTTCCGCCCCTGTTTTGTGCGTCTTCATATGAATAAGTACTTATTAATTAAAATACATAACTGTTTTCTGCCAGCTTTAAGTATGTGATATTGGATGGTGTGCCATAACAGCGTTTTTGGATCAGTGGATAAACTATTAAAAGTGTTTATACACGGTTATTGGAATACCATTCTGTTTCGATGGTCTTCGCATTAAGGATGGATTAGAAAAAGAGCTTTATTAAAAGTGTTTTGACAGGATTGAAAGTGGGATGTATTTGGAATAGCTTACTTTAGTCCGCGTGGCATTCCGGTATGTATTACGCGGAGATTAAGTTACTGAACATGGGTAAAAGAAAACCCAACCACAAAAACATATCTATATGTATATGTATATGTATATGTATATGTATATGTATATGTATGCTTTATTCCACTTTTAGAGATTTCGAACAATACATATTATTATATACTCTTCAAAAGAAGAAACGCAAAACCACATTGTCGTAACATTTGGAGAATTGATTTAATTATTGAATGGTGAGTCCGATAATTACCAAATGTTGGAGGATTGTTCACAATTCACTCTAGTCCATTGTGAGTAAGTGATAGGACACACCACCAAGGTCAAGGTCATCTGGAGTCAATACCGGGTGTGGCCTCCGCGTGTGTTGACAACTGCCTGGCACCGCCTGCCCATTGAAGCAACCAGAGTACGGATGACGTCCCGGGGGATGGTGGCCCACTCGGCCTGCAAGGCTGCTGCCAGCTCGGGCAGGGTCTGGGGCTGTGGTTGTCGCTGTCGGAGGCGTCGGTCCAACTCGTCCCATAGATGCTCAATTGGGTTCAAATCCGGTGATATTGATGGCCAAGGAAGGACATTAATGTTGTTGTTCTGTAGGAAAGCCGTTGTGAGACGTGCTGTGTGAGGCCTGGCGTCGTCATGTTGGAACACTGCGTTCGCCATAACTGGAACGATGTGTGGCCGGAGGATCTGGTCAATGTAGCCCTGTGCATTCAGGTTGCCCTGCACGTGGACCAGGTCAGTTCTGCCAGTGTGTGAGATGGCTGCCCACACCATGACACTACCCCCGCCGAATCTGTCCACTTCCTGCACGCAGTTTGCCGCATAACGTTCACCACGACGCCTATACACGCGACATCTTCCATCATGACGTCGGAGCAGAAATCGGGACTCGTCACTGAACCACACCTGTCTCCATCGCAGTTGAGGCCATTGTCGATGAATCTGGCACCACTGCAGTCGGAGTCGACGGTGTTGTGGTGTTAAGATGACACCTCTAACTGTACGTCTGGCACGAATTCCTACCTCACGTAGGCGGTTCCGTACGGTCTGGTCGGATATCCTGCGCAAACCTGGTATTGCTGCGGCTGTGGGGGTGGCAGTAGTCAATCGTTCCCGAAGGTGGCGTACCCGGATGTAGCGGTCCTGCCCGGGGGTAGTGACCCGTGGTCGACCGGATCTAGGGAGGTCACGTGTTGATCCATGTTGCTGGTAACGGTCCCACAGTCTGGAGATGGTGCTTGGGGACACATGGAATGCCCTGGCAACGGCCGTTCTGGATTCGCCTGCGTCTAGTCGGCCGATGGCATTGTTTCTCTGCGGTTCACTGAGACGTGGCATGTCCTGGATTGTCAACTGTCGGCCAGATACAGAGGCCAGGCAAGCGAACACCCTGCACTTTTATACTGTCGGTGTTCATGTTGCACGTGCAGACAACGCACGTGCAGTGGTGACATGGTTTGCACGTGGCTGCGTTTTTGCGAATATTCACATTTTGAAACTTTATTTTACAGTAGCTGCGTTTTATCGAATGTAACCGTGGGAATGTGTTTGGGACATGCAATGACCTTATATTCACAAAGCATGAACCGGTAGGAAACATAAAATCGGAGTTATAACCCATTTGTACCCTTTTGCGTTTCTTTTTTTGAAGAGTATATATACATAATACATAATGCACAATGGATTATACATAATAGTTGAAACAAAATACATCAATCTAATTAAAATTAGCTCCACTATTACATGTGGATCTAACAGCAGTCAGTTGGAGCTCATGTCCACCAATCAAAACCTTACTTGCAGAATCCTGCCAGTGATTTAAAAATAATTTGAAAATATTCCGAATTATCCTGAGGGTATACGATATGTTTCATGTGAATTACGAATGCCTTATTTAGACCAGAAGAACTAATTTTAATCGGATTGCGTAGTCTCCAATGTCCAGGTAACATTTCTTCAGTAAATAATAATTTAAATATTGACCAATCACACTTCGCATTTTATAACGTTATTTGGGAGCATACAAATTCTAAAAATATCGGGCGAGTCTATTTTAGTGGCCGCAGTACAGCGAACCATACCAATACGTACGGGATAGGTTATCAGTCTTCAATTTTACATTAAAAATTATTTATTTATTTATAAAACCCCCCAACTAAATCAGTCTTCAGTTTTACATTACAAATTATTTATTTTATGAAATAAAACATGTTTTAAGGCATTCGTAATTCACACGAAACGTCGTATACTCTCAGGATAATTCGGAATGTTTTCAAATTATTTTTAAATCACTGGCAGGATTCTGCAAGTAAGGTTTTGATTGGTGGACATGAGCTCCAACTGGCTGGTGTTAGATTCACTCATTCTCTCTCTCTCTCTCTCTCTCTCTCTCTCTCTCTCTCTCTCTCTCTCTCTCTCTCTCTCTCTCTCTCTCTCTCACACACACACACACACACACACACACACACACACAAACAACCAAATAATAATAACAACAAAAACCCCAAAAACCAAACAAACAATCAGACACGACGAATATACTTGAAAATTGTCTGCACTGGTCGCGGATCCAGAAAGATTGTACTCGGGGTGCATAGTCGATGTTTAATGAATGTGTATACAACCAATATATGTTTTTAGTCGGGGGATGTAGTATTTTGGTCGCCTGGGAGTTTCTATGATATACATGTCAGTGTTCTCACAAATACATTGCAGGTTCCCCTTTTATGTTTCACCCCCACCCACCCCACCCCCAACACACATTGGATACCCCCCAACCTAATTGTATTATCGATGAATTAGGCTTTCCCCCACGACTGGCACATCAAACCTCATGACAAGTACTATCTTGTGTATGGGAAACTACATGTAAAAGATGTGATCTCCCTCCCTCTTCTCCTCCTCCCTCTTCTCCCCCTCCCTCTCTATCCCTTTCAAGGCCGGTTTGTAACGTGTTCGCACCCCCATATCGGCTCCCGTCCAGAGCGAGTTTTAACGACTCGCTGAGGTGTAAGACCACTACACCGATCTCTCTCTCTCTCTGACAACAGTAACTAACCACTGTGGTAATATGTGCCCAGGACAGCATGCTTGAACCTTAACTGGATATATGCCTGAACTATAACTGAAATGAAAGGACACGTGTTTTTTCCCCCGTCCCAGCCAATACACCACGACTGGTATGCCAAAGCCTGTGGTATATATTGTGTCTGTTGCAAAGTACAGCTTTTCGGTAGAAGTTTGTTTTGTTTAACGACACCGCTAGAGCACATTGATTTATTATTAATCACCGGCCATTGAGTGTGAAACGTTTGGTAATTTTGACATATAGTCTTTGAGAGGAAACCCGCTACATTTTTTTCCATTAGTACCAAGGGATCTTTTATTTGGGGGTGATGTGGAGTCATACTCCACCGGAAAATATTAAAAAAAAAAAAAAAAAAAAATTGGCTTGAGCAGGGGGAAGTTTCAATCTACACACATGCTTTTGACACCGCATAGCCGTAATTAAAATGTGCTGAGGTGCAGCGCCGATTTAAGGATCCGCGGGGCCTGTAGCACAAATAACAGCGGGGGGCCCTTCCCAGGATATATATTTTGTAACCCCCTCGGGGAGAGTGGAAAAATGACCTGGGGAAAATAAATGTACACATCACCGCGGGGCCCCCATGAAACGCGGAGTTCGTAGCACGTGCTACATGTGCTACTAGGATAACCGGCTCTGCTGAAGTGTCGTTGAACAGAAATTCGTTTCCTGTCTTGGGCGGTTACCATTGTTTACCCCCGGACATAATGGGGACTTTCAAGGATTTAGAAAACATCTGTCAAACGTCGCAAGACAAGAACAGTCCTTGTAATAAAACATTCACCATTATAAGGTATTTCACTTGTTAATGGTTTATAGTGGACCTTTTGGCTTTGGTTCCAAAACAATTCTTTTCTAAGTGACTGTTGAAACGAGGTCGGGTTTCTTACTCGGGTTTTTAATGCCATTTAATGGTATAGTTTACCACCGAGACTAAGCGATAGGTGACAAGTCACGCAACTGTATACTAGTATTGCTTACGTCTAAGGTTAAATGATATATCAAGTGATTGGATGCCGTACAATTATAAACGATAGAATGATAATATTTGGTATACAAACAGGACAAAAAATACTTAATCATTTAATTTTAATAACAAAACAATATACTGTATATATAATGCTCGTGTAGCGAACATATCACTATCGTTTCCTCGTCTTCTAGCCATGGTAAAGGATTATTATATGACAGAAAAAGTAATATCACAAATAAATTTGCAAGGGAACGACCATATTAAAACATGGTGTCTATTTGTCGCGGTACTAGAAGCCAGTGAATAAATATTCTTCTCCGTTTTCTTTTTAATTAAGGTTGATTTAATCAACTGGTTTTAATGTATCTATAAATAATCAACTGTACATACTTTTTCTTATTTTTTTTTCAATTACTTATTGTAGTTAATTACGTGCTGTGTGTATAGTGTTTTTTTCTTGTATTTTGTAATTTATGTTTTGTAAACTGTACCTTTGCCAATAAAAAAGAAAAAGAAAAAATATATATCAAGTGATAATATAACTGGTACGCACGTCTTATGCATTAAAATATTATTAATTCACTATTAACAAATGCCTATCGTACAGTAACATAAACTCCATTTTGTTAAGTATAACATTTTACATGGTCGATATATACCATCGACATCCCAAACTGCGTTCATCTAACGACAAAAACATTAATACGATATTTACGGAAATAATATTCAAAAATGTTCAGCTACAATACGTGAAACAAAATAAATTGCAAACAGTTAACGTGAAAAATCAACAATGTGGACGTAAAACAAATCCATTCTAGTAAACAAAAGTGAAGCACCCTCCAGTGAACAGGAAAGAATGCAACGTTTCTGTGTTCAGGCGTAGCGTAAACTCTATTAACGTGCCTCTATCCAATTAAGGTTCAGGCACGTCTCTCCCACACCCAGTCTCTGGCATGGCCAGTGGTCGAGTGTGGGACAGATAAAGTATCTGTGTTCAGGCTCATGCGTTTGCAAAAAAGTATCATACCGCGCATGTGCGGTTCGTCATTTTCCATTTTTAAGGTCACTACATGAAACATATGTTTCTTAACTAAAAAGTAAAGTTTGTTTTATTTAACGACGCCACTAGAGCACATTGATTTTTTTATCTTATCATCGGCTATTGGACGTCAAACATATTATGGTCATTCTGACACTGTTTTTTAGAGGAAACCCGCTGTCGCAAGGGATCTTTTATTTGTGCTTCCCACAGGCAGGATAGCACAAACCATGGCCTTTGTTGAACCAGTTATGGATCATTGGTCGATGCAAGTGGTTTACACCTACCCATTGAGCCTTGCGGAGCACTCACTCAGGGTTTGGAGTCGGTATCTGGATTAAAAATCCCATGCCTCGACTGGGATCCGAACCCAGTACCTACCTACCTATATATTTATATATATATATTGAGTGGCAATTTCTAGTAGTAAGCTAGACCTTACTAGTCACTAGTAGTGTACTTTTACTTCAGTGATTTTCAGATATTGGTGTATAGATCTTTCTTACACACCCGTTGATGAGAACATCATTCGTTATTTTTGATAACACATGGTTGTTTACACATGTACGTGTGTTAACAATTTCAAGACATACGACTGGATGCTCCCAGGTGATAAGCAGGGCCCCGATCCACGAAGCGACCTTGGCGCTAAGATCACCGTAACTGTATAACTACTGTAATCACATAAGGTGATCTTAGTACTACAATCGCTTCGTGGAACGTGGCCCAGGTCACCACTGCCATACATCCAATGAAAAACTACACGATGGAAATCGATTACATTGTGACGTATAGTTAACCTGACAATCATGGGTCTGTGACGCGTAAATTAGCTTCAAGTGCAACGGCTGTAATTAACCTTTAGTCGAAAAAGGTGTTAAAATTTGCTTAAAATGTGGTTTTTGAGGATATGTAAGAAATAGAATACATTCGTGTTCGTTGGATACCATTTATCTCACAACTCGTTGTTTAAAAACGTATCAAACTCGCTTTCGCTTGTTAGATACATTTTAAAACACCTCGTTTTGAGATAAATGGTATCTAACGGCCACTCATGCATTATTCTCTATATAACATATTTGCCCATGTGATAAAAGTTTCTAACGGTGGATGTGTGCACGTCAGATGGTTCTTTTTGGATATAGAGCAGTTAAATAAAATTAAAATTCGTGAAAACCTATGCGCCTGTAGAAGGTCTGTTATATATATTATGTGTATCTATAATTTTGTATTTATTTATTTATTTTATAAACATCATGTTAATACTCATGCGCGCCATGTCACTAATGTAACCCAATTATGTGTGCATGTGATTTTACGTTATACAACTTGTAGGCCTATATTAACACTATATCTCTGTTTATATATATTTTGTGTTCAATGGCCATTAGGCCTAATGCAAATAAAGTTGTACATAATTACCAGCATGAATCGAAAATTGGATTTGAATGTGAAACAAAATGGCATTAATCATCATTTGTGAAAATTTGGACGAATGGATGAAAATTGGCACAAATGTTAAAATGCGCCCAAAGTTCCCGCGTTTACCGTTAGGGGGCTTTTAGCATGTTGACAAATGCTACTTAGCCTTTAGTTAGTTCATTATCGAAATTTCCACTTTTCCCACCCAAGTTTCGATCCATGCGCCCATATTTTCACAAACGTTATTTTAATTAACAGTTAAGTTCTTCACTGGATATGAACCATAGATCTGATGTGCTTACAACCACATACACAACAATGAAACAAGTCTTATCCTAACCAAACTAAAGGTAATTTTAGATTCAATCTGATTAAAATTAAAATTAATAACTAACAGACCAGTAGAGCTAATTTTATTCAGATTGATTGCCAGACTAGCAGCTGAAGCGTGTACAAGGCATATTTTAATTTTAAATCTTAATAAACAACAGAAAAGATATTTATTATATACATAGCAATGAAATATATAGATCTACAGAAACCATAAAAGTGATATTCGGTGAAAAGTCATATTTTCACTCTATTTTAGTTACAATGAAAATAAGGCCTAGAAATCGTTTTTACTTTTTTAACAAGGTCATGATTAAATTATCTCCCTTGTAAATTATTCTGTTTTGATTATCGAGGGCAGTGTCACTTCTTCGTATTTTAGTTTGATGATTACCAATGCATCTGATCGTATTTAAAAAATAAAAAATGTAATTTAAACAATTGTACCTATAAAAAGTGATATGAAGTACAATTAAGATAAAGTATCTAAAACTGACTGAATACGAAGCTAAATAATGAAGAGTGCAAGTTAACATTAAATTGGGCGTTCGATTCGTTTTGTTTTTGTGAATTTTATTAAATGAATGTTAATTTAATAATTAAATAAATATAATTTTTATTCATTTTTTAAAAACGTCTATGGTCAAATTCCATCGGAACAAATATATCATGACGTTACGTGTTTTTGAAAGGATAAGCGAAATATATTAACAAGCGAAATATATTTTTATAAATTGGGAAAGATGTATATAATAAATAGACCATTTCATGATGTGTTTTTTTTTAATACAATTTTTATGTCAACGAGTAATGTGTGAAAATATAGTGTTCACACATCACGAGTTGACATAAAAATCGTATTCGAATAAAAACCATAAAATAGCCTCTACATATTAATCAAAGTAGGATTCTAATAATTATTGTTGCTGTTTATAGAAGAACATATATCTGAACACAGTTCATATATATGTGTGTGTATTATATACATAGCAATGAGATATACAGATCTATAGAAACCATAAAAGTGATATTCAGTGAAAAGTAATATTTTCACTATATTTTAGTTGCACTACTACTACTACTACTACTAATAATAATAATAATAATTTAAAAAAAAAAAAAAAAAAAAAAAAAAAAAAAGTTGGAACGGCCTACAAATTGCAGTGGAAGGAATGTTTTTTTAAAATTTATTTAACGACGCACTCAACACATTTTAATTACAATTATATGGCATCAGACATTTGGTTCAAATTGCAGTGATACGTTGACATGCTGAATCCAGATGTGTTTAAGTAACGGTTGTAAGGTTACAGAGCATCTAACATAGAATTTTAGGGATTTAATACAGAAGTACATACGGGGAATTACCCCAGGCATGGAATGGTAGTTTTAGATATTAAACCTTGCAGCATACTAAAAGTGTCACGTTCCTATTGTTTATCGTTACAAGGACTTAGAACCTGTACGCCCAGGTCAAACTGACACTATAATGGTGTCAGAATCCGGAGGTTTTTTGTAACAAAAAAAGGTGAACTTTGGAGTATTTCCAGAAATAGGAAATCGCGGCCTCGTCTTGTCAGTTCAATTAGCAAAATTAGTTTCACATCAGAATATTTTGCGCAAATGATTTGCCGAATCAAGGGAAATAACCGCATTTGTAACTATCCTAACAGGACAGACAGAGTTATACCCCTTGAACTATTTGTCGGTTTTTCGTCTACCGTTAAATCATTGAACATTAAAAACAAAAATGGCAGAAAATGAGAACAGAGAAGTTGCTGAACAAGTGTTGAGACACCAATTTCGACCTAAAATTCCTGTTCCAAGTAAATTAGAGGTACATGCACGAAATATTGAGGTAGTATGGAGAAAGTTCAAACGGCAATGGAGCAATTACGAAATTGCAACAAGATTAGAGACTGAGTCACCTAAATACCGTAGGCTACTTCTGTCTTCTTGGCATGCGTAGGTGAAGAAGCCTTCGACATATTTGATGGTTTTTCTTTTGGACAAGATGAAGATACAAATGACATTTGACGATGTGCTAAGAAAATTTGAGCAGTTTTGCATAGGCGAAACATTTCTCTTCAACAAAAGGAACGAAGAAGAGGGCGAGACAATCGATGCATATGTAACTTCACTGTGGAAACTCGTCAAAACATGCAATTTTAATACATATGAGGACCGTATGCTCAGAGACAGGATAGTACTTGGAGTGAGAGATGACAGTTCGTCAGAAACTCTTGGAGGATAGAAAGTTGACATTGTCATCGTGCCGAGCACACGAGTCTTCACACATACAAGCAAAAGCAATTACGAGCAGTGCACCAGGGGTCATAGACAGAGTGAACAGGAGATATAGCCCGGGAACCAAACATACTATGCAACAAAAGAAATGCAAGAAATGTGGAAGGCCACATAAACCACATGATGTTTGTCCAGCCAAAGATGCCGAATGCCGTAAGTGTTCTAAAATGGGACATTATGCTGCAATGTGTTACAGCAAGGTTGGCAAGCCGGGTGAACAGAAAACTAGGTCTCACCGAGATGTTAGTGGTGTGACTGAAGATTCAAGAGAAAATGCATTTCTAGGTGCAGTTTCCAAGATGGGGGTCGCATCTTGGTATGTTAATGTGTTCATGGAGAACCAAAGTGTGCGTTTCAAGATGGACACAGGTGCAGATGTAACTGTCATCCCAGAGGGCTGTGTACCAGAGATAAAAACTCTACTTCAGAAGTCTATGAAAGAACTGTTTGGCCTTGGCCAAAACTCACTGAATGTGTTGGGCAAGTTCAGCACTAGGATGAAGTTTAAAAATGCTGTTACAACTCAAGATGTCTATGTTGTGAAGAATCTGCAAGAGCCACTGTTAGGCAGGCCGGCGATTGAAGCATTACAACTGATAAAACGTATCGAGTCAGTTCAGAGTACATCCAGTAGTTACAGAGAGGTATATCCTAAGCTCTTCTCGGGTCTGGGTAAAACAAAGGAAACCTACAAGATTAGACTGCGAGAGAATGCTGTACCATATGCCGTCTCTGCTCCAAGACGGGTACCACTGCCACTGCAGATGAAGGTAAAAAAAAGAACTGAACCGCCTGGAAGAGCTAGATGTGATTCGTCCGGTGACCACACCAACAGACTGGTGCGCACTAATAGTAGTGGTGCCTAAAGAGAAGAAAGACACAATCCGCTTGTGTGTAGATCTGACAAAGTTGAACGAGAGTGTCAAGCGAGAAAACTATCCTTTTCCTTCCACGGACCAGCTGTTGGCACAGCTTGCAGGAGCGACAGTGTTTACTAAGTTGGACTGTAATAGTGGTTTCCACCAAGTGCCATTAGATGAAGGTTCACAAGAGCTAACAATGTTTATTACTCCATTTGTGCGCTTTTGTTATAAAAGGCTTCCCTTTGGAATTTCTTCAGGTCCTGAGGTGTTTCATCGCATCATGTCACAGTTGTTGTCTAACATCCCAGGAGTAATTTGTGACATTGATGATGTCCTGGTGTCAGGGTGCAGCCAGCAGGAACATGAACAGAGGCTGAAGGAGGTTTTGCAGAGACTGGAAGATGCAGGGGTGACCTTAAATGAAAAATGTTTTTAATCAGAGCCATATTAAGTTCTTGGGACATATCATCTCTAAGGAAGGTGTGCAGATGGATCCAGCAAAAGTAGAAGCGATCCAGAAGTTACCTCGTCCCCAAAATGTGCCAGAATTGCGCCGTGTTCTGGGCATGATTAACTGCGCAGAAGTTTGCTCCAGACCTCGCTGACCAGACCAGACCTCTCCGGGAGTTCCTAAAGAAAAACATTCAGTGGACTTGGGAAGAAGCACAGGAACAGGCGTGTGCGTGTGCTCATTATAGTCCAGACCGACCTACCAAGGTGTCTGCAGATGCATTGTCCTATGGACTGGGAGCAGTCCTGCTTCAAGAAAAAGAATTGATGATAAGTTTTTACTGCCATGTATGAAACGTTACAACATGGAAAGAGAAATGTCCAAAGTTATGGAAACGAGCAATAGTCCACGAAAAGGCGCACCTGCCATATGCAAATGAGCCACATCACTAGAGTGGGTCCAGAGCGAAGTTCAGACAGTCGGTAGTGAGTGTGTCCACCTTGAGCATTGATACTGGCCTGGCACCGTCGTCTCATTGAGGCCACTAAACGCTGGAGAAAGTTCCTGGGAATGCCATTGCAGATCTGAAGAAGGATCAGCCGGAGTGTCTTGCTGAGAGGTTGTCACGGGTGGTTGGCAGCTACGGGGACAGTCCCTGACCTGGTTGTTTTGTTGATATCGTTGCCATAAGTGCCATATGGTGTTTCTGTGGACGTTGAATTGACGTGCAACGTCAAGCTACGAGGTCCCAGATTCAAGCATCCCTGTGACTCGCCATCTGTCATTTTCACTGAGGCGTGGCATGACGAAATTGCATCAAACAGTTCACTAATGGCGTTTTTCTGACTTCTGGACTTCTGAAGGCTGCACAGAGTGGCAATGATTTGCGACTGAATGTCTGGCCTTTCATAGTGAACACTGGACAGGATTTCTCCTGAATATTCCATGTTTCTTGCACAAAGCATGCAATCGTGCAATAACTGCTTGGTTGCATTTCATCCAGCTGTTTCATACACATTTTCTCTGGTTTACATCCATAAATCCATTCACAAATTTATTACTCCAAACAGTCCATGTCACAATAACTTTTATCTTTTAGTATACACTCACACACACACACATTCTCTCTCTTTCTCTCTCTCTCTCTCTCTCTCTCTCTCTCTCTCTCTCTCTCTCTCTCTCTCTCTCTCTCTCTCTCTCTCTCTCTCTCTCTCTCTCTCTCAGAATTATTGGGAGGAGGGGTGCCTGAATAGCATTTCGTTCTACCAGAGTCAAAGCAACCACCATGGTTATTCCTTGTATAGTGATATCCTGCATCACATTCCTGTGGAGGTCAACTTTGAAAACAGACAAAAGGATACTAAAATAATAATAATAATAATATAGTGGTAATATTAACTAATTATCGGTTAATGCATGTACGTTTGTATAATCATTAACAAGTTTATAGTGCACCTGAACAAAGCGGATCCTTTTTTTACATATAATAAATATAAATTTTTCATGCATAGACATCATTTTAAATGTGTTATTTTGTAATTAGAGGTTATTGCCAGAGTGTTTCGATATTGTCAATATTTAGGAATACAGATTGTATTATGCGAGCCTCTGTTCACATTCATGTGTTGTAAATTAGTTAATTGGTTGTTGTGTTCAAACGTGTTAGTCCTGTGTCGGATCACTGGCTATCCAGAGACTGGACCCGGGATGGACATGACTGAAACTTTAGTTGGTAAATTAGTTAACTGGTTGTTGTGTTCAAATGTATTGATAAATTAGTTAACTAGTTGTTTTGTTTCAGGCGAAGGAAGTATCTCGACTTCAATATGAAGAAACCATAAGGGATCTTGAGGTAGGAGTACTGATACATTCGTATGTGCCATTGGCCAAACAAATCAATGAATTAACCAATTAAAGGAAATGTTTTATTTAACTCGACACATTTTATTTATGGTTATATGGCGTCGGAAATATGGTTAATGACCACACGGATACTGAGAGGAAACCCGCTGTCTCCACCTCATGGGCTACTCTTTTCGATTAGCAGTAAGGGATCTTTTATATGCATATCCCACAGACAGGATAGTACATCCTTTGTCACACCAGTGTGGTGCACTGACTGGAACGAAGAATTAACCAATCAAATAATTTTATATATTCACACTTTTGTCACTAAATGGATTTATAACTTAAAACGAATTTGCCTTTCATCACGATACACATGTACATAAGATTGGGAGGTGAAAGTTTACCATTTAAAATCAGTAATGATAGTTAAAACAAAATACTCTACTGTTTGTATAAAAGACTGGTACCGAATGATAAAAACGA
Organism: Gigantopelta aegis; assembly: GCF_016097555.1. Lineage (NCBI taxonomy): Eukaryota > Metazoa > Mollusca > Gastropoda > Neomphalida > Peltospiridae > Gigantopelta > Gigantopelta aegis. The sequence goes on from NC_054704.1 coordinate 50,018,444, forward strand.
AGAGTTAAAGTCTGTTTTGTTTAACGACACTACAAGAGCACATTGGTTTATTAATCATTGGCTATTGGATGCCAAACATTTGGTAATTTTGACATATAATCTTAGAGAGGAAGCCCGCTACGTTTTTCCATCAGTGGCAAGAGATCTTTCTTTTCACATTACCTGTCCTCAAACAAGGGCACCCCCCCCCCCCCCCCCCCACGCAAGTGGTCTGGTCCGAACATCCCAACAGCCAATGGGATGTCCTAAATTCTTCTACTGCATACTGCTCTCTAGTTCCGGTCACATGACTGTAACTTCCTTCTTTTTCTCTTCGCTAAAGGGTCTGGACGTCCTTTTGCTTGGCTCGGTTTTGGAGTCGACTTTTTTATAAGACCTTTGATTTTGTATTCATGTTTGGGTGAAATATTTTTCACCTTCGTTTCGTTAGCTTTCGTATGTCTTTCGCGTATTTCGTTTGACTTGCCAAGCGTTAATTGCATGAAATGTTGTTTATATTGCCGGTTGTCGTGTCGGATGCCATTTGCAAAATGGCGTCTTTATTTACTGGCTTTGTGTTTGTGTTATGGTTGGTTTTTCTTTCTTTTCACAGATTGAAAAATTACTATTATCATGTCTGATAATGTTCAGCGACTAGTTCGAGCGTGTTTACGCTGCAAGAAGTTCACTGCCGGCGGCGTCTCTCACAACTTATGTCCAGGTTGTCGTGTTCCGTGTGGCCTCACTTCAAGATGTGACCTTTGTTCGGGCTTGTCTGATGTCGAGTTCGCGGCTTACCTGAAGGTGGTGTCAGCGAGGACCAAGAAGGTGGAGTCTTCGCCTTCAATTGCTGACTCTGTGGCGGAAGTGTTACGTTCAATTCTACCGACCATGCTGAAAGAAACGATGACGTCAATGGCGATCTTACCCAAACCGGCGGTTTCGGGGTCAGGTCCGGTTCCAGTCCCCTCTTCAGGGGGTGCAGCTTCTTTAGCTCCACCGATACCTAAGACTTCGGATGACAGGCCTGCGGTCTCTACGCAGCCCTCTAAGAAGCCGGCTCATGCAGATAGACGTTCCACGGACTCCAAGGCTCACCGATCTTCGGCGGGGAAATCATCTTCGGCGCATCGGAGCCGGGACCATAGCCGTTATCCACAACCTGTACGGCTCCCTACGGGTTCCATGGATCGTCAGCGCTGACCTTCGATTGATGTGACTTCCAGGGCCTCCTAGGGTTCTCGACGGGACCGTCCACGGTCCAGTTCACCGGCGGCTTCCATTTCAGCAGATTGATTGGCCCATGCTCGAGTTCTTTGAGAATTTGGGGATGCAGCGCCTACAGCGGTTTCTATCATTGATGAGCCTGACCATATGACTATGAGGGATTGCTTGGCGGCCGTCTATGACATGTTGCCATCCTTGCCACATCCACCAACGCCGTCCAAGAAGGGACCAACACCGATGATAGCGACTGATGTCCCTCCGGAAGATGTGGTTATCCGTTCCTTGGCAGCCGGTACACTCGTATCCAACGTGGCGACAAATTTAGACCGCACCTTTAAAGAGACAGCGTCCTTTGTCGCCTTCCCATCTTGGAATCACCGTATGTATCCGGTGTTTGACATGCCGTTTAAAGATGGGGCTCCGTCTTTGGACGAAGATGTTCACCGTCTTGGGAAGTCGTCAACTGTGGATTTGACGGACAAACAGGTCCAAGCCATGGATACTGCCCAGAGACGTTGTTTGTTTGTGTTGTCTTACTTGGACGTTTTCCTTGCTGCGATGGCCACCCAGGCAAGCGCTGTTTCAACAATTGGTGCAGGCTTTCCTGACATCTTCGGTTACCTCTATGTCATCGATGTTGATGCAGTACTGTCACCAGGCTTATCTGAAAAAGTCAACCTTGGATTTCCAGCATAAGAAGGAGCTGTTAGCTCAACCGTGGTCCACAACAAAGCTGTTTGCAGGCAAGATTTCTGACGTGGTGACGGCCAATGATAAAGACCAACAGTCGACAGCAACTGTCAAAGCTTTACAACTTATTTCGACGTTGGAATCCACAAAGCGAAAGTCTACGTTCACTGCACACCCACCATCTAAGCGCTGGAGAGGTTCCTTTCGAGGGCCGACGCCATATAACCGTAAATAAAATGTGTTGAGTGCATCGTTAAATAAAACATTTCCTTCCACTTCCTTTCGAGGTCAACCTTCTCGAAGGTTTCCTGGACAAACGACCATCTGGTCTTCCCGCTCGGAACCAGGGGATGCCTGGCACATGTTGATGTCAGCCAACCAATCTTGGACTGCTCAGATTGTCTCGACCTACGCCCGCCCCTGATTTTGAACCAGAACAACGACTGGGTTTTGACGCTTCCAGTGTGCAACACACCGGTCGAAATATCCATGGTCGGAAGTCGACTTCGCCGTTATTGGTGAAACTGGGAGACACTTTGCCAAGATTCGTTTGTCACGTCGATCTTGAAGACAGGGTATCATCTGCAATTGTCTTCTATCCCTCCATTGACCACTTCACCTCGAGAACCGCGGCATTCCGTATTACAAGTCAAGGTCCTACAGGAGTCCGTCAACAAACTGGTGGAGAAGGGAGCCGTTCGCAGCATTTCGGAAGCAAGTCTAACACCCGGCTTTTACTCGGACATCTTCCTCGTGCCGAAGAAAGATTCACCGGAGCTGCGTATGATCCACAACTTGGCGTTTTTCAACGACCACTACCTGCTTCCTCCTCCGTCCTTCAAGATGTTAACGTTGCGAGATGTCCTTGCCGTGATCAAACTAGGGGATTGGCTTGCCTCGCTAGATCTCAAGGACGCCTACCTTCACGTTCTGATGCATGCCGATTGTCATCGCTTCCTCCGGTTCGTACTACAGGGTCGGATTACGAATGGACAGTCCTGCCCTTTGGGATATCCATAGCGCCATGGCTGTTCACCAGAATCACAACTCCGATGTCCCGCTTCCTGCATCACAGAGGTATATCCTTTTACCCGTACCTCGACGATTGCCTGATGAAGTGCCACACCAAGACAGGGCTTACTGCTCATGATGTTGCCTTCATCATGGATTTTCTCAAGCATCTGGATGGATTATCAACATCGGCAAATTTCGACTGGCTCCCACGCAGTCTCTACAGTTCATAGGCGCTTGGCTTCGACCCGACCTGGGTCTCGTTCAAGTCCCTCTAGACCGTTGGGAGAAGATCCAGACCATGATTGCCATAGCCCTCACCGCTCCAATGACCTTCCACGGTTGGCAGAGTCTCCTGGGTCTTCTCACTTCCACCCAGGATTTGACACTCAGAGGTCGTCTCCAGTTGCGGCACTTGCAGATGTTTCTCAACCCGTTTGTTCGTTTTAACAATCCGGACTTGATAATCTCGCTCCCGGACAATCTACGCTCCAGCCTGCAGTGGTGGCAGCTCCAATCGAACATCTTAGACGGCGTCTCTATGCGGCCCTTCCTAGCCACTCATCACCTGTTCGTCGACGCATCACTGGAAGGTTGGGGAGCCCATCTCAGCAACCAGACTACTTCAGGGCTGTGGTCTCCCGGCGAACTCGGACTCCACATCAACCTGCTAGAGTTGTTGGCAGTCTACTACGCTATCCTTCATTGGCGACAGATGTTGACAGGGGCCTCTCTCATGGTGGCCACAGACAGTACCACCGCGGCGGCTTATATCAACCGTCAGGGCGGAACTCACTCCAGCAGTCTGCTGCAGTTGACTTATTGTCTCTACAAGCTGGTCGACGAGATTCTGCTGCAAATTCGGTCTCGCCATATTCCAGGGGTTTCCAATGTACTAGCTGAAACGCTGTTTCGGCCGTCGTCTCCACAGCCGACGGAATGGATGCTCCATCCCGAAGCGTTTCGATGGGTGTGCAACAGACTTTGGACACCAAACATCAATCTCTTCGCCACACGATTCAACATCAGCTGAGGGTTTACATGTCTCCGGTGCCAGATCCCGAAGCTCTGGATCTCAACGCCTTGGCCATCAGCTGGGAACAGATGGACGCGTACGCTTTTCCTCCACCAATCCTCCTTCCAAGGGTGCTTCAGAGGTTTCAGCTGTACCATTGTCGCCTGTTGCTCATTGCTCCGATTGTTCCAACTGCATGCGTGGACTTTATCTCCAAGAGTTTGAGGAAGAAAGGTTTTTCTTCGCAGTCCACGGCAGCCATTTTGAAAGCGCACAGATCATCTACTACTGTGGCTTACAACCTCAGATGGCTTTGCTTTCACCGATGGTGTGTCCGGCAAAAACTCAAACCTCAGACGATCCAGATACCTCGTCTTGCTGATTTTTTGCTGCATCTGCGGACCGCTTTATGATTGAAGGAGTCTACCATCGCTGGGTACGTTTCGGTCATCGCTACTGTTCGTGATGTCGCTACTGGAACGAAGTTATCGGGTATTCCTGAGATCCATAAGATGATCAAAGGGTTTCACCTTGAGGATCAAGTACATCGGTTTCGGCCACCAAGATGGGACCTGAATCTGGTGTTACGAGCGTTATCGACCGCACCTTATGAGCCGATCGAATCCTCTTCCCTGCAAGACTTGCCCATGTCTCAGAACTCCATGCTCTTGATGTGGACTTGGTACGTTTTCCCCGAGATCGTCGTGCGGTTTACTCATGAACTTTGTTGCAAAGAATCAGTTACCAGACCAAGCGCCTTGTTCGTATGTTGTGCAGGCTCTCTCCTCTATTGTTGGTCCAGCGGATGTTGAGGACTTGGCATTGTGCCCTGTCAGAGCCCCCTGCACCAGTACATTGAGAGGACCAGATC
>NC_054704.1:50023436-50028436 GCF_016097555.1 Gigantopelta aegis
CTTCTAAGACTATATGTAAAAAAATGGTTTGACATCCAATAGCCGATGATTAATAAATCAATGTGCTCTAGTGATGTCGTTAAACAAAAAAACACAAAAAAAATTCAATTGCGAACATCAAATATACATGGCTATCGTTATGGTACATTTTTGTGCAGCACCCTTTTACATGAAAAGGCTTTGTCCTTCATAGTTGGAATATTATAACAGATACGTGTATATATTTTACGACTTTCTTTTGGAATGCAGGAATGTGTCAGATCTGTTTAGTTATTGTTTTATCATTGACTAAAGTCAGTATAAACACATAAATTGTCTTGACATTTAATAATTGATTGGTGGATGACGTTGGGTTGTAATCTTTGTGAGTGTGTGTGTGTGGGTTTTTTTTATCGTTATTCACTTTGACTCAGAATTGTTTAATGGGTGTATGTATGGGACAAATGTTGGCGTGCTTCCATCAAAAAAAAAGAAAAAAAGTTCAAGCCTGTCTAACTTCGCCAGAGACAACTGCCCAAGACAGGTATTGTTTAATGGCAATTTCAAATGTTATAAAGGTCAATATTTTTTATATTAATATGTTTTTGGAAATAGATGTTAAGATTAAAACGACCCCCCCCCCCCCCCCCCCCCCCCCCCCCGGGTAAATTTTAGGTGAGCCACGTTTTACGTCAATACACACCTTTATTTTTCGAATTTGTAGTTAAGAGTAAACAAGGTTCACTGCAGAATGACGTGTAGACACTGCGTGAATTATCTGATTATATCTGCATGGATACAGATTACAGCCAGACTTTACGTAATTAGGATAAAGCAGCAGGGGAAAAAAAAAACACAAAAAAACATAAAGAAAAAGAAAGAAAGAAAGAAAGAAAGAGTGTGTATATTGTTCATATCATCTGCAATCGAGCTTCCTCTGTTACCTGTAAAAAAGATCGACGCTCGGTGGAGTCGTGGTTAGGCCATCGGTATACAGGCTGGTAGGTACTGGGTTCGGATCCCAGTCGAGGCATGGGATTTTTAATCCAGATACCGACTCCAAACCCTGAGTGAGTGCTCCGCAAGGCTCAATGGGTAGGTGTAAACCACTTACACCAACCAGTGATCAAAAACTGGTTCAACAAGGGCCATGGTTTGTGCTATCCTGCTTGTGGGAAGCGCAAATAAAAGATCCCTTGCTGCTAATCGGAAAGAGTAGCCCATGTAGTGGCAACAGCGGGTTTCCTCTCAAAATCTGTGTGGTCCTTAACCATATGTCTGACGCCATATAACCGTAAATTAAAATGTGTTGAGTGCGTCGTTAAATAAAACATTTCTTTCTTTCTTTCTTTCTTTAAAAATGAACTGTGTAATAATGCAAATCCTCGCCACAATATCCACTCATTTACTTCATTTAAGGGTTTATCCTGAAGTTGGTCTAAAAGACGTCACACCGAAGGTGAACCTGAACTTATAGGTTAATGAGGCAACTGATCTTTGTATGGCTCAATTACTTCCGGTAATTGCTATTAAAATTTGAGTACTTTCTCACAGACCGAACGGCTTGGTCGCTTGTTCGCCATGAAAATCATTTCTCGCTTCGATGGAAGCTATATTTAAATCGTACTAATGAGGGGGGAAAAAATCCCACTTAAAAATGCACTGCTCTTCATATTTTTTCCCTCTCGTGTTCGAGCAGTTTTTAGTGGATAATTAGGATGCTTTGATAAGAAGCCAAATGACTGGTGCACCCGTTTGAGAATTGGACTCTCTCCAAGAGGATCATTGGGTCACTGAGTTGTTTCTAATTCAATCCAGTAATTTCTTTTAATTTTATATAAAGTCTGTGAAAAAAGTAATTCAAAAGTAATATAATATGTTTATAATGGATGGATTAAAAGGATTTAAAAAAAAGAAATTTGGTTTGTTTAGCGACATTGATTTATTAATCATCGGCTATCGTATATCAGACATTTGGTAATTTTGAGAGGAAACCCGCTACATTGTTTTCATTAGTAGCAAGATATTTGTTATATGCACCATCTCACATACAGGATAGCACATACCACGGCCTTTAATATGCTAGTCGTGATGCACTGGTTGGAACGAGAAATAACCCAATAGGCCCACCGACGTGGATCGATCCCAGATCGACCGCGCATCAAACGAGCGCTTTATCACTTAAACGTTATGTACACTGCATACCACTGAGATGCGGACAGTTAAACACCGACGTGGATCGATCCTAGACCGACCGCGCATCCAGCGAGCGCTTTACCACTGGAATACGCCCCGCCCATAAAAGGATTAATAATAATTTATCATTATTTTTAAAAGACTATAAATATCAGTTCATTAGAGTAGCTTCCATTCTTAAAAAAAAGATCTATTATAATATCATCATAAAGAGAACAGTAAATAGGAAATAAAACAGGTTTCTTTCATGACTTTCTAAATGTTCTTTGTACCTGTTTCTTATCTTAGGGGCGCTGTACCACTTTCGGAACATTTGACAGTGAACATGATCGAAGTAAAGCGTTCGCTCGATGCGCGGTCGGTCTGGGATCGATCCCTGTCGGTGGGCCCACTGAGCTATTTCTCATTCCAGCCAGTGCACCACGACTGGTATATCAAAGGCCGTGGTATGTACTACCCTGTCTGTGGGATGGTGCATATAAAAGATCCCTTGCTGCTAATCGAAAAGAGTAGCCTATGAAGTGGCGACAGCGGGTTTCCTCTTTCAATATCTGTGTGGTCCTTAACCTAATGTCAGACGCCATATAACCGTAAATAAACTGTGCTGAGTGCGTCGTTAAATAAAACATTTCCTTCTTCTTCTTGATCGAAGTGGACCAATAATTAACTGATGTAGTTCTACACTGTTCAGTCCGAAAAAAGCAAAAATGTCACCCAGTTAGCGATTTCAATAAACAACACACTAAAAGTAACAATTACATACATCAAGAACACCTATGTCTACTCATATCCATACAACTAAAACTATGTGGATGAAAAGCAAATTATAATCTACGTTTTGTAACACCGCGAAAACTGAATTCATATTTATAAAAGCATTAACCTATATAAATATGATAAGTATATATTATAACAACGTAATTCACAAGAGTTTATTCGTCCCTTAAGTTTGTCATGATGTCGATAAAGACGGTCACAGGAAATAGGAAGTTCACTAACAGCGCGCATCCGAAACGCATCCGACAACAAGGTCACTGACATTTTATAGTTCAGACCAGCCGGAGTATGACGGACATTTGGATGGCTATGACGCTCTCGCGTATAACTAAACTGTCCAAATGTCCGTCTAGCTCTCTTACAGTCAGAGTACTCGGGCTAAGTTCAGACCAATAAACGTCCATGTGTATGCAGAGTCGGAGAGGGGCGTGGGGGGGGGGGGGGGGGGGGGGGGGGGGGGGCGGGTTGGGTAGAGGGAGAGCATTAAGGCCAGAAAATCGCGAGTCACGTCAGTCAGAGTTCAACCTAAAGATTCAAGCTACTTGTTTATGTTCTTAGTTAGTTTGTTTTATTTAACAACGCCACTAGAGCACATTGATTTATTAATTATCCGCTATTGGATGTCAAACAATTAATAATGTTGACATATAGTCTTAAGATGAAACCCGCTACATATTTTTTTCCATTAGTAGAAAGGAATCTTTTATATGCACCATCCCACAGACAGGATGGCACATACCACGGCCTTTGGTGCACCGGTTGGAACGAGAAATACCTCAATGGGCCCACCGACGGGGATCGATCCCAGAGCGACCGCGCAGCAGGACACATATAGATGTGCGCTTTACGTCCCGCCCCTGTATGTTCTTCGAGTCATCATCTCGTTCAATTAATTGTCTTACTACGTTTGAGAACGATTAAAGTTTTCATACACACGCGTCGCCTACATTGAAAGTGGTAAAGGGAAAGGGAGTGTCTTTCTTTTAATTTTGATTCTTGATTCTGAGGGGGCGGGGGCGGGACGTAACCCAGTGGTGAAGCGCTCGCTTGATGCGAGGTCGGTCTAGGATCGATCCCCGTCGGTGGGCTCATTGGACTATTTCTCGTTCCAGCCAGTGCACCACGACTGATATATCAAAGGCCGTGGTATGTGTTATTTTGTCTATGGGGTGGTAAATATAAAATATCCGTTGCTACTAATGGAAACATTTTTCGGGTTTCCTCTTCAAGATGTTTGACACCTAATAGCCGATGGTTAATAAATCAATATGCTCTAGTCGTGTCGTTAAACAAAACAAACTTTAACTTTCTTGATTCTGATTTATTTTTTCAGTCTGCGTGCCTGTGGCTATCTTCTTTATTTGGGTGAAGCCATACAATCAGGGCTTCTTCTGCGATGATCGGTCACTGCAGTATCCGCATCGCCACGACACGATATCGACGCCGATACTGATGATCATGGGATTGGGAATACCGGTAACAATGGTGGGTACATCTCTCGGTGACGGCGCTTCTGGGTGGGGTGTGAGTCAGTTTTGTTAACAAGCAAACAAGAAGGCGCGTGCGCAGGAAATCATTCGGGGGGGGGGGGGGGGGGGGCAACACGGGATCATGTCTATGTTCCTTCAGGTCTATGTTTCCTAACCCAAACCCCTAACCCGTACATAGAGCTGAGGGAATATAAAGCTGACCCCGTCAACACTGTTACGCGTGAAGGTTCTATGAGAGAACTGTTCAAGCACCCTTGTCATGACATAACCTCTGATTTGACCAGAGAATTTTGTTCATCTCAGGGGCGCTACAGGTCGAGCGAGTAAGGTAACCTCCCACCCCACCCCCACCCCCCACACACACATACACATACGGACACTTACGGACACACACACACACACACACACACACACTGAACACAGTCCCCCCTCTATTAAGTGGGATTGGTACATTTTGGAACAGTATATATTGCCAACTAGTGGGTTTTTGCCAGGATTTTATATTGCGTATTTCTTTCTCTTGGTATAGTTTGGGCTACTACAAACATTAGGACTACA
>NC_054704.1:50033436-50134714 GCF_016097555.1 Gigantopelta aegis
ACTGAAAATAAATATGAAGGTTTTTCAAAATTGTAATAAAAACGGACAGGAAACCGTATCCTATCATACCATTGTCAGAATGTTAGTTTTGAGTGAAATGTCAAGGTTCCACTCGAGGTATCAAGCCCGATGGAAAATATAGTGGGTGGGGTGGGGGATAGGGGTGCCTGTAACCCACCTCCCCCAAGACGAAAATGGTTTATTTTGGATTTTTTTTCTATTCTTTATAAATAAAGGTAAACTATGGCTTGTGCTCCGCAACCCAACTATGGAGGCCAACTATGGAGGCTGTGTCCTCTCCCCTACCCCCCCCCCCCCCACACACACACACACTACACACTATAAGTCATGCCAAGCCCATCACTCTAAATGTGGTTATTACACGTATGTGAAAGTTTGTTGTGTTACACGTATTACACGTATGCTAAAGTTTGTTGTGTTTAATGACACCACTAACGCACGTTGATTTAGTAATGATCGGCTATTGGATATCATTCTGTTGCGGTATGCTGTATTAAACTGTTTGTGTTTTTGTTGACAGCTGTACTTGCAGGCTCGGTTCTTGTTCGGGTCGTCTGTCCTGACCAAGCCCACTCTACAGGCGGGCCTCGTACTCGTGGCCGTCTGGTGCGGGATGACGCGCATCACCGACCACAAACACTTCAGCGCCGACGTCGTGACCGGCTTTACACTGGGGACCATCGTGGCCTGGCTCGTGGTAAATTAATACATCTTATACAAAATAAATTACATTTAAAGTAAGTTACACATTTTCAAAATGTAGAAATCTGTGCGCGCGTGTGTGTGCGTGTGAAAGAGAGAGAGAGAGAGAGAGAGAGAGAGAGAGAGAGAGAGAGAGAGAGAGAGAGAGAGAGAGCGAGAGAGAGCGAGAGAGAGAGACAGAGACAGAGAGAGAGGCACATAGAGAAAAGAGACAGAGAGAAAAGAGACAGAGAGACAGAGACAGAGACAGATGCAGAGAGAGAGAGACAGAGAGAGAGAGAGAGAGAGAGAGAGAGAGAGAGAGAGAGAGAGAGAGAGAGAGAGAGAGAGAGAGAGAGAGAGAGGAGGGGTTGCAAAGAGAGTGAGAGAGCACGTATGTACATGTGTGTGCACGTATATACATACATATACATCTGGAAATTAATTAAGCATCATCTGGTTTTGACCATGTAGCTTATACTTCGCAAGTGATTGTGACCATTCCGTGGATTCAAAACACTAAACTTAATGTTCTATGTATGCAGGCCAGGGGACGTTAAAAAACATTGACACTCAGACAGTGACACTGTCGTTACACCAGTCTTTCATGTATTCTACATAAAACGACAGAAAAGGGGTATAAAATGTATGTAAAAACTATGGAGTTGGAATCACTCTGATGTGCTTGTTGTGAGTAATTTATGCATGTCCTCTCAGTAAATACCCAGTATATATAGAATATGTGAAAACTCTCAATACCAGGTTTAAACACCGTCGATACGGACAACTACTTGTATAATGTATGCATATTTATGTGCGTGCCAGCGTGCATGTGTGTGTGTGTGTGTTTGTTAATTTTTTGTATGTATGTATGTATGTACATGTATGTGCAAATTTATATGTATGTAGGTATGTAAGTAAGTAAGTAGGTGTGTGTGTGTATGTGTGTATGTATGTGTATGTATGTAGGTATGTAGGTATGTATGTATGTATGTAGGTAGGTAGGTAGGTAGGTAGGTAGGTAGGTAAGTAAGTATTGTGTGTATGTAGGTAGGTAGGTAAATAAGTAAGTGTGTGTGTGTAGGTAGGTAGGTAAGTAAGTGTGTATGTGTGTGTGTTTGTGTGTGTGTGTAGGTAGGTAGGTAAGTAAGTAAGTAAGCAAGTGTGTGTGTGTGGTAGGTAGGTAGGTAAGTAAGTGTGTATGTGTGTGTGTTTGTGTGTGTGTGTAGGTAGGTAGGTAGGTAAGTAAGTAAGTAAGTACTGTGTGTGTAGGTAGGTAGGTAGGTAAATAAGTAAGTAAGTGTGTGTGTGTGTGTGTGTGTAGGTAGGTAGGTAAGGTAGTAGGTATGTGTGTGTATGTAGGTAGGTAGGTAAATAAGTAAGTGTGTGTGTGTGTGTGTAGGTAGGTAGGTAGGTAAGTAATTATGTGTGTGTGTGTGTAGGTAGGTAGGTGTGGTAGGTAGGTAGGTAGGTAGGTAGGTAGGTAAGTAAGTATTGTGTGTATGTAGGTAGGTAAATAAGTAAGTGTGTGTGTGTGTGTGTAGGTAGATAGGTAGGTAGGTAGGTAAGTAACTGTGTGTGTGTAGGTAGGTAGGTAGGTAAGTAAGTGTGTGTGTATGTATGTATGTAGGTAGTTAGGTAGGTAGGTAGGTAGGTATGTAGGTAAGTAAGTAAGTAAGTAAGTGTGTGTGTAGGTAGGTAGGTGGGTAGGTAAGTAAGTGAGTAAGTGTGTGTGTGTAGGTAGGTAGGTAAGTGTGTGTGTGTGTGTAGGTAGGTAGGTAAGTGTGTGTGTAGGTAGGTAGGTAAGTGTGTGTGTGTGTGTGTGTGTGTGTAGGTAGGTAGGTAACTGTGTGTGTGTGTGTAGGTAGGTAGGTAGGTAGGTAGGTAAGTAAGTATGTAAGTAAGTATGTATGTATTACAGTATGTATTGTTTCTCTCACTAGACGACATGTGTCTAGGACGGAATGCTTGAACCTTGCCAGGAAACAAACACAAAATGACAACATAAACAGAATCCTTTAAATGAATAGAGTATTACAGCTTGCCATATCAGGATAATTAGCTCACTCTTCATAAATAACTAGGCTCAGGCGTCCATATATGTTAATACATTAAATGAATAGACCTTACAACTAAATATTAGGATAAAGGGCTCGCTGGAACGAAACTGGTGTCAGGCGTGTGTGTGTGTGTGTGTGTACATGTGTGTGTCAACGACATGTAAAGTATGGACGCTGGAACGAAATGTGTGTGTGTGTGTGTGTGTGTGTGTGTGTGTGTGTGTGTTGGTGGATACAGAGACTTTCTTTCACACCCGATGGTGAAACACCATGCGTTATTTTTGACGCATGGTAACTTTTGGTTGTTTGCACATGTACGTGTGTCAACAAAGAAAGAAATGTTTTATTTAACGACGCAATCAACACATTGTATTTACGGTTATATGGCGTCAGACATATGGTTAAGAATCACACAGATATTAAGAGAGGAAACCCGCTGTCGCCACTTCATGGGCTACTCTTTTAGATTAGCAGCAAAAGATATTTTATATGCACCATCCCACAGACAGGGTAGTACATACTACGGCCTTTGATATACTAGTCGTGGTGCACTGGCTGGAACGAGAAATAGCCCAATGGGCCCACCGACAGGGATCGATCCCACACCGACCGTGTATCGAGCGATCGCTGTACTACTTGGCTACGTCTGGTTGCTCATTGGTGATGACCAGGTCACCACTGCCATACATCCAATGAAAAGCTACACGATGGAAATCGATTACATTGTGACGTATTTCAAAGGTAGTTGTATTGTGCTATCCTGTCTGTGGGATGGTGCATATAAAAAAAAAAATCCCCTGCTACTAATGGAAAAATGTAGCGGATTTCCTCTCTAAGACTATTTGTCAAAATTACTAAATGTTTGACATCCAATGGCCGATGATATTGATCAATGTGTTCTAGCCGTGTCGTTAAACAAAACAAACGTTTTAACTTGTAAAATATAAAAAAAGATTTTGGATGTTACAAAAGCAAGGTTAGGCTTTGGCGTTAAAACACATGTATAATTTTTTTAAGTCGGGTAACAACATATATTTTTACAACATAACTCAGCATGTTGGTAGAATTCAGTTTAACACTGTTTTAATGGAATATCTCTGCAGCAATGATGTCCGTATGTCTGTGTGTCCCTGTGCGGCGTGTTGACAATATTATATAACTTAGCCGAGACAGCTTCGTCAATAAAAGCATTTTTTAAAAACATTTTAAGAGATTACGTTAAAATATTTTATTTTTTTTACTTTTTGGTCCGTTTGTTTGTTTAACGGATGTGCTTAGATATCGCAACTAAATGATTAAAATTTAATGTAATTTTGAAATGGCGAATATTCTCCTTTGGTTTATTTGACAGATAAACGCTTTCGGTGGCCTTTATTGATTTGTGGAACTTCTATGAAGTCTGTTTGTTGTAGTTTTAAACCAAAATGTTTAAGCATTTTAACTGCATGTAGTTTATACAAGCGTGTAAATAAAAATAAAAACAAAACAGGCTTTGTAAATTTAGCCTTTACGCTTTACTACGTATGCAGTGTATCGTATTGTGAAAATATTTTATAGCTAATAAGAGTGATTGTCATTTCAGTTTTACAAGGTGGCCTGGCTCAGCCTGAGGACAGTGAGGTTCACTCTCTTTCCCAGATCGTTTTCCGTGTCCAGCAATTCGGAACCTCAGACGCCCGATCCGTTACTAAGGGAATCCACGAACCAGTTTAATGTCTACCTGGATGACCCTATGAAGGTAGACAGATCAAAAAGCCTGGTATAGCGTTATCGTCTGGAAACTATCAGTTCGGAGCAGTACTGCAAGGCATTCCATGATACACCAGTTTCTACTGAACCAGTTTCTACTGCCATACTGAAAAAATCACACATTTTAAACAATTATACCTCTGTGACTGAATACACGGCAGCACGAAATTAACAAGAAATCTGTTTAAAGCAGTGAAATTTGTGATATGCCATTTTGTAGATATGGGTGTATTTCATTATAAAACGCAATGTACGAATTCTAAATATGGATCCGTCATCTCATCTAAGACATGAATTTCATCATAAATAGGACAGCATTATGCAGTACAGTATACGACAGTATCAACAAATCCTTCGTAAATGCATTCCATTTATATATGTATAGAACTGCAATACGTGGTTTTCTCTTTCCATTTTATGCTAATACATGTACTTTATTTATTTATTTTAATTTCATGTATTTGATTATCTCGGCCATGGTCAAGTTTTTGACTGAGTTCGCAGGGCAGACTAAAAAAAAATCTGTTAGAATGATCATTTCATTTATCTTGCAAATGCTAGATCATTGGGACCAATTCACAAACGATCGTAAACAACGTTTTGTGCGTAAACGTAAATCTATGACCTCAGCTACATGTCAGCTAATGCAGAATTGTAAACCGAACAAAATAAGCCAAATTAATGTCCACGAGTCATTTTGCTTGTGAGTTAGATCTTTTTGCCGATTCTTTGATTTTGGCCAAAATGCATCAATCATCTTTAAAGATGGCTGCCAAAATAGCCTGTAACTACCAATCCCAAATGTCCATTGATGAAGTGATTTTGGTCACTTCAAATATCAAACTAACTAAAAATCCATGTTGGATCTGTTCACCAATTTGGTACTCAAACTCAAAATTTTGAGGCCTGGTTCATGGACTAAACCCAACCACAGTTCATATTACTACTAACAGTAACAGTACAATATAATATTAATAAAATAAATATTTAGGGGTTACCGGAAACGGAGCGGACAATGGTTGGGAGGATGGCGGGGTGTGTGTGGGGAGGCTGGCAATAGAGGGTATCTAGTTTACCCCCCCCCCCCCCCCCCCCTCCCCACTGAAGTCTTCGATGGGACCGTCTTATCTCCATATAAGTAATTTAAAAATAGTTTTGTGGGTTTACGGCCAAACTCTCTGCTTAATTTTCCTGGGGCTAAAAATATATAATTAAAAATTTAGATTAAATTTTCTTTATTTGGACCGCCCGTCGAAAATTGGTGTTTATTTGTAATATTAGGAATTAGTTGTCATATTCATAATTTTTGGACACTCCATCTGAATGAAGCCATTCCATTGTAGTATAAAGTCAAAATTGTCCCTATTAATTAAATACCTTCTGTCCGATGCTCAGCCACTGGCCTTGTCAGAGACTGGACGTGGGATGGACGTGCCTGAATCTCTTTTGGATATAGGCACGTAAATAAAGTAACAGTACAATATAGTTAGTCTGAAGTACATGTATATATATATATATATATATATATATATATATATATATATATATATATCAATAAATGCAGAGGTGGTGGTGGTGGTAGTAATTTGGAAGTTAGGGGAATACGGGCCAAAATTACCCTTATAGGGTTTTCTTATAAATGTGACATACACTATATAGTACTATTTATACAAGAAAATAAATAAATTGGTTAACATCTTAATTTGTTTTGTTTGTTGTTTTGGGGGTTTGGGCGAGGACGGGTTAGTGTTTTTGTTTCGTTTGTTTTTGTTAGAACACATATATACATATTTTTGTTGTATTCAAGTCCTCATATTGCAAAAGAAGGAAATGTTTTATTTAACGATACACTCAACACATTTTATTTACGTTTATATGGCGTCGGTATTGCAAAAGAATGCTTAATGTTGTGCTGTTGTATTTCAATTCGTGCAGGGGTGCCATTAATTGAATCTGTATACCAAATGATGTAAATATTACCTTATTGAATTACATAGGCCAAAGGGAATTATTATATGCTGTCCATAGCTTCTTTTGACGAATATCAACGTACGATTAATGAAACATTCATACATAAATGTAAAGTTGACGGCTGGTGTGTGTGCGTGTGTGTGGCAATTATATGGTGTTTTTTGTAGTCCATATAAAATTTAAAATATGGCTCCCCCACAAGACTCCCCCCCCCCCCCCTCCACTCCACTCCAGATACGTTCCTACGAGCCTGATGTTTTATTACCTAAATTACACATTTGTCGGACAAAGCAGTTCTTGTACCAGCGTAGACAAGTCTCGTATCATTTATGGTAATCTCAAGGATCCACGTTCGTTGTAATTTTCGTCAACTACAGCTTATCAAAAGCCAAGTAGACAGACCCAGTATATCGGCAACTACGTTGGATTCCAAATAGAGATACAGATTACAATATGCTGTAAATATTTTTTTTCATAGCCTCAAGTAATGGCATGCAATAAAATGTCTTTACACTTTCCTTTTGACTTCACTTCATACTTCAATAAGCACTCTTGTACAACAAATATAATACCATAAATCACACGCGTGTATAATATTTGGACAGAGGCTATATATGCCGTAATGTTAATGTTATCATCAAAGATGAGATCAATGTGTCTTTCCCTCAGGGTTTAAAGAATAACATTGTATTATTAATGTGGCCTAGTGGGACTGGATGCTTAGTTTTCTGATTTGACACAGAAAGTAATAATATAATTTCATGTCCTAAACAACAATGTATGATAATACATTGTTCCCATGACTTTGTGTAAACGAAACCCAGATGCTACGCTCCATTCAACAGGCAATTTGACATATGCCAGTATAGATGTCCGTATGAAGATTATTATGTCATGCCCCAAGTTATTTTGTTTACACTTATATTGTAAGAAAAATAGCTTTTTTTGTAATCATATATTTTAGGTAGTGGTCCAAAACTGATCTATCAAGAACCATGCATGTACAGCTCTCGTCTGTAGAAAATTATGTATAAAATTAATTTCCCCAATTCCTCCCCAATTCTTAACACAAAATCTTAAGACACTTAATAACTGCTGCTTAAACAATATAATAAAGGATCGCTAAAGAAAGCATTCCTTGTTTTCCCTTACTCAAAATGCCATCACAAATCCAAACTTCTACAGAAAACCCACGATGGTTACTACATGTAAACGCCAAGAAATTACTGATTTAAATATACTGGCTCATGTATTAGTACAACAAAAAGTATATTGTGTAGAAGACATATCGGACTGCATAGGGTACCAAGGACTATTGTTTTTACTTCAGAATCAAAATGTCTGTGCTGATGTTCACATTTAACACAACCATTCCACTCAGAACTCGCATGTATCTGAATGCACATAGCCCGGTCATAGCCATAATATTATTTGATGATTTCCACACTAAAGGAATGTTTTTCACAAAATGAAAGGACAGCAGTTTAGTAGCTAAACCTACTTACCGGAATGGGGTGTGGTAATTATTAAAACACACAAATACATTTTAAAATATGCTAACCGAGGTGGTTGTAAGAGTATGGACAGTGATATTGCCACATCTTCCTGGCTATACTCCTTTTGGTATTTGCTTTATGTTCAAGCCCATCGGGAAGGATGGACTTCAGTAGTATAGCACTTCAACCAAGTGTAATGGATCATCGGGAAGGAAATATTTTATTTAATGACGTACTCAACACATTTTATATACGGTTATATGGAGTCGGATGGATCATCGGATGATGAACCCTGCAAATTTTCCCATAATACTAACCACATAAGTGTATGTCCGACACCAAATCCATGTCATCATATTTTACTCCTGCAGATGACAGTTTTACTTAATAACAATGAAATGATATTAAAGCACTTAAGACAACAGAAATTCTTTATTAAAATCGTGGATGTCTAGGCGAGTTTTCAGCAACAGTTTTAATTTCTTGCTAATTCACATGAAAATCCTTGAGTCACATGGTACATATGGAAATAAGAAAATGGTATGCATAAGAAAAAAACTGGTTGTGTGTAAAATAAAAACATCATCACATAATAAGGTCCAGACACTTGTTAATTTTTTAGTATTTGTTGCAGGGATGTTCCTGATTTTGTAGCCATTTTAACAGATTTCTGGCAATTGAGCCTTTCTATAAAAATTACATAGGGCTTCTAAACGTTTATTTACCATTTGTGACACCCAATAGGGGTGTCGTTAAACATTCATTCATTCTAAACGTTTATAAAATCCACTAGCTAGTGATTTGAAAAATGTACTAGCCATGATTAAAAACTGACTAGCCTTACTTTAAGTTAATAAAATTTTACTAAATAATAGTAATAACTGGATATGTCACCTAAAGAGGGAGATAGAGCTTGAAAACACTAACATTGGGGATGTGGGCAGGATATTCATATTTACAAAATAGATTTAACTGCAACATTTGACAAAAAAAAATTCACTAGCCGTCGGGCATGACAATAGTAGTTATTTGCTAGCCCAACACTAAATATCACTAGCCATCGAAGTGGGGCTACCATAACCTAGAAGCCTTGAATTACATATTAATTAAATTTTCTTGCTTAGAATATAATAATCCAAAGTGTTAGGATGTAAAATTTAGTTCGAACCAGTACTACAAACATTTGGATAAATAACCACATTGGATATGCAAACATTGATATCCTAAACAAGAACACATGTAATTAATCTGTAATCTTAATTGTTTAAAAATCTGTTGGCTAAATGGAGAATACAGCATTAGTGGTCGTTAGATACTATTTATCGTTTTAAAACAAATCTAATGAGCAAAAGATAAATGGTATTGACACACAAATGTAGTATTCTATTTCTTACACATCTTCAAAAATAAATCTAAATGTCTTTTCCAACAAAAACTTATTTATGGCCCTAGAAATTGTAGTTAATATATGCACAGTATAATTAAATTCACGTTAACTTATATATAACAGAGTAATCGATTTTGACTGCACTTTTTTCATTGGATAGTATGGCAGTAGTATGACTTTAAATTGTTATCACAAGTATGTGTTACCAAACATAACAAATGATGTTCTCGACAACAGGTATGAAAGAAAACCGTATTACAATGGCTTCAAAGTCAGGAAAGTCCCTTCATTTCTTTTGTTAGCAGAAGCTGGAATTAAAGTTCACATGATTCTACTGTAATTTTGAAGATGTTGCAGTTTAATAACAACTTTAAAAGCTAAAGCTCCTCTATTATTAAGGACTGTATGCCTAAAGCTAGGAATCCATGTGTATGTAATGCGAAATACGTAGTGTGTAATGGAATGATCACCGAGGAGTTCGGGAACTAACGTATTGTGCATTACGCATCACGCATTGCGTACATACGGAAGCACATCAATTGATTTCTATATTAACTGTTGTTTACACACTACACATTTTACGCACTACATACACATTGATTTCTGGCTTAAGACAGTATCCTGGAACGAAGCATATAATGTTTTATAACTGACTGACTGACTGCTATAGAGATATCACACACCTGAAGAGAGTATAAATACATGTATGTATGTGAGGAATAAGTCAACATTGCTGAAAATGGCAAAACACCTGCATTGAACTTTGTCATCAGTTCTCCCTTCAGCTGACCGACTGTCCACAATATTTATACAAAACATGTTCAATTTGTTACAGACTGACATCGTCATTTTAGATGAACTTGATTGAAGAGCCGATCTTTAATAACCTGTGACATCAACCCGTGTAGAGACTCGATTGTTGTTTTACACCTGAAGGAAAAACAAATACGACCATAACAAACAAACAAAAATACTTTTAAATGTGACATTTCTAGTTTAAAACAAAAAGCACATGACTTAAACATTAAATAAAAGTAAATAGGATCATAACAATATTTATCATGTAATAGGTAGCATATCCAGTGTAATAAAAGTATGTGATATTTTTAAGATCATATACTTTCAGAATTTGATGATTTTGCAAATTAGATGTAAATTAATCAGGTAACAGCACTACATTTATTGATATGTAAGTAAACATGCTACAGCAACAATTGAGAAATTGATGTATGCATTTTTAATCATCAAACAGAACACGTTTAATAGCAACTTTACATTGAAAGCTGCCCATTGTTCTCAAAACAAAAAAACATCAAGTAGACTACTAATTTATTTTTTATGTAAGGATATCCCATTCAAAAAGACATTTGAATATCGAGTATTGGCTGACTGGAATTAAAGTTGGGAGTGCAGTTTACAAAAACATGTATTAAGCTTGAGATTATATGACAACGAGATTATTACCCTCGCTAGGGGCTCGCATTATACAATTTTTATTCTTAATATATGATAATGATGATACCGAAACACACTGGTAATGACCTCTATTTATTTAAACCGTGTATTACTATGCTATTGCAATTCTAAATGCAGTTTGGAATTCAAAATTTTCATTCTATGCATGATTTGAAAAAAATATCAATTGATTATCATCCATATAATTCTGATCTTAATTTTTTTATATATATATATATACTGAACAAAATAAGAAACTTCCGCTAACTTTGCTTGCACATAACTTGATGAAAACGAACCGGGGGAATAATTGTTATATATGCGTTTTAAAAAGTGTTCCATGATGCATCGTTTGGTGCAAAAATCATGGCCATAGGTTAACAGAAACTGGGAGAAATTATGACCAAGTGTGGTAGGGGTTAAGAAAAACCCACCCACTTAATAACGGGTATGACCACCTCTTAAATTGACCACTGCAGTGCATCGCAGGCGCATAGAATTGACTTAAGTGTTGATTTCTGCCTGTGGAATATTGTTCCATTCTTGAATGAGCGCTTGACGAAGTTCGTTGACGTTAGCGGGTGGGTTGGGACGACGCCTCAATCGTCTGTCCAGACTATCCCAGACATGCTCGATGGGGTTGAGATCAGGACTTTTAGCGGGCCAGTCATCAATGAAATCAATGTTATTTGTCCTAAGAAAATTTACAGTGTCTCTAGCTGTATGAGAGGTGGCATTATCATGCTGAAAAATCGAGATGTTGGCGTTCTTATGGAACAGAGGAATGACGTGATGAGCGAGAATGTCATCGCGGTAACGTTGAGCATTTAAATTGCCATTAATGACAACTAGTGGTGAACGATAACCATGGGCAATGGCTGCCCAGACCATGACAGAACCCCCACCCCCAAAACTATCTCGTTCAAGAACACAACAGTCAGCATAGCGTTCATTTCTCCAACTGTAGACGCGCACCCTGCCATCACCACGTTGTAAAGAAAATCTGGATTCATCCGAAAAAAGAACGGTATTCCAGCGTCACTGTATCCAACGAGTGTGTTCACGTGCCCAATTAAGATGATGACGTTGCGTTAAAACGCATATGACGTAAGGATGTCGTGCATGTAAACCGTTCTCCCGCAGACGATTACGAACAGTTTGCCCACTGATTCGGTTATTATGAAGCCCAGGTGTGTTAGCAGCAGTTGCAGTGGCAGTTTGGAATCGATTGCGCAAATGCGTGTCATGATATAGCTGTCTTGACCATGCGTTGTAACATGCAGACGTCCACGACCTGGCAATTCGTTGGTGCTTCCTGTCGTTCGAAATCTTACGCGAAGATTTCGTATCGCTTGACTAGAACTCCCAACATGCCTTGCAACGTCTTCTGTCGACATGCCAGCATCAAGCATGCTAATTGCCCGTTCGTATAAATTATTGGGTATTCTTGGCATACTAAAAATGCTACAATGTAAAAAACTATATTTTTTTTTTTTAATTTTGAAGCGTTTTCGTTCACTTGACAACAATGCAGTAAGACAAGTAAAACAAATTGACCGAATACTACACGGGACATGTCGAACCATGCATGCAGGTGCAAATTGAATTTCATGTTGTCGATGATTAACAGTGCAAAAATAATCAATAAAATGCATGAATCCTGATAATACAGCTCAAGGCTAATACTACCTATATAATTTCATTACACAATGAATTCTTTAACACAACAAATACTATATGTAAAAATCGGAAGTTTCTTTTTTTGTTCAGTATATATATATATATATATATATTATAGTGCAATTGTGTTTAATAGCTTCTTTTCAGAGACAGAATTTATCAAAGATAATAACAAATCTTCCACAATCATTCTCACACATAATATATCAATAATAAATAAGATACAAAATTCTAACACAGATTAATATTAATACAAGTTAAGTCTTCCTAAATATTTCTCATAATTAATTTATCTCAAGTAAAACATGATTATTTCAAGCTTACCCATCCGTTGTAGCCTTGGCGAGTTTGTCTTCCGATTTCTTGTCGTGTGAATCCATTCCAAGCATGAACCCCCCACGACCCAACTGTACCTCTGACTGCTCCAGCTTGTCGGCTAAGTCAAATATCTGACCAGTTGTGTAGTCTGCATTCTGAAACAAAAATATCACAAATCATCAATCATGTTATCTTGGTGCAACAGAACAGCCACTAAAAGGCCAAAACCTGACCAATAAGGATGGGTAAATCACCACGAAAGTCAAACTTAATCTGTAACAGTACATGATATAGCTATACACAAAATTTCAGCTCAATATCTCACGGCCTTCTAAAAAAACTAAAAAAATTCCCACATCTCCTACGTTCAAGGGCCGTAACTCAGTTACAAATGGGTAAATCGCCATAAAAGTCAAACTTGATCTGTAACAGTACATGATAAAGTTATATAAAAAATTTCAGCTCCATATCTCAAGGCCTTCTGAAAAAACATCCGGAAAACTATATATGGAACAGACAGACAGACAGACAGACAGACGGACGGAGATGAAACCTATAGTCCCATCTGGTTGAACCGGTAGTGAACTAAAAAGAGACGATTAATATCAACTTACTGTAAGCAGACTTGATGAGCTCAGTGTATTCACCCAGTACTTGTTCCACAGTGATTCCAGGAGTTTACGGTCTAACGCAGACTTGAAATACGATATTTCCAGAGAATAGTATCTGAAGAAAAAAAAGAGTAAAGTTTGTTTCATTTAACGACGCCTCTAGAGCACATTGATTTTTTGTATCTTATCATCGGCTATTGGACGTCAAACATATGGTCATTCTGACACTGTTTTTAAGAGGAAACCCACTGTCACCACATAGGCTACTCTTTTACGACAGGCAGCAAGGGATCTTTTATTTGCGCTTCCCACAGGCAGGATAGCACAAACCATGGCCTTTGTTGAACCAGTTATGGATCACTGGTCGGTGCAAGTGGTTTACACCTACCCATTGAGCCTTGCGGAGCACTCACTCAGGGTTTGGAGTCGGTATCTGGATTAAAAACCCATGCCTCGGCTGGGATCCGAACCCAGTACCTACCAGCCTGTAGACCGATGGCCTAACCATGACGCCACCAAGGCCGGTAGTATCTGAAGAAGTAAATGTGATGAAATACAGTTGTCACCCATGATAATCCAAAATTATTGTATACTTTATTACACTATTATATCATGGTCAATCATAGTGTTAAAGGGACATACCCTAGTTTTTAAACACTGAGATATATTTTTGACTATTATAGCCGTTTTTGACAACTGAAATCATACTTTACTTAGATTTTATTGTTTAGATTATCAATTTCCGTACATTCGAAGTGTTTTTGGTCATCCTGGTGTTTTTAATATCACAAAATGCATTTCTCATGTTTTAAAAATGCACGTGCGTATGAGAAGTAACAGTTATGGAGTCGAGTTTTAGTCTATCTTTAGAGGGTATTTCACCATTTCAAAGTCACAGACTCATGTTTCACTCACTTGTAACTTTATCCAAATGTGTTACAGGTTTGTAGATTAACTAAACTTAGTGTTAATTTTCACAGCTTGAAACTAGGGTATGTCCCTTTAAACTATGTTAAATTCGCCAATTGTTCCTGAAATTCGCAATTGGAGAATTTGGTGAGTGGCAGAGCTAGCCCTGTGTTTGCTTAAATATATATCTGTTACAATATCCACAATACTATATTGTCAACCACTATTAATCAAGCACAATTATTACTATCAACAATATTATATTACTGTCACTGTTGCTAATGTATTCTGTTAGTCTCCTTTGCTATAAACACTGATAGATTAACCAATTTTACGTTGTACTAAAATCAACCAATCTAACTTTTTCTTTATTTACGACTTCGTTCTCTATAATCAATCACCTGTTCATAGCACTAATATTAAACTTCATTCTAAAATGCACAGAACTTGTGGTAAAGCTGTATTAGTCATACTGTGCAATATTTGCATTTGGTTACTAATATGACGAGTCCTGATTAACGAGCATTCAATCTTTGCTTGAGATTTTGTAAGACTTCAATTCACAAGTTGTGTGTTCAAACCTTGATTTTAGTTACCTTTAGGAACAAATAAAGTACCATAATATGTATTTGACCGGAAATAAGCCCAGGGGGCCAAGACAACTCATTGTGAGCTTAGCATGGGGTGGGCTTATTCCCAGACAAGGGGCCAGTTTTGTTGAAAAAAAATTTCATAATAATAATTAAAATAAATAACAATACTTAAAAGAACTAGGAAGAAAAGAAAAAACGTTCAGTAGCACATCTATTAATTAAGTGTTCCATTTGTTATTAATAAATAATAATTGTTTATTAATTAAATTGTTGTTTTTTTTACTAGTATCTAATTATTAGAAACACACCTATGTTACAATTACTTACCAGTGCTGTTTATTTACATCCAAAATTTAATGCTGCGAAGACTTAAAACAACAGCAATTAACAACAAACTCAATTGCGTGTACACAGGTTTCTGACACAAGCCAGCTTACACTACAAAGAATTGTCAATTTAAGGTCATTGTTCTTAGCCAATCAGAATAAGGTATTTGCTTAATTAGCATTAACTGCGGACCCAATGTGGTGGTAAAAATAGACATTGGTTTTTAGTTCATACTTGGGCTTGGATACTTCAGAGAAATACTGCAGGCATGAAATTGAAAACAATGTTACACACTGTTATTGTTAGACAGCTAAATCTCACTGGTGGTAAAATATTGTGTTACATTTGTGTTTAATTATCTGCAGGAGGTATGACCTTTTAAATGAACTTTGAGCAAACTTGCAATTTCATGTTATTTATAAGGTGATGAAGTTGGGGGTGGGCTTATTTACGAATGAGGGCCTAATTTCTTAAATGCTATCAAAATGGAGGGGGGCTTATTCAAAGACATGGGCTTATTTCCGGTCAAATACGGTAGTAATAGTTTAAACAAAAAAAAAGGTTTCAGGGCTTCTAGATTATGGTAGCCCCACTAACCATGACTAGTGATATTCAATGATGGGCTGGTAAATAACTACTATTGCCATGCCTTGGTCAAATGGTGCAAATAAGTCTATTTTGTAAATATGAATATCCTGCCCCCTCCACGTTAGTTTTTTTATGCTCTATCTCCCTGTTTAGGTGACATATCTGATTTTTACTATTATCTAGTGAAAAGAGCTTTTGATCACATATTTTGTAAGGTGGTGAATTAGGAGTCCCCAATCCTAACACTACCAATGTATTTTGGGGCAATAAATTTTTTTACCAAAAAAACCAAACAAATTATTTTGTAAAACATTATCAACATAAAGAGAAGTCAGGCTAGTGAATTTTTAATTGTGGCTAGTAAATTTTAAAAATCACTGATCCTATGGTTAGTTGATTTTATAAAAATTCAAGAAGCCCTGGGTTTGCTGCCTTACTGTTTGCAGTGAACTCCAAAGTCTTCTATCTTGTTCAGTGGAATACTCTGGTATTCTGAGGGACCTTCTTCAGGTGGCTTGTATCCCTAGTAATAAACATGTAGAGGTCAACAAGACATTTCAAAGATATTAGAAAAGCTGAATGGTGATGACAAAGACATTAAAACATAAAAGAAGAAAGAAATGCTCATTCAACAAGCATTCTGAGAGTACTGCTAAAGCAATACTGGACTCAAAAAAAAAATTCAAAGCAAGGGTCAAAGGGTAAATCACTTTAAAAGTTAAAACTTGATCTGTAATAATACATGATAAAGATATACACAACATTTCTGCTCAATATCCTGAAGCATTGCAAAACAAGTCCGGAAAAAACATTTTTGTATCTCCTAAGTTCAAGGGACATAACTCTGTGAAGAAATGTGTAAAACACTATGAAATGTCAAACGTGTTCTGTAATAGTACGTGTTTATGCTATACACAAAAAATATCAGCTCAATATCTTGATGCATCATGAAAAATAATTGTGGAAAACTATATGTGGGACAGATAGACAGACTGAGACAAAACCTAGTCCTCTCCGGTTCGACCGGTAGGCGACTACCAGGCATGCTGAATGTACTGCTACATACAGGTCTCAACAAATTTCTGAATCGCCTTGTATCATTTTAAGGGCCATAACTCTGTGAAAATTAGGTAAAAAGTTATGAAAGTCAAACTTGTCTGTAACAGTACATGATAAAGCTATACACAGATATATTTTATTGGTTTATGAGGAAACTTAAAAGGAATTTTTTTAAAATAAATAATCACTTTTGTGCTTTCCCAATCCTTTTTATGAAATACAAAAAATAACATCTTATACCGTGACCTTTCATATTCATAAATTATAATCACTTAGGTACCGAATAAAAATATATATACTGTTTATGTGAACACCACTATATGAACAGATTGTTAAGATGTTAATCATCACAAAACGAAAATTTCACTTTTCAAATCCTCGATTACATGAATCTAGAATGTTGACAATAAATTCATACTAACTTTTGGATAAGTCCGAAATGCTCCAATATTCACTTTTCCAGCAGAAATAGTCCTCACTGGATCAATCTGAAATGGATTTTTTAAAACTAAATATTTAATAAAAGAGACTGGGCTATTAACAAAACATGCATGAGCCAGAAAATAAATTCACATTTCAATACCATATATACTGAACAAAAAAAGAAACTTCCGATTTGTACATATAGTATTTGTTGTGTTAAAGAATTCATTGTGTAATGAAATTATATAGGTAGTATTAGCCTTGAGCTGTATTATCAGGATTCATGAATTTTATCGATTATATTTGCACTGTTAATCGTCGACAATGTGAAATTCAGTTTGCACGTGCATGCATGGTTTGACATGTCCCGTATAGTATTCGGTCAATTTGTTTTACTTGTCTTGTAGCATTTTTAGTATGCCAAGAATACCCAATAATTTACGCGAACGGGCGATTGGCACGCTTGATGCTGGCATGTTGACAGAAGACGTTGCAAAGTATGTTGGGAGTTCTAGTCGAGCGGTACGAAATCTTCGCGTAAGATTTCGAATGACAGGAAGCACCAACGACTTGCCACGTCGTGGACGTCCGCGTGTTACAACGCGTGGTCAAGACCGCTATATCATGAACACGCATTTGCGCAATCGATTCCAAATTGCCACTGATACTGCTGCTAACACACCTGGGCTTCATAATAACCGAACAAGTGGGCAAACTGTTTGTAATCGTCTGCGGGAGAACGGTTTACATGCACGACGTCCTTACGTCGGATGCGTTTTAACGCAATGTCATCATCTAAATCGTCTTAATTGGGCACGTGTACACACGCGTGGATACGGCGACGCTGGAATACTATTCTTTTTTCGGATGAATCCAGATTTTCTTTACAACGTGGTGATGGCAGGGTGCGCGTCTACCTTAGGAGAAATGAACACTATGCTGACTGTTGTGTTCTTGAACGAGATCGTTTTGGGGGTGGGGGTTCTGTCATGGTCTGGGCAGCCATTGCCCATGGTTATCGTTCACCATTAGTCGTCATTAATGGCAACAATCTTGAGTACGCAATCAGTTGGAAAATTCTATGCCGTGCTCCACACTATTCGAACGTGTCGAAGCGTTGCGGCTTTTGTATTTGCGAGAAGTACTTTCTTATTTGCAATCCTAAAATGGCGTCCTTGAATAAGCTAAATGAACTGGTCAGCAAATGTAGACATAAAAACAAATACCTCTTGAGTAATTTAACATGATTAGAAGAGACACGTTGCTGTAATTAATGTTCTATACAAATCACTCTGGTTTATGCACTGAAGAGTGCAGGTTCGCACAAACATCGCGACCTGTACGAAACAGTATTGTATGTAAATAAACCATGGAAGTCAAAGTGTAATATATCCAAGTTATTATTATATGTGTGTGTGTGTGTATATATATATATATATATATATATATATATATATACTACTCAAAAGAATTTAAGGGTCAAAAATTTATAACCAAATAAGTTTCAGAGTGTATTAGATTGATGATGTAAAACTACACCAAATTTTTTATTTATTGTTCCATATTTACAAAAAAACACAAATAAACGTCACTGTATACAAGAAAGTCACATGACATGCTGTCAAAGTTGAAGGTTGTCAAACATGGATTTTACACATTAGAACATTCGTTTAATAGTGTGTGAATCCACCCCAGGCGCGAATACACTCGACACATCGTTGCCTCATGCTGTTGATCAGATGTCTGAAGAACTCTTGGGAATGGCCTGCCACTCTGCCATAAGAAGTTGACCCAGATCATGAAGGTTGGCCGGAGGGGCATGGTTATCCCGAACTCTCCTGCCTAATTCGTCCCAGGCGTTCTCTATTGGGGCCAAGTCAGGCGAATATGCTGGCCAATCCATCCTGGCGATACCTTGTTGTCTGAGAAAGTCCGTTACCACCCTGGCGTGGTGGGGTCTGGCATTGTCATCCTGCAGAACTGCCCCACCGCCAATCTGCTGAAGGCCTGGGAGAACCAACGGCCGGATAATCTCATTCAGATAGCGGATTCCATTCAGATTGCCATCCACCACATAGAGGGGGGTCCTGTGGTGGATAGAGATGCCGCCCCACACCATGACGCTGCCACCACCGAACCGGTGATGTTGTCTAACGTTAACGTCAGCGAAGCACTCCCCAGGACATCTGTAGACACGAACCCGACCGTCGTTGAACTGGAGACTAAACCTGGACTCATCACTCGACCCCCACTGAACACGTTGCCACCGCAGATGAAGTGTGCACCAATGACGTCTGGCCGTTCTGTGACGTGGTAGGAGTGGTGGTCGAACAGCCTGGCGACGGCAGCGTAGATTATTGGCTCTCAGACGATTGCGTATGGTTTGATCAGACACTCAAGTTCCAGTCGCAGTCCGCAGTCCGCAGAGTGTAATCGGTGTGCAGTTGTTGTGCGTTGACGTAGAGCCATATTGGTGATGTAGCGGTCCTCTCTGTTTGTAGTGCTTCGGGGTCTTCCCAAACATGGACGATTTCGAACAGAATTCGTTGCTTGGTACTGTTGCCACAGTCGGCCAACGACACTCTGACTGACACCAAGTCTCAGAGCAACATTTCTTTGCGTATTGCCATCCTGAAGCCAAGCAATAGCCCTTCCTCTATCTTCGATAGTCAGTTGAAGTCGTACCATTGTCGAATTTGGAGTGTGCACCGTACACGAATGCAAGCTCCAATTATACGGAAATTCAGCATTGGGAACATGGAATACACGTGCAAAGCGTGCAAATGAAGCGCTTTGTGAAAAAGCAAGTTATGGGCACTTAGCAGACCTTTCGCTTTCGCCCTAATTTACGTGCAAATGTAAGCATGTTTTCGCCATTAGAACTAGTCGACAGTGTCAACGACAGTGGATTTTAATTCATTTATAGGTTGCTTAGACCCACTTTCGTCAAAATGGAACAATACCATGCGTGACATTATGGTCTAGCTAATATAATTGACATTCAGAAAATAATGTCGAAAATATCGTCTGACCCTTAAATTCTTTTGAGTAGTAAATATATATATATATATATATATATATTTAGAATTTTCTACCCCTTGCCATTCACCAAATAAAGCATAGGAGTAAATTTGGGATCTGTCTACACACAAATATTATCTTGTCAATATATACTGCCCAAATGTTTTGTTCTTGGAAGTACGGTTCTTTGAACCATTCCTTTGAAAAAATAACGTTTTTAAATTTATGACTTCTTTTTCTATCCCCACTTACATTACCATTTTCCCATTGGCCAGTGAAAACTAAAAATGATAGACCTGATGGCAGGACTTACTAAAAATTCAGTAAGTCCTGCAATTTTTTTTAAAAAGAAGCAAAAACTGACAGACTGTTTCAAGAACAGTACGTCAAATAATTATTTAAAAATATTTGTTAAAATTTTAAAACCATTATCATAATATTTCTGACTAATATAATAAACTCAACAAACCACAATGGCAACAAAAGGTTCTGTGTATTGCTGATTCAGCATCTGCGTGTTCACGTCAATCCCCGACAGCCAGCAGCCGTATCCTGGATGGCTGTGATACCAACCTATTTGATTTTCTAACCGGGAAACCTACAGCAAAAATGGAATTAAAATATTTTAAATGAAAGTATTGCTAAAACCAACTGGTAAAACTATTGCCATTTGAAACATACTTCCAATTTTTTCAAAATGGCTTTCTTTTTAAACAGTTGGCTTTTAAACCAACTACTGGTCCAAATCTTAGTCCTGAAGTTCAGTGAAATGCAGCCACCCTCCCCGAAGTTGATCAGTCAACTGTTATTCAGTTTTCTCAGCTGGATTCATTTGAGTTATGCCAAAAAAAATTAATTATTACTTTCATTTTAATATACCGTAAATCTTTGATTTTAGGCCAGATCTCAGAGTGCCTTGGAAAAAATAGACGTCTGCCTTAAATAAAGGCCAACTTCTGCCATGTCAGGTTAATGATCATGTTAGACTCATCATTTCCATTGCATAATGTGGTGAGAGAAGGAAAGGAGAAGGGTTTTTCATTTCTCAGTGATATAAGAGGTTTCCCCGTGTACAAAAAGATTTGGAAGACTACATTAGAATATGACTTTACAATAACTTATAAGGCTACATGTATGTTAGAACATTTTGCATGCATAAAAATAGAAGCCTGCATTGAATAGAGGCCAAGACCCTAATCTAGAATTGAAAAAGTAAGAGAAGTGACTTCTCCCTTCCCAGAAGAAAGGGGCAAAGTTTGATTTTAAAAAAATAGGTGAAGTGAACAGTTATCGGTACATTTCATAATGTTTTGCCAGTTTTTGCGTTCAACTGAAAAAATTCCAAATTTTACACTTGATCGGTTCTAATTGTATCATTTTTATATAAAATACTACTTCCGGTAATGATGTTTAAACAAAACAGTTGTATGTTTCATTAAAAACATATTATTAAGTAGTCTGATAATGTGCCGTTATGTTAAAATTAAAGTATTAATTAGTATTTTCTGGCATAACTGAAATGAATGTGGCTGAGGATTAACAAGACTTGACTGGTCACAGCACACGGCGCTACACACGTCACTTTGAGAAACAATAGCCCAGTTTACGGGTGTATCTGAAGAATGTAAACATTAGACGACATGTATTTAATCAATCATACATTACAATGCGCAAAAAACATTTCCCATTAATAGACAGGTTCGCAATTACTTAAGGATACAGTCTGGTGCCAAAGAAAAAACACTGTCCGACATAAGGCATCAAGGTGTCAAGTGAGCTATGACAATAAACAAGTCGGGATCTTGACATCTGTTGTGTGATTTTGTTTTTGAAATAAGATTAGGTCCAACATCTTACAGTGACTTCAACTTCTCACTACTGCAAATAACTTGACGACTTGAGCTGACTTTTGGCCAAAAAAAAAACTCATGTCGCCGACATGATTAGGGCCTGGAGGCCAGGTCCCATTTTGTCTGGGACGGTTGAAGTCACTTCTCCAAATTTTTCATTCAGAGATTAGTACCTAGGGCTATTCTAGTGTTTGTCAAACTCTTAAAATTTAATGAGTTTTTACTGCCAATAACTGGCATGCAACAGTTCTGGTGGCTACAATCTGCAAACATCTGATGCCTGTTAATAGTGATTGCTTATGACCATTGTACATATGTATCTATAAGTGGATGATTTTCCAACAAACCTGCACTGCAGCAACATGGTAAGCTGCCATGTATTCGTATGCCTGAGCATGTGCATTCACCCGTGTCTCTGTCCCCTCCACGGGTAGTGCCACTCCATCCATGACAATCATCGTATTGCCATCCACTTTGCCTAGTAAGAATCCCATAACCTCCATGTTCCCTCCAGAACGGGCATGCATCACCATTTTCAGCAGTGCCAAAGTGGAGATTTTAATGCGATTAAAATAATGAGGTCTGAAAAAGAAAAAAGATATATATATGTAACTTTTAATTCACTGAGAGTTTAAGTGTCCTCCAGCTCTATTCTGTTTATATATATATATATATATATATATATATATATATATATATATATATATATATATATATATATATATATATGTAAGAATAGGGCTAAATTGCACTCTTTCTTAAATCTGATGGAAAGAGTTCCACCCATTCACCCTTTGATGTATACTGGGGAATGCCTGAGGTTTAGCCACCAAGCCTGTTCATCTTCAGGTCATTTCGCCCCCCCAAAAATATGTCGGTTCACCCCAGACAATTACTATTTCGCCTCACACAAAAAAAAAATCCTGTTCATCCCCACTTGGGGTTTGGTGTATTTTTTTTAATATCAAGAAGAAATAAAAAATGTATGAAACGTTTATAGGTAAAATAAGTCATGTGATCAGTGACACCCATATTGTTTAATGTCACTTGGAAGTTAATTCAAATTCAGATAGAAAGAAATTAAAATATTTTGGTCCTCACTTTAAATAAAATAATTATATAATATTCATATATTAGTGCATTTAAAAGAGTTTGCGAAAAAAATACATAGCTTGGTCTCTGAGGGATCAGGCTAAAACAGAACCACTACCAAAACGGAACCATTTTTGTTGGCGAAAACGGAACCATTTTCATTGGTGAAAATGGAACCGATTGTGGCTATAACGGCACCTCACTGTATTGGCTAAAACAAAAAATCATGACTTAGATTTGTTGCCGAATAAAGCTGGTCAAAATCGTATTATTCAACATGTGAAAACGTGGATTGTGCTACGATAGGAATTAACACTTACCAAATCGCAGACAAAACATCAAAGCTCACGGTGTTCACTGCACAGCCTTGCCGGGCTTGCTTGGTTAAGTACACAACAATCGATTGCTTGTTTTGTAAATAAATAAACATCATTTTAATTTATTACATCTGACTTCCTTCATGAGATCTGTTAGTTGTTGCTGTGTTTAAAAAGGTAATAGAGTAAATTAGTGTTATTTTTAGCTTGAGCACGTGCTAAGATGATGCTTGACGTCACTAATTGAGGCCCTACTTGGAATAACAATCAATAGATGTTTTGATAATCAAATGCTCCCAATCACAAGTTTCTCAAGTATCCACCAAAAGAGAGGAAATTCGTAACCAGTATCACAGCAATGCTAATCCAAATAGAAACGGCAGAGAACAGGAAAAGTAGCGAATGTTGAGGGGGCCCTTTCTGAGTGGTTTGCGAATGCCCGACTGAAAGATATGCCGTTATCTGGGCCAATTTTAACTGAAACGGCAAAAATATTGAAAGTGGATAACTTCAACCCAACAAGCTGAATAGATATCTGATATCTGAATAGATAGCTGATATCTATAATGGAGATTATTTGTGCACGTTTAAAAAAAAAAAAAAAACCCTGCACTTTACACACCAATTTGACCGAAGCCAGTCTAGTACTGTGTCAGCTTCATAAATAGGTCAACCTGGTTGTTGGT
Source organism: Gigantopelta aegis (assembly GCF_016097555.1). Classification (NCBI taxonomy): domain Eukaryota; kingdom Metazoa; phylum Mollusca; class Gastropoda; order Neomphalida; family Peltospiridae; genus Gigantopelta; species Gigantopelta aegis. Next base: position 50,057,731 of record NC_054704.1, read on the forward strand.
TCTGAGATATGAAAATATGTTTTGATTTCGGTGGCGTTTTAGCCATCGATTTTGGTGCCATTTTAGCCAAAGCAGGTTCCGTTTTGTCCACAGATTTTGGTGCCATTTTAGCCAACACAGGTTCCGTTTTCGCCTGGGGCCATTTTGGCACAGTTCCGTTTTCGCTATAACCCGTCTCTGACTGTAATGAGAGCGTGTTTATGTACAAATGTCTGTCTAGCTCTCTTACAGTCAGAGTACTCGGGATAACTAGTGATTAATTTTGTCAAAAAGTTTAACTTAAAATAATAAAATCTGCCAAAAAATCTGGGTATGGCGCCATGACCCTGCTTAAATCAATGCACAAACTATGACAAAGATTGACAAAAGTAAACAAACAAAAACTATGCTGCGAGACCTTCGCGTTACCAAAAACTTACACCTTGTCCCATGGTCTGGCTGTTGAAATATCTTGCTGTTGTTTTGCATCGTAGCGATAGATATCATCCACACTGTTAACAGTTTCTACACCATTGCTTACTTCCCATGTTTTTAGAGCATTTTTAGTATCGGTACTCATCCCACTTGAACCGGCCATTCTTATTTTTCCTTCATTGGTATTTCCTCTATTCAGAGTAAGCACCTACAACATTAATAGTCATTTACTCACTTAGCTTAGAACATCTACCTTCCCACATTCTGTTATTTACCCGAACCCGTTGCGTTGTTTTTAGCAAAATGTGTAAATCACCATATATATAATACATGTAAATAGACTAACACTTGGATTTTGGTAATTGCTAACGTACTAATTAACCTTATTTTTTTATGTTATGTGTGTTTAAATGTCATGTCATCATAACTTCTGTACAACAAAACCTATAGCAAAATGTCTTCTTTTTTCTTTATTTTATTTTATTTGCTAAGCGTTGATTCAACTTTTTAAAACAAAAGTATCCAACAGCAAACAAATAACTAAATGGGGGGGGGGAGGGGGGGGGGTAGAAAGAAAAAGAAAAGAAAGAACGAAAAGAGGATAGTCACTCCGCATTAAATTTATATTCTAAAACAAATTTGTGATACAAGTTTTGAATAATATACTGCGTAATATTTGGTCAACATTAATATACATGTACGTTGCATTTATATACTGAATAATGTGAATTTTATTCTGAATCTAATAATTATTTTAGACGATTATTTGCTGCGTCATATGTGGTCACGTGATTTCCAGCATGGCGGATGACAAGTTGTCTGGTTGTTGATTTTATTTTTGATGTGTGACAGCTGTATAGAGTAGGCTATGCAATTTTGCTTAGTCGGTACAAAATCTCTTAATTCATGAATACGACCACGATGTTCTTGACAAGGGCTCTTGAGAAAATTCTGGGTGACAAAGAAATTAAGAAAACCCACCATTCTCAGTTGAAAAGAGCCTGTGAGGTGGCACTTGGTAAGTGTCAAGCAGAAGACAAATTATGTTTCTTCACAATTTATTATTGTTTCTTAATAAAACAGAAATATTAGTGAGTTCAGCCAGCATCTAGATTATATGTACTATGTGATGTCACAAATTCAATATTCTACATAGCACTATATTTCACAAACTGTCATAACTCGATAACTGTCCAATTTTAAAATGGGGAACTTAAAAACAAAACAGCACATTGTAAACATTTAACAAAACACAACATTTGTTTAAGGAGCACTTTTTGAACAATAATAAAAAATATATTTAAAAACGGGTAACAATTATTTTTGTGCACAATATAATGAATCATTACAATTACACTGCATTCTACCATCACACTGGATGCCACTTCAAAGCATACCTAATATATTTGAAAAGTAAGACTTGTAACTTGCAAGCCTTGAAATAAAAAAAATTGGTGTACCTGACACAATGTCCTGCATCAATCAATTTGTGCCTGACATAAAAGAAATTGTACCTGTCACAAAACATTGTAAATAAAAATGAAATAAATTATGTTTTATGTTGTTTAATAATTGATATATTTAATTACTAAATAACCAATGCAGCAATTAAGTCAATAGTAACCAAATGATGACATTTATTATTGTTATTTACTTACTAGTCTATGATGCATTAATATGAATCATAGTCACTTCGTACCCAAGTCATATCGTACCATCCATTTTGTACCATGCTGCCTGGTCATTTCATACCTTGGTCATTTCGTACCATTGCAAAAAGTCATTTCGTACCCTAGTCATTTCGTACCATTGTGAAAAGTCATTTCGTACCCCAGTCATTTCGTACCCTAGTCATTTCGTACCCTAGTCGTTTCATTTCAGTATATAGAAAACGAACTGACTATAGCATAAAAGCAGTGGGTTTTGTTTTAAAACTTTATTTTGACAGTTTGAAAACCAGAACACGTTACTGTGCAGCATATCGTTATTGGTACCCATAATACCTGTCAACTGTTATTTCCATTTTACCTGATGAGCCGTATATGGTATTTACTACTAACTGACAACTGCGATTTTGTGTGAAATGGCTCCAGTTAATTAGTCAAAAACAACAAAACAATATAATGGACCAACAAAATATTATTTATTTATTAGTTCTTCTTTTCAAGCTTGCTTATTTGCATCTTATTTGTTTAAGAAATAAACAATAACAACCATTAAAACATTAACTACCTTACTGATTGCCAAATTAGCCAATTGCTAATGTTTATACAAAGTGGCAATAATTTTTAGTCTTTTGCTGATAAAATATCCCTTAAATTAACCACAAATTTGTAATTTAATGTTATTTTGTAAAAGACATTACTGGGGTAATTGTTATAAATTGTTATACCATGGTACGATATGACTTTCAGTTATGGTACAAAATAACCAAGGTACGAAATGACTAGGGTACGAAATGACTTTTTGCAATGGTACGAAATGACCATGGTACGAAGTGACTAGCAACCATTAATATATGTCCTCTGGTAAAGCTGTATCCAAACCGGCCGCGAGCGACGTGGGCTATAATTTTAGAAATCATGGATTTCAATTGTCGTATCCTAACCGCACACGTGTCATCAGTGTCTTGTTTGTGGTAATATTCTATATTTTTGGTTGCCGAGTGATCTTTAGCATTTGATACACGCAGATTTGTGGACCCTTTGATCCACACGTCCGAAATTTTTTGATTATACTGCATTTCTTTTTTAAATTTTTTGCAGAGCGAGCACGTCATAAGTATAACCTCGCCTTTGGTGTTTTCTTCAAACTGTAGCCACAAAGAAGCATTTGTTTTAACTAAACCCTCCTTTTGCCATTTTAATTCAGTGCTAGATTTTGAGATACTACTCTGCAGGATATTCGTTTGGGAATTTTGGGGGCAAGATTTAATCGACGGCTGCCCACCGCGGATACCAGGAACAAGGATAATTGATTTGTTATTATCAGTACCTGTCTGTTCTTTTACAGCAAAGACTGAAGTTATTTTGTTCAACATCCTTTAATTGTTAACCACGAGGCAATTTGAATTGCAAACTTTAAACGCCACAGGAAGTATACGCTAAGTACGAAAGGTCAATTACTAATATGCGTGACATGACTTTTTACAATGTAAGTTCCCGCAAAATCGAGACTATGAAAAATCCTACTAAACAGGTACGCGGACTGTAGATGAACTTCGTGTTGGACTGTCAAGTGCCCCACGAACCGGTTCGAATCCCACTGGTACACATTTGTGTTTTTTTATTCATAATCAATTTTTTTTTTAATCGGTGCATTAAGTGTATTCGACTCCAAAACAGCCGGCTTTTACTACAACGCGAGCTTCGGACATGATGACCGGCGCAATTGACAACTGACAAGTTACAAATTTGTACCGGACAATGACCGTGACCGGCCGCTTATTTCAAGGCTTGAACTTGATAAACAAGACTTCTATATGACAAACAATGAATGCCAATCGTTTTTATTAATAGACTGGTCAGATTAATTTAGTTAGAAATGATGCTGTTTGCTTTAATAACTGCATAGTATGCTTTTTAGGAGAGGGTTAAAAAGATACAGATTCTTACTACCCATTGGAATGTTTATTTAAACAAAAGCAAATGATTATATAGAAAATGTTTCATACATTTTATTACTGAGGTGAAAAAGTAAACATTACTGTTGGTAACAAGTTAGTGTGACAACAATGAACACCAATCATGTGCATCAGGCATTTGCTATTAGTAGGATGGTTTTCAAGTAAACAAGGATATATATAATGGGGAGTAATAATAGTCCAGGGGTTTCCCCAGGACCATTAGGCGTAGCGGCCCGACACGTCTTGGTCCATAAAGTAAGCACTTTGACGACGTGGAAGCGCCTTAAATCAATTGCCACCACGCCTTGATTTGAAGTACTTTAGAAAAACAATTATCACAAGTACGAGCGTGGCAGTCGGCTACCTCTTGCAAACAACTTGTGTACCAGTATACCAAGCACACCTAATCACTATGACAGGTAAAACACTTCCTAACTACTTAACAATGGACCAGTCGTCTGCTCACAGTTGGGGTTTGGTAATTTTACCACATCTACTGGGACCGCTAATCCGTCGGGAAAGCGCTTACGCGTAACGGGATTCCCGTGCCGAGCAATCAAGCTTCAAGTTCGATCAAAGAAGATGCCCATTGACAGAATCAACTGTACTATTTAACTCAATAAACAATAGGTGAAGCACTTTTGAATAGTACAGTTAAGTTGGCAATCTTAATACCCTCTTCCCAAAACACACACTGAAAACATCCAGGGCTCGTGTTGTCGGTAACCAATTTAGCCATCGGCTAATTAAAAATTATTTAAAAAAAAAAAAGGCTAATAAAATTTGCAAGTGGCAATCTTCTGATGTGAACAAACGGTTACATAATCTATTAGACACCTCAAACATAATAATACCAAATATTCAATTAGCATAATAGCGATCTCGCGACCGGTAACGAGAAACGGTCTTATCCAGAATACAGCGTATGCCTTATGATGTTTGCTAATTTTAATAATCAAGGTTATTAATTTTAACGGCATGCATTCGACATGTATGACAGCAATGTGGCGGTGATTCAATGTCTGGAATATATGTAACTTGCTATTTTAATTTTGTAAAGTCTTTAAACCAAAGTAATAAAAACAAACCGACAATGCATGTCAATTTGAATACAAATGCCAGTTCAGGGCCGAAAGACATGTCGGCTATCCCAAGGGCTGAGTTCAGCCAGACCGAGCGAAAACAAAACGTTCGCTACACTGGTTTGTGCGCTTCACGTTAAACCAAATGGACACGACGGACACCAATCAGAGGTAAATTATTCAGGTGGTGTAGCATTATGCGATCTCATGAGTAATCTTTTACCATGGTACCCAACAAATGCATGAGTCCAGGGAACATTGTTCAGTATTGTATTTAGTTTTGTGATGCAAATTTCAAATAATGCTATATACATGTAAAATTTGTAAACATTAATTTAATAAATCAATATTGTAAACTGACTGCGAGAAATGCAAATATTTCAATGGTATATATATATATATTTCTTCAAAAAAAGTAGAGGAATAAAGTGATGTATTGTGAAAAATAATTACATTCTTTTTCCGTGAAAATCAACAATATAGTGGTCATTAAAAATAAAATCGCAGCATGAAAATCAAATTCGATAGGCGGCCATTAATCAACAAAATGTCGACAAGCATTGCGAAAAATCGCCAGGTACCGGCTATTAATGACATCCCTGCAATATCACCCGGAAAACTAATGACGTCATTAGAAAGTGACGTCATTAGCAATTGTAACAAGCGAAGTTGATGATTCAAGGGTCTACAGTTAGATTGTAGCCAGGTATTTTTTTCAAGAAATACCAAATATACAGTTAGTTCCATAGAAAAACAATTCAGTTTACAATGAACATAACCATATGGAGTTTTTAGATTTGCAGGTGTTATTGTCTATTTGATGACCGCAAATGTTTCATTTTTGACCTTAGGCCAACGCCTTCGATCAAAAATTACATTTGCGAAATCAAATAGACAATAACACCCACAAATGATTTAATCTAAAAACTCCATATGGTTATCTCCTAATTTGCTAATTAACTCTTTTTTTTTAGAAAATTATACAGGCTATTGATCATTAAAAAAATTCAAACTGAAATTGTGCAGGCAACAGATCGTGAAAAAATTCAAACTATCTGAACAATAATGTCATGGTCTAAAACAAATTGTGGTTCGGGGACCAAAAGCATTTCAGTTTCTTATTTTTGAGGTTTGGCAAATCTGAAATGGGAGTGGTTTTATTGTGTTTTAGCAAATCTTGTAAGAATGTTGAATATTCAATTCTAAAACTGATAAAAAAAAACCCCGTTATTGTTGATTAAAAGTTTCACAGTTGCATGATATGGCTGGAAGGTAATGTTAAACAATAAAACTCAGTTGCAATAGGCTAATACAATATTATAATTGATGATATTTTTTACTGATGTTACATTTCCCTCCCATTTAAAAATTATGTCTTCTTCAATTAAAAGAAATGACCATCATAGATAATTTTATGGAATACAGTATATATGTTATGTAGCATACTTGTTAACAGTATGTTTATTTAATACAAAGAGACTGTTTAATAGTGCTCAGTTACATGTATGCCAGTATTACAAAGAGACTGTTTAATAGTGCCCAGTTACATGTATGCCAGCATTACAAAGAGACTGTTTAATAGTGCCCAGTTACATGTATGCCAGCATTACAAAGAGACTGTATGTCAGCATTACAAAGAGACTGTTTAATAGTGCCCAGTTACATGTATGCCAGCATTACAAAGAGACTGTTTAATAGTGCCCAGTTACACGTATGCCAGCATTACAAAGAGACTGTTTAATAGTGCCCAGTTACATGTATGCCAGCATTACAAAGAGACTGTTTAATAGTGCTCAATTACATGTATGCCAGTAACACACTAAATTCGGTTTTCCGAATGCACATAAATGTACTTTGAACTGAAAGTGGATTCCAGGATGTTACCCGTTGAGACATGACTGAAATTGCATAGAAGCACTTTGAAGCAAGCTGACGTGCATACAACAGAAGGGTCCCATTGCTTTAATATACATCATATCTGGGTCTGTATCATTGCTTTATCATCATACAATGTGACACATAACTGGAAGCAAATCAAATTGCATTCTCTGATTCACTATTGACACCACAAAATACATATGGATGTGGATTTAGTTGGACACATGTCAACGCGCTTCGTAACCGAAGATGGTGTAGCAACAACTGGAAGTAACGTTATTCCATGTGTATCGATGCAAAAGGATGTCACTTTGTGAATTGGGTGTTTGATGTGTCAACAGGATTATTGCTTTTACCATGGTAATTGATGACAGTGATATAGATTTGCAATTTGTACATTTCTTGAGACTGAAAACAGTTGGCAGTTGAAAAGTTACAAATAACTATCATCTATATATATATACATATACATATACATACACACAGTGAAACTTCTCAAAACTGGACCCGCAGTAAACTGGAATTCCCTCAAAACCGGACATTTTACACACTCCTTTTAACACTAAAATTTACCCTTCTAAACTGCACCGGACGAAATTATCAGATCCCATTGTGTTCTTTTAATGCAAATTTTACCTCAGAAAACTGGACAGTCACACCGATGTCAATCATTACTGCATTACTTATACTTTGAATACCCACTCAGCCGATAACGTGATTGCATACGCAGAGTTAATTACATGTGTGCCTGCTCCAGTGTCACTGTTGTGCAGTTTACAAATACCAATTAAGGGATTAATTAACAGCTTTGATGTTTAAATAACTGGAGGAAACACATGTATTCCCTTTATTCTGAACTTAAGAATTTAATTGAGCTCCTTTTCATAGCCTACATGTACATCTTACGATTACCACAATGAACGGCAAAGCAACTAGGAATTTAATTAATTTTTCCAATTGTTTGAACCTTTTTTTGTTGTTGTTTTGTTTTTTATCTTTGCAAACTTTATTTAACAAAATAAAGAATAACCAAGAGTAAAATTGTTTGGCTTGGTTTGGTGGAAAATTTGTCAACAGTGTTTCATTTTAGTATCTACTTTGGAATGTCCAGTGAAATGCCTCTATGTTGAATTATCGCTTGATGATAAACTTAAAATAATTTGAAAGTACGAAAGTACCTGTTTTTTGGCAGTTTTATTAGTTACTGTATCAATAGAGAGCACCAACCAACAAACGGTTTACCTCAATACTGAAACCTCTGTAAACCGGATACCACTCTAAACAGGACTTTTTTCTTGGTCTCAAGGCTGTCCGGTTTCACTGTATATGTAAAAAAAAAATTGATATAATCTTTTTTTTTCTTTTTATTTTTTTTTCTCTTTAATAAAGACTAATTAATTTGCTGGTCTTTGAGATAAATTTTTTGAGATTATGACATTTTAATTAGCAATATTCTTTTTTCAGAGGAACTAAAAAATGACACCAGTATTCAAAGGTAAGAACTAGTTTATCATTGGAGGTCATGGTAGGGTCATTATTTTTGTTAATACTGAGATTTGAAATTACTCTTGGAATTAAAAGAAGTGACAACAGTAGGGTGAACTTATGGAATCTCTGTTGTTATTGTTCTGAGTTTAAGAAGAGGTAAATGAAAGGGAAATTATGAGGAGCTTTGTGAATTTATATGGTTAACAAACTTTAGTTGTGTTTCATCAATGTAAGTAGCTGAGATTGTCGCTGAATTTTTTAAAATAATAAAATTTGTGACACATCATTATAAAATGTAAGTACTGTATTTGCTAAATGTGGCTGCAGTGTATATTAAAGGGACATTCCTGAGTTTGCTGCAATTTTTAAGATGTCATTGACTAACAGACGTTTTAACGATTGTAATTATATATCAAATATATATTTCTGCATAAAATAGTAGTGGCTGTATATTACACGTGTTTCTGATCGTTCTAATATTTGTACTAGGTTAAATTTCATTTTATTTCTTTAAAAAAAGAAGATTTTTTCGTACGTACGAAATTATTTGAAGACAAAATCCAGTTTGGGCTTCTTACAAATATTAAGACGACCAGAAACACATTGAATATACAGAAACTGATATTCTAAACAAGAAAATATATTTAATATGTAAGTTTAATCGTATAAATATTTTATTAGTCGGAAACATCTTACAATGCAGAAAACTTGGGAATGTCCCTTTAAAATTGATATAACTATTCTTTTCTGTTTCAGCTTGGACCAAAACGCGTCATCAGCCCTGCCAGTGCCAAAAAACTCTGGTTTTATACATGCTGACAAGTACTTCTTACCATTTGAGTTGGCATGTCAGTCTAAGTGTCCCAGAATTGTCAATACTGCCCTCGATTGTCTCCAGGTAAGTGAGGCTGAAGCAATTTTAAATATTGATGGGGAAAAAAAATTCAGGTCTATTCATGGACGTTAATTTTATTTTAGGATTGATATTACCCAGTAACATTTTTAGATAAAAACTATTTCTGAACATCTCTTGCCATTCAATTTAATTTCAAATACATCCCCCTATTTATCTCTCCACAACACGGTTTGTGATGGATTTTAGAATGGGGTCCGTCCGATAACACCACTTTGAAACTGTTGGAGATAACTTCCTGAAGCACACCCACATAAATCTATTGGCATGGTTTGATGGAAACCAATAGCTAGAATGACCAAATTCATTATTTTTGGTGCACAACTTCAAACCCTTTTAATTTCTAGATAACTTTATGAAATTTTGTGCACATACAAACTAGTAGACTAAGTGTCTTTTGGTATGGCGGAATTTTAATTTTCAATACTTTTTCTGTTACCATGGCCAGAGTTACCAAATTCACTATTTTAGTAGTGGTGGTGGCCTTAATATTGTTTTTCTATGATCTGGGTGTGTTTTTTTAAAATATATGAGATACACTAGCCAAACGAGTGTGTTTTCCATGTCATTGCATTTGAGGAGGGGGTATTGATGACTGTCGTCTTGTTTATAATTGTAATATTTTTTGTCATTATATTCAGTTATTTAATGTGATCACCAGGGTTCGCACGCATCCTGGAAAACCCTGGAAAGTCCTGGAATTTTATTTTCACCCTGGAAAGTGCTTAAAACTCCTGGAAATATTAATTAACCCCCTGGAAAGTCCTGGAATTTTTTTTTTTTTTTTTTTTTTTTTTCATTTAATAATTATTATTTGCTTAAAAGTCCTGGAAAATGAAAATGTTTGAAGTGTATGAACCCTGGATCACAATACCCATTTTAAAGGGACTGTGAGTGTGCATACGATGTAAGATGTCTCCAGCTAACAGCCTTTCTGGCATCTAAAATTAAATATTAAATACATTTTCTTGTTTAGAATGTCTGTATTTCCAGTGTGTTTGCAGTTGTGTGCTAATGTTCGTAGCAGTCATTGCTTATTTATAGAGATGATATTCTAAACCAAATATCTTTAAGATGTAATTTTAGTCATCAAAAATTATCTGTTAGTTGTAAACATGTTACAATGGAGCAGTTAAACTCAGGACAGTTCCTTCAAGAGATTAACTTTTTATGTTTTGTATAATAGCTATTTTATGAACTTAGGAGACAGTTTGCAAAGGACACATTTTATTAGTGGAAACTGAAGTTTACTTTTAACTGAAATTTCCATGTGACCTGTTTTTTATTTTTACTAGAAACTCATTGCATATGGCCATCTGATAGGAAATGTGCCTGATTCCACAACACCCGGAAAACGACTGATAGATCGGATAGTGGAAACCATTTGTGGTTGTTTTGTTGGGCCGCAGACAGATGAGGGGGTGCAGCTTCAAATAATAAAGGTATAAATGTTAATTTCTTTCAGATCTCAAATGAAAAATATCTTTGAGTAACTTCTTGTTCTAAGAAGACAAAAAAAATTTAAAATATTTTTTACAATGGTTTGTTTTAATCTAGCTGATTAAGATTTTTAAACCATAGATTTTGTTCATTTTGCTTTTTTCAACATTATCAGTGTATAGGTTTCATCTCCATCTTCTATCCATCCGTCTGTCCCACATTAAGTTTTCTGGATGTTTTTTCACAATGCCTTAAGATATTGTTACAAATCAAGTTTGACTTTCATGGCGATTTATTAATTTTTCACAGTTATGGCCCTTGAATTTAGGAGATATACCAAAATTTGTTGGGTAGGGTAGAGATAATGTATTACTTTATTAGTATTCTTAGAATGTTTGTTCGTAGTCCCCTACCGGTCCAACCCGGATGGGACTATATAGGTTTTATCACCTTATTTCTGTCCGTCTGGCTTTCCCATAGTTTTCCGGATGGTTTTTTTTTTAGAATGCCTTGAGATATTGAGCTGAAATATTGTGTATAGTTTTATCATGTACTATTATAGATCAAGTTTGACTTTCATGGCAATTTAGCCATTTTTGACAGAGTTATGGCTCTTGAACTTAGGAGATATGAAAATTTGTTTTCTGGACATTTTTTTTTTTTTTTTCAGGCCTTAAGATATCAAACTTAAAATTTGTGTAGTACCCTCAAAATGCTTGTTATTATTTTTTTAATGCAAAAAAAAAAAAAAATCAGTAAAATTGTTTATTAGAATAGAAGATCATTTTGTTTCCTAGGTATTTCTCCTATATATATTTTTTTTGCATTATTTATTTTTAACATGTTTGTAATATTTTGAAGGAGACAGTAGAATTCATGGGCTTATTGACAAGTATAATTTCAGGCACTCCTGACTGTTGTTACGACAGCCTCTTGTGACATTCATGAGGGCACGGTTCTACAGACAGTACGAACATGCTACAACATCTACCTTGCCAGCAGAAATCTTGTCAACCAGACAACGGCAAAGGCCACACTTACACAGATGTTGAATGTTATTTTCTCACGTATGGAACAACAAGCGGTATGATCAACATGTACCTAATTTTGCCGGCTAAGTAAAACCCAGGATCACCCTGCTATAAACACCAACATTTTATTTCCTTATTATTTTATAATTAAACCACTCTGGGTCTCGTAATTAGGATTATGACCAGTAAAGGTAATACAAACACGACCACAGCTTTACTTATGTCATACAAACGACAAAAATTAAAGTGGTGAATACCTGTTTGTAAATCAATAATTTTAGTTTTAATGAATGCACATTGCATACAGTGTTTTGTTTTCCTCAAAACTGATTTAGTGTCCTGATTAGTTGCAGTCAGTCTCATTAGTATTAATGTTTGAAGCAGTAACCCATGGTTACCAAAGCAGTATAGTCTGTAGACTAAGAAACTTGTCAACTTTCTCGGGATAGGATTTAGGTCAGTCGGTTGAGTGCTCGCTTGAGGTGCTTGCGTTGCATGATCAAACCACCTTAGTGTACCCATTCAGCTGATTAGGGTTTTTTCTCGTTGCAACCAGTACACCACAACTGGACAAAGGCCGTGGTCTGTGCTTTCCTGTCTATGGAAAAGTGCATATAAAAGATCCCTTGCTGCATTATGAAAAATGTAGCAGGTTTCCTCTGATGATTATGAGTCAGAATAACAATATGTTTGATATCAATGATGATTAATTGGTCAATGTGCTCCAGTGGTGTTGTTAACTTTCTCATCCATTCTTAACTACCATTCGGAACCATTATCGGCATGTATGGGTCCAAATATACCACATATAACTGACATTGTATTGTTTTATTTTTATAAACAAAACTAAAGATGTTAACTCGCAAACCAGGCTCCCTTGTTCAAGAGCTGGATATAACAGTTATGAAATGGGGCAAGTTTGTTTGATAAAGAAGTTAGATTGAAATCAGCAACCCCCCCTCCCAAAAAAAAAACCCCACCTCAACATTCACACCATTATGAAATATTGGAATCAGCATTGTGAAAACAATGTTGCACCTACATTTTTATTCTTCAGCAAATATAAACCATTATTATATACATAGCAATGAAATATATAGATCTTCAGAAACTATGAAAGTGATATCCGGTGAAAAGTAATCTTTTCACTGTATTTTAGCTACTGTGAAAATATAGAAATTATATTTACTTTTTTGTAAAAGCTCATGATTAAATTATCTCCTTTTGTCTTATTTCTTCATATTTATGTTCGATGATTACCAATGCATCTGATCATATTTGAAAAAAAAAACCATTTAATTTACACAATTGTACCTATGAAAAGGAAGAAATATATCATGGCGTTACATGTTTTTCATAGGATAAGTGAAAGATATTAACAAAAATCTAAATATATTGTCAAAAATTAGGAAAGATGTATATAATAAATAGACCATTTCATGATGTTTTTTTCAAATACAATTTCTATGTCAACTCATGATGTGTGAAAACAATATTTTTACTCATTGCTTAGCAAATTCGTGAAAATATGGTTTTCACACATTACTCGTTGACATAAAAAACATGAAATAGCCTTTGTCTATGTAATATTTCATGTATTTTACAAAGCTGCTGTTGCCTTAAAAAAAAGGCTAAATTATTGCTAATTGACATATTTCTGTATGTAAAAGAGAAGCAAAATGAAACCAATAGTATTAGAATAAATTTACAAAAGTAAAATATTAACTTTGAAAAATATATGTACAACACATGTCAAGAAAATAAAATTAATTTCACAGAAATAATAACTGCAAAATGTATAATTATATTTTTGGCTATTATAAAGAAATATGCTTCTTGAATCAGACTAATGCCTTTTGTTGTAATTCGTTGTGAACAGGAACAAGATGCTAAGTTGAAAGAACAGCAAGAGTTGAAAGAAAAAGAACTTGAGAAACAACATGCTGAAACTGGAGCAGGGGTAAACATTTTATTTTTGTAATGAGATTATTTTAATGAAGTTTAGAATAGATCACTAAAAAGTCTTCTTTTTAAAATTTTATTAAAAGGACTGTCCTGAGTTTGCTGTCACTGAAGAATGTTTGAATAGTTAAAAGTTAAACGTTTGTTTTGTTTAACAATACCACTAGACACATTAATTTATTAATCACCAGCTATTGGATGTCAAACATTTGGTAATTTGGACATATAGTCATAGAGAGGAAACCCGCTACATTTTTCCGTTTGTAGTAAGGGATCATTTACAGGCACCATTCCACAAACAGGATAGCATGTCCTTTGATATAGCAGTCGTGGTGCACTGGCTGGAACGAGAAAGTGCCTAATGGACTACCAATGGGGGATCGATCCTGACTCATAGAGCCTCTTTAACTACGAAAATTACACATTAAATTTATTTTCTTTAGAATATCAGTGTCTATTTATACATTGTGTTTGTCGTTCACCAAATCGTTTGAAATCTTTATAGTGGCTAATACTTCATATTACTTCCTAAAATAAAATTTGTTTGTGCATACAATACTATTGTATTCAGTGGAAGGTAAAATCTAGTCTCGACTTTCAGAAACATTCAGGGAATCAGAAACCCCTTGTTCATACAGACACTGATATTCCAAACAAGAAAATGCATTTAATAATAATGCAAGGTTAGTCATTAAAAATGCTTTGTCACTCGCAAACATTTTACAGTAACATCAAACTCAGATGGTGTCTTTGAAATAATCTTATTGTTGCTATTCTTAACAATTTATTGTAAGTATGATGTCTGTGATATCTGTGCTGGTATATGTAACTTTATTTGGTAAATAAGATGATTGTAATTGGGGGTTTCTTTGTATATTATGTATATAGAGGATAATAAATGAGTTACCAGTTATTATCAAAATTATTTCACGAGTGACATAAATTTGATAATAACTGGTACCGAGTTTGTTATTCTATTTATTACCTCAGCTATTTTTTCTCTAAAAGCCTTTATTTTCGACGCACATGCACGAAGGCCAACCTGTATAGGAACGGTGTAAACCACTTTACGCACTGTTCTGAGAATTACTATAACGTTGTAATTTAATCACGTTCATAGATAATTTAAAAAAACACAAGTTCTCTTTATTCTTCTTCCAAATCTATAATGAATTGCATTAAAATGACATTTTGTTATGAATTTAACACCAAAAACAGAGACCCGTAAAGGCAAACTCTTTAAACTACATGACGTCATTTTGTGTGTTTGTCAAATCGTGATGATGTCATATTTAGTACCGACAAAGTCATTGGTTTGTAAGCGTCAAATTGTCCAATAGTATTGTTCGTTAGACCAGTGCAGAATATTTCTCACTGAGAAAATATGGAAAATATTTTCCCTGTTATGAGTGACAGCTGGGGTAATAAAAAAAAAAAATTGTGATCTTTAAGTAACAACAACATAATAAAAACTATTTTTGACATTTATAAAAGTTTAATATTACTTAATAACTTACCCTGTGTGCATTAAAATTAACCAAATAAAATTTGGAGAAAATGTAAATTATCAAGCTAAAAATTAGCACGTCAAACCTACTTGAATTCATACTCGGTATCAAGGTATCTACCATGTTTGTGAAAGCTGACTTCTGCCTCTTGTTTCTGTTATCCAAGTCTTGCTTGTTTTGGTTAATAAAATGTTACAACAGTCCATTTTAGCTGTAAAACTGTTTACTTTTTAAATTAGGATGGAGGTGGTCGTGGTGGTGATGAAGCCAGTCCAAAAGAGGAGGCCAAAGATGAGGTGGATGATGGGGCGTCAGAAAGCACTCTCACCTCAGGTGGTCAAGAAACACACTCACAAGAAAATGGAGAGACGGGTATGAGTCCATAAATGAGAAAAGAAAAATATAGTTATGATGTCTCAGTATGTAATAGTTTAATCTGTGACTATCAGCTGTCATACTTGGGGATGAATTTTACAAATAGCTCTTGTCTCAAATAATATAAATTAATATATGTTTAATTTTGTTGAGGGATATTTTAATGTTATTATTGTTTCGCCGTTACCAAATGCAACAGCATCTACTTTCACATTTAGCTCAACATTAAATTTTCATTTCTCACAAACTAATGCCTATATCAGTGAAACTTGGTTTATAGTTGCATTTATAGATGTTTATAAATAAATAAAAAAGATAATTTAAAAATTTGAATTTCATTTTTTAAAATGAATTTTTATAAAAATGTTGTTTATTTTATTGTTATTGTTCGGCGGGGGTTGTGTGGGGGGAGTGGGTTAACATGCAAATTTGTGATAAGCCATTTAATTCTTCAGAATACTTGTAATGGTGAAATCAAAATACTGAAGTGCAGAATTTAAAGTAGAGGTTAAAATGGTTAATACCAGAGCTATGGTTTTTCATGTGTGTGAAATAGACTGGATTTGATCTGAAATTCTTCTAAATATAGAGTTATCAGCTTTTTAAAGATCAATTCAGCTTTTATTATCAAGTCAGTATCACCCCCTTGTTGTACCTGTACGTATATGTTGATTATTCAGCATCGTAAATGTTTTTAATGTGGTGAATTGGCAGATAGCACACAGAACGAGGACAAGAGTGAGGAAATGCCACAAGACATCGTTAGCCGTGTTCTGGAAGAGATTATTGATAACGTGACAGGTTTGTGCAGAATGCTTTCAAAATAACACCAGGGAAATTGTACCAGTTGTATATATTTGATATTTCAAATAATTATTTAAAATTAAACTAAAAAAATTAACATAATTTGCCTGGAGTGGAATGTGAAAAAGTGAAATGTCTTTGTGAACGTTTTGCATATTGGTTTTCAGTGTCCATGAGTGCTACGTTTTTTTCATAGTATAGATTGTTTGTTTTGCAGCCAATCTTTCTTTGAAGTTGACGAACAGGATTCTTTATTAAATCTGACTGCACAAAAATATTTTAGCATATTTCAACTATGAAATTTCAATGCATTTGAATCTTATTGTACGTGTTGTACTAATTACTGTTAAGTATTGCAATATATATATATATATATTTTTTTTTAATTGACTTTTAGTATCATGTATGACATAAATATTAGTTATTTACATGTTGTTATTATAAAGTAATTGTTTATTATTTAAGATAAGCACTATTTTAATATGTTTCAGTCCATAAAATTTGGACCATTTTGTAACAGCAGTTTTCACAAGTAATACTAATGTATGTTGTTGCGTATAGTTTGCTAACTGCTGCCACACCTTTCACGGGTTGACCTTTTAGGAACTTTTCAGTCTGATTGCAATTTTTATTTAGGATTCTTACAAATATGTTCAAGTTAAATTATTTTCAATGATAACAATTGCTATATTGAACAAAAAATATCTAGCTGTGAGAATTTGAAGTAATATTACATTACATAGTTGATTACCAGGTTTATTTGTTATTATAAAATTTTAGAAATATCATGACCTTGATGAGATAATGTGGGCCAGATATGGACTGAACAACACTTTATACTGCATGTAGTTAAGTAGGCTGTGGTAGTTAAATAAATAGAACTGTGAAATTGGCTTGCTACTGGTTAGTTGTGTGTGCATACTTGTGAAGTATTGTGTTGGTGGATGTATAGGATTCTAACACAGGCTGTTGGTTTTCTGTGCATGTATTTAATTGTAATGTATTCTGTGTTGTAATAGCTAGTATAAAAAGATTTTTTTATTTTCACTACTGGGATTGGATTGGAAATTTAACATGCACATTAAGAGCAAGCTCTTGTTGCACGCCCTGTCTTGTGTGCAAGTTTTGGGCATGGACCAGTGCCTGTATCCAAGACAGGAGAAACATTGTGGAGGAAAAAGAAAGGGCTCGCACTGCAACCTGCAATTGCCCACAGCAATCGACAAAGCCATGGAGATTGTCGTGGAGTTTTTAATTCTTCACGGCACTTTTTCGTATATTTAGGGTTTTTTCACTGACATATTTGTTTGCCATGGACATTTTCTTAATTGCAGTGTTTGCACTGAAACCAGCAAGTGCAAGAACACTACTGAATATTGACATTTTATATACGTGTATATGCAACATCAAATTTCAATTTTACACAGTTTTTGAATAACAAAAGGCTACCAAAAATGCATGATATTGGTGGGTCATGCTGTTAAAGCTTTGGTACAGGGTAAATATTATCATAAATATTTTCGTATATACCTGTATTTGCATGTTGTACAAACTTGATTCAAGAAGATTTGTATATGATTATAAAACTTGATTCAAGAAGATCTCTATATGATTATAAAACTTGATTCAAGAAGATTTGTATATGATTATAAAACTTGATTCAAGAAGATCTCTATATGATTATAAAACTTGATTCAAGAAGATCTCTATATGATTATAAACCTTGATTCAAGAAGATCTCTATATGATTATAAAACTTGATTCAAGAAGATCTCTATATGATTATAACACTTGATTCAAGAAGATCTCTATATGATTATAAACCTTGATTCAAGAAGATCTCTATGATTATAAAACTTGATTCAAGAAGATCTGTATATGATTATAATACTTGATTCAAGAAGATCTCTATATGATTATAAACCTTGATTCAAGAAGATCTCTATATGATTATAAACCTTGATTCAAGAAGATCTCTATATGATTATAAGACTTGATTCAAGAAGATCTGCATATGATTATAAAATTTGATTCAAGAAGATCTCTATATGATTATAAACCTTGATTCAAGAAGAGCTGTATAATAATGATTATAAAACAGGTTATTGGTTGATTGTACATGTACAGTGGACTTGTCTAAACCAGATACAAGTGGGACTGATGAAATGCACTGGTATACTCAATGTGCTAGATTCGTCAACGCTATTATCACAGAACAGACTCCACGACTGGTATACGCTGTCCTGTCTGTTGGATGGTGCATATATAAAAGATCCCTTACTACTGATGGGGAAAATATAGTGTGTTTCCTCACTAAAGACTATATGTCAGAATTACCAAATGTTTGACATCCAATAGCCAATGATTAATAAATCAGTGTGCTCTGGTGGTGTCTTCAAAACAATTTTAACTGTGATTGTGCTGGTGTACACAGAAATCTGTTTGGACTTGGTCCACTATATTTTGTTGGTTAGAACAGATTTTCTTGACACCTGCGTTACTAATCAGGGAACATTTTGTTAGGTATCGGGTTGTGATTTGCTACACAAATTTAAGAGATCACTACGTAATTTTAAAACATTAACAGTAGTTGCTAATCATTTCCAACTGACTAGAAATATTGCTATATCAAGATTTTGAAAACAAAATGTTCCTTGATAATCAATCAGAATCTATTAGTTTGGCTGTGTGTTTCTGTCATATTTTAACTTATTATATTACATTAGTTAATATGAATGACATATTATTAGACAATACAGTTTGCAGAATTAATTTAACAGCTTGCAGCATGCTTGTGTTATAAATTATACATTACATAATTAATTTTAACAGCATGGAGCATGCTTGTGTTATAAATATATATTGCCTCTCTTGTTGAATCCCATCTCCAGTGTAAATTGGTGGGGGAGGAGCAGCACTGCGTAAACTGGGAAGCACTGATCTTAATTTGGTAAGAACTGGTGGCTGCTTTTTGGTGCCAAAATTATAGGTTCAGCTAAGGATCTAACTGGTAATTATCTTTTAAACAACCCAGTAATTGGTTGTTTTATGTAAGTGAATATAATGGGGTTTTTTTATTGGAAATATAACAGTAATAAAGCAAAATATTTTTTTTTTGCTTTAACCTAGTTGAGATAGGATTGTATTAACTTATATAACACGGTGAAATATCCATCACAGAGCTTAATAATTTGGCACCAGAAATGAAGCATGACTGATCTGCATCAGTAATTTGGAAATCACCTGCTTTGAATGCTGTATGTGCTCACTAACAGCCTGCCACTGTTTTGTTGTTGGCCTGTTTGCGCGTGGCCGTTCTGAACTGGCATGACGTCCGAGTTCACTTTGCCTGTTTAGGTTGCCCGATTGCCTCACCTCCCGAAGCTGAGTCCGCTCCACCTACCATAGAAAACTCCGTTAACCATGGGGAGAGCACTCCTGCACCCCAACCCACATTGACCTTAGATTTGACCAAAGGTGGAGGTAAAGTGCTTCGAGTCTTTTTATTTTTTAGGATATATTTTTTTCATTAATCTTTCTATCCTTTTTCTTTTGTTTTATGGAGTCAGTAAAGATACAATTTCTGTATGTACCTGTTAAAATTGCCAGTTTTAATGTAGTATAGATCTTATACTTTGAAGTCCATTGTACTTGTTCTTTAGAATTGCATTTTAAAATTAATTTGAGTTCATGTTTTAGAAATATAGTGGGAAATTGCACCAATCTATAAATATATGACAATGTAAATTTTTGACGACTAATTTTTAAAATGTTATTTAAAAAAAAATTGTTGTTTAAATCCACAATTAATAATTTCTTCGAACCAAGTTATAACTAGGTTAAGAAATAAAATAACACTAAGTATTTTTATATTATTTAAAATGTATAAATATTTTGATAGACATTCCAGCATGTATTTAAACTTTGTATTGGTTTTTCTCCCTTCCTTCCTTCCTTTTTTCAGTTTTGAAAGCATTCATTTAACATTTTAGCAGTTTATTGTTTTATAGAGTTTTCATCTTTAACAGAATTACTTTGCAGATTTTATTTTATGTTGGATTTTAGCATTAATTTATTGTATTCTTTAGTAATATTTTATGCTTATACTAACTAATCAGTTACAATGATCACTGTTCACCTGAACTCATATTTTCAAAGCCATCTTTGTGCTATGATGTCATAAAACTGTAGAGGGCTGTGACGTGTGTTGCAGTGAAGTCATATATTTTGACAGTTTTACAATATTGTAGCAGTAAGATGGCTTCAAAAATTTGGGGCCAGATGTATATTTGACCTTAATTGTCTACTTTTAAAATATTTTTTTATTCCAATGTCGTTTATTGTATAATTTTCTTGTGTTGTCTGTATTCAGGTCTTGCACGCTTGACAACTGAGGACAGCTCTGAGATGGAGAGCCAGGAACAGATGCACGGCGCGTTCAGTCACATTCTGCAGAAAGACGCCTTCCTGGTGTTCCGCAGCCTCTGCAAACTGTCCATGAAACCTCTAGGGGATGGACCTCCTGATCCCAAGTAAATAACACTTAACAGACTTAAAGACGATGCCACACGAAACAACTGCCTCGTAGGAGAATAGCCAATTGTGACAAGACAACATTACAATTGCATCAGATGCTATGTAATTGGCTATTCTTGTACAAGACACTCGTATTGTGTGGCATCGCCTTTACTAACTTGCTTAAATATGTAATTGATGGGCCGTATTCCTAATTGTTCCTCTCCATGCTTACCAGCTGCACCAAGAAATCTACTGTTGTCCTATTTAACTGATATGACTCCAGCCCATCCACCCCCACCCATAAGAAAAGAATCCTGGGGCCCCGGTGCATTGAATAAAATGGGCATTGTTGAAAATTTGTATTCCATCCACTTAATGCAACTTTTTATAGTATTCCCTCGAAGATCATGATAAAAAAACAATGTTAATAATTTATTACATATTCCAAAGATTGCTCGTTTGCCAATGATAATGTTGGAATAATGACAGACTTGTAAAAAAACACCTCATTTTGTTTGTAATGCAAGATGTTTTTCCAGGAAATAATTTGAAAATATGGAATGGAAATCAGAATGATGCAAAGTCCCAATACATCATTTTTAATACTGTTTTGTGAATTCCTCTGGTGAATTATTTACATCATATCTCAAAATATTGTAAACTTTTAATGTATAATATTTGATCATCAGAACTGAAACAAATTGTGTTTGCGCCAGTATGACATAACCAGACTGGCCATTTGTAATGTATTTATTTCAAGTGGAAATCATTCCATGAATTTAACACAATTGAAAGCCAGATATTTAACAGTATTTTTCGTTTTTCACCTCACCATGCCAAAATCATCCCTCATTCACTAACTGATTTGAATTAAAAAAAAAAAAAAAAATTGTCTTTGAATATTTCTATCTTTTTTTTTGTATGGCCTAATATTTCTTGCTTTAAATGAATTTCTTAAAAAAAAAAAAAAAATTTTTAATTCTGTTATTATAATAGTAGTTAGGCCCTGCCTATAATACTAATTACTGCAGCAATTTCTGTATTAGGTTTGTGCTTTCTATATATATATTTCAGGTTTATTAACTTAATCTGCCAAAATATACCAACTAACAAAAAATCGAACCATCAATGATTGTCTCAAAGTCGAATGATGTCCTATTCCGTTTTCAGTTTGTAGAAGCACTATCATAGTGTATATTATAACAGTACCCTTCTTTTATTTATTACAGGTCCCACGAACTGAGGTCGAAGATCCTCTCACTCCAGTTGCTGTTATCAATTCTACGTAATGCAGGACCAGTATTCCGCACAAATGAGATGTTTATCAACGCCATCAAACAGTACTTGTGTGTGGCCCTGTCCAAAAATGGAGTCAGTGCAGTACCAGAAGTTTTTCACCTGTCACTGACCATTTTTGTCACTCTTCTCACCAACTTCAAACAGCATCTCAAGATGCAGATAGAGGTACTGACTCCTCTTGTTCTAGTTACAACAAAAAACAACAAAAACCATCCAGATTTATGTCCATCCCAGCCTCCATGAACAATTCTTTTGGTCAATAATTTTAGTTTGAAAAGTAAATGTGTTTTTGAAATAACCCACTATTTTTGTGAATTTTTAGAAAACAGTATGCTCAGAAACAAATGACTTGTAGTCCCTGATGGGAAGGACTATTATAGTGAATGATAGGATGGGAGTGGAAATTGATATGGAAATTAAGAGAATAATTTTATATGTATATAATCATAGTTCATAATCTTTGAAAACAGAACGCTGTTTGAGAAACATAGATGGCTATATATACTTCATAACTGTAGGCAGTGGTAGTGGCAATAATAGCCATCAGAAACCGCCACCTGCAGCCAATACTGCAAAATGTGATAATTGGGACAACTTTGTATACTAGTTAATGTTACGTTTTGGATCATTTTAACTGAAGCCATGAAAACACTTTGATCTTGCAATTTAAGATGGATCCTAAATTTTTACGATTATGTTGCTTTAATGGTACTTACTTGCAGTTGTGAAATACTTATTGCTGTGAAGAAGAGTCCATTTTCATGTAAATAACGGATTTTTTTTGTCAATAAAAACAATTGCACACTGGAATTATCTTTTTATTAAAATATGGGGTTTTCGTTTCAGGTTTTTTTCAAGGAGATTTTCTTGTACATCTTGGAAGCTCCAAGCAGTTCATTTGACCATAAATGGATGGTTATTCTAGCACTCACCATTATTTGTGCTGGTAAGCTTGTCAAAGAACATCCATGGTACAATGAAACCTGTCTAAACCAGAGGACCTAATATTTGTCCAATTTAGACAGGATCCAGTATGTAGAGGGGCGCATGTTAAAATATAGACAATTCGGGACCATTGTTCAGGGTACAGTTTAGACAGGTTTCACTGTATAAGACTTTACTTGTGTTGTACACATGGGCTGTATTGGTTTAAATTTGTTTATTATTGCTCTTAGCTATGTTTTCGCAATCAGCTGTTTACATTGGTTGTCTATGCAGTATAACCAATGTTGCCATTTTGAAATTATTGTAAATATGATTTTTGTATTCAGTATTGGCTTGGATTAAATTCATCACCTAATATGTTCAACAAATTATTTTATTCTGATAATGTGTTATTTATCAACAGTGTTTCATGATTTTAAAGTATTTGTAGTCTAAGGAAGGAGAGTGGAATGTAGATCAGTGGTAAAGTGCCTGATGCGCAGTCGGTCTAGGATCGATCCCCATCAGTGAGTCCATTGGCTGCTGTTGTCCAGCCAGTACTCCACAACTGCTGTAATAAAGGCTATGGTATCCTGTCTGTAGGATGGTTCAGTTAAAAGATCCTTTGCTGGTAATCAAAAAACAAAAGAATACCAGCTCACTCTACCCAATCCCATATGGTTCCAGCAAGGAGCTACCTTTCGATCAACTAAATTTATTAACCCTCACCTGCTACCAACACTGGTCGGCTGCTTGTGCTCCCTTACACATTGCCAGCACGGGTGTCCCCCTCTCCCACTCACCTCAAACCTTTTCCTGTCCTGGACGGAAGAGCTGGCGAAAGCCGACACCTGTGCCTATGACAGGAGTGTGCTGCAACAGCTTGTTCACATTAAAACCTATGACCTGACCTGACCTGATCAGAAACAGGAACCCATGGCATGACGGCAGCAAGTTTTCTTTCTAATTATCTCTCTGGTCCTCAAGCATATGTCTGATGCCATATACCCATAATTGAAATGTGTTTAGTGTGTCTATCAGTGGCGTAGCATGGGCGGGGCCACCGGGGTGGTTGTCCTGGGCGCAAAATTCTGGACTGGTGAAAGGTTAATGGTCCACTGGTTAGGGGCAGCAATACTTGCCTTGCCCCGGCGCTGGCAACCCATGCTACGTCACTGGTGTCTTTTTTTTCTTTCAAAGGAATGGAATTTAGTACTTAGTATTCATAAACCCAGTAGTTAAACAATTTTGTGTGTGGCTTGTTTTTTCAGATGCTCAGTGTGTTGTTGACATTTATCTCAACTACGATTGTGACCTGGCTCTAGCCAATATATTTGAGCGTCTGGTCAGTGATCTGTCCAAAATTGCACAGGGAAGACACGCAATGGAACTGGGTGAATTTTCTTTTGTTACATTTCTCACAATTTTGTTCAGCATTGATAGGCTTCTCGCATGCACTCTAGGATCGATCCCCATCAGTGGGCCCATTGAGCTATTTCTCGTTCTAGCCAGTGCACCACGACTGGTATATCAAAGGCTGTGGTATGTGCTATCCTGTCTGGGATAGTGCATATAAAAGATCCTTTGCTACAAATGGAGAAATGTAGCGGGTTTCCTCTCTAAGACTACATGTTAAAATTACCAAATGGTTGATATCCAATAGCCGATGATTAATAAATCAATGTGCTCTAGTGGTGTCATTAAACAAAACAAACTTCTTACATGAACTGAAAAATTCCCATTTAATTGATTTGCATTAGACATTTTTAAGACAGAAATTATGTAAAGGCTCTGCCTTTGAAGTGAATGGTTTAGTATACTGAGAGAGAAAAAAATAAGGGAACATTAATTTGTCATTGCAAACAAAATTTAATTCACTATTAGCATTGTAATCATTGATCTGAAATTTTGTGTATAGCATTATCAAGGACTATTGTAGATCAAGTTTGACTTTCATGCCTATTTACCCATTTTTCACAGAGTTATGGCCCTTGAGCATAGGAGATATGAAAAATTGTTGGGCCTGGTAAGGGACATGTATTGCTTTAGCAGTACCCTTAGAATGCTAATTTAGTATGGGCTTGTTGAGAAATTACCAACTCCGAGAGAAAATATAGACTTTTTTCTTTTGGCTGTGCTGTCAGGTTTTTGTTTTTAATTGAATGTATTTGTTATTTGTAGGTGCGTCTCCCAGCCAGGAGAAGAACATGAGGCTGAAGGGGCTAACGTGTCTCGGGTCTATTCTCAAATGTATGGTGGAGTGGAGCAAGGATCTCTATATTAATCCTAACTCACAGTCGAACCTGGGTAATTTTCACATTGTTAACATCGCCAACAATATAACTTCACTTCATTTCACATCAGGGGTGGGGAAAAATAAAATTGTCAATCGGTCCCATGTGATGTTATCACTACCGGAAGAATGGGGGGCAGAAGAAAGGAATAAAAATTATAAAATCATTTAAAAGGTGATATTTGCCAAATAGTGTTTTAAAAACAAAATCTTAGTGGCATTTGTATATTTTTATCTTAATCATGAAAATATAAACATCAAAACATGAAAGAAAAACAAAAATTTTGATCACATCAGCGAAAAAACCCCAAATTGTATATATTTTACATAACAGACTTTGTAAATTTGGACTTGTAATAAATGCATTGCTATTTTGGATGTTATCTATTTGTTATAATACTATTTATCCTTAATTGGCTGGTATAATCATTTGATACATTTACATTTTCTTTCACATGTTGTCTTTCCTCAGGTATAAGATGTTCTTCTTTTTTATATGTCCACCCGTGACAGGTCATATTATGGTATAGCATTGTCCATCTCTACGTCTGTCAGTCTGTATGTACGTCTGGCCGTAAACTTTTAGTTTCTGGGTCATATCTTCCTTATCAATTCATATAGGATCATCAAACCTTGCATGCAAGTACAACTTGGGATGGCATTGTGTCATGAATTATAACTAGGTCACCGCGACTTACTTTTCATGCATTACTGCACATTAAAGGAAATCCTTGTATGGGACATATCTTCCTTACCAATTCATACAGGATTATCAAATTTTATATGCAAGTATAACTTTGGATGACAGTGTGTTGTGTACCTTAACTGGGTCACCACGACCTACATTTGATAGGTGTATCATGTACCTTACAGGTAGTCTTGTTTATTTTGATTTTATAATCTTGTATTATTAGGAGTAGACCTCAAACCGTACACAGAAACGGACAGTGACTCTGGCAAGGGGACGATGACCAGTTATGGAAGTGTCAATTCCCTCGGCTCTAACAGTTCCCAGGTGATCAGCATCCAGCCCACCGACAATCCCGAGCAGTTTGAAGTGATCAAACAACAGAAGGAAATCATGGAAAATGGAATCGAGTTGTGAGTTTAGTACTTGTATTATGTCGTTATTAAAGAACCTGGTTTCAAGCCATGAAAATGGACACTGAAGTTTTGTTGATCTACAAATCTAACATGATTGGATAAAGTTACAATAGAGTGAAACCAGAGTCTGTGACATTGAAACAGGGAAATACCCTTTAAAAGTAGATGAGAACTTGTCTCCTCCATAACTGTTATTTCTCAGAGGTACATGCATTTAAAAAACCCAATTTAAATGCATTTTATGGTATTAGAATCATCAAGATGACTGTAAACACTTTGGATGTATGACATTGGATAATCTAAACAATACAATCTAAGTAATGTTTGATTTCATTTGTCAAAAATGGCTCTATTAGTAAAAAATATGCCGAAGTGTTTAAAAGCCAGGAACTCACTTATATGAATTGTGTCGTATTATATCAAGTCCAAATCCTAACCAGTACCCTATGACTGGTACATCAAAGGCTGTGATATGTAATCCTATGGGAAAGTGCAAATAAAAGATACTTGTTGCTCTTCGAGAAAAAAAGGTTATGTCATGGCAGCTGGTGGTTTATTACTCTTGACCATGAGTCAAAATAACGATATATTATACTTTAAATAGCCATAGACATCAGTGAAGTAATATTCCTTTCATTTAAGTTTGTGGCAACTAATACGATTTCAGATTTAATGTCTGTTGTGGCAAAAAAAGTCAATAACAATTTATTATTCCTTTCTTGCTCAAAAATAAGATTACTGAAAAAGTTATAAAGTCGGTGTTATTCCATTTTTAATATTTCTAACAGATTTACATTAATAAATAGAGAATAATACGAGTGGCCATTAGATACCCTTTATCTCACAGCGAGTTGTTTTAAAATGTATCTAACGAGTGAAAGCCAGTTTGATATGTTTTGAAACAAGTTGCGAGATAAATGGTATCTAACGGACATGAATGTATTATTCTATTGCTTACATATCCTCAAAAAAAAGGTTTTAAGCAAATTTTAACATCTTTTTCAACTAAAAGTTATTTACAGTCGTTGCACTTGTAGCTGACTTTACGCGTCACAACACGATTGTCAGGTTAACTATATGTCGCAGTCTAATCGATTTCCATTGCGCTGTCTTTTTTATTGGACGTATGGCATTGGTGACCTGGTCATCACCTAGGAGCAGCCAGCCGTACATGTGTTAACAAGATGTATAATCATGGTGTTGTCACCAACAGGTGTGTAAGAAACCTTGTTTTGTATTGCGTACATGTGTTAACAAGATGTATAATCATGGTGTTGTCACCAACAGGTGTGTAAGAAACCTTATTTTGTATAGGAACTGTTCTAGATTTGTTTGGGGTTTTTTTATCATTCTTTTAACAATATTGAAACCACATGTTTTATATATTGTATTTCAGATTTAACAAAAAGCCAATGAAAGGAATTCTGTATCTCCAGGAGCAAGGAATGCTGGGAAAAAGTCCCGATGACATTGCTGAACTTTTTCACACAGATGATCGTTTGGATAAAGTAGGTGTTTATTGTTAAAAATATGTACTGGGACATTTCTCATTATTTAGGTCTATGTTTTATATTTTATTACATTTTAGTTTTAAAAAATTCAGATGAAAATAATTTGTTTATCGCTTTTATACTATAAAAAAATATCTATTGAAACTTTGTTTTTTTCCTTCCAGGTTGCTATTGGTGATTTCCTTGGAGAAAATGAAAAGTAGGTGTCTGTGGTATTTTATGTGTATTTAGCTAATAGTTACTTGTATATATATATATATATATATATATATATATATATATATATATATATATATATATTACAGATGTTTCTTGGGGCAGGACGTAACCCAGTGGTAAAGCGTTCGCTTGATGCACGGTCGCTGTGGGATAAATCCCCATCGGTGAGCTCATTGGGCTATTTCTTGTTCCAACCAGTGCACTACGACTGGTATATCAAATGCTGTGGTATGTACTATCCTGTCTGTGGGGAAAGTGCATATAAAAGATAACTTTCTGCATTACGAAAGTTGTAGTAGGTTTCCTCTGATAACTATGAGTCAGAATCACCACATTTTTGACATCCACTAGCCGATGGTTGATTAATCAGTGTGCTCTAGTGGCAAAACAAACTTCTTTCTTCTATCCTTCCTTTATTCCAATCAAATATCTGTATCCAGCGCCCTCAATAGTTTAAGAAGTAGCAGGCTACAACAGTGATGATAGCAGGGGGCAAAGCGGGGGGTCTGGGGGCCCTCCCCTAGAAACATTTAAAAAATCGAACCTCTAAGATGCATTCTCATGGCCTCTGTTAGCGCAAATCAGTCACCATCCATTAAATGCAGCAACTGAACAATTTTACTTGAAAAGTAGGCGGCGGCAAAAGCTGTTTCAGGTGGCAATTTGCCGCCGGAGACCGGGTACTTTTGAGGGCTCTGTGTATCCACCAATAATCCACCACTCTTCAAATTGATTTAATTGCAGTTTTGTCTTAACAGCTGAAATTAATTAATTAAAACGTGTGTTTTCATTTTCATCCTGATATTTTATGGCGTGTATCTTTGTGTGCATTTACACTAAAATTGAGTTTTGTTTTTAGGTTTAACAAAGCGGTCATGTATTCGTATGTGGATCAGATGAACTTTGTTGAGATGGATATTGTGTCAGCCCTCAGAAAGTTCCTGGAGGGGTTTAGATTACCAGGAGAAGCTCAGAAGATTGACAGACTGATGGAGAAATTTGCATCTCACTACTGTGTGTGTAATGCAAAGTAAGTTTAAAACACATCTGATCCCCATTTTAACAAAACGATGTTGGCCACTGTATGCACTTCAGGTGATCTTGGTGCTAAGATTGCTTTTCTTCGTAAAACGGCCTAGGTAGATTGTGAATTAGTTGATATGTGGTTAAAAGAGAAAAAAAATTATCAAGTTTTAAGCTCTCTTTTTTGGGGAGGTAGGGGTTAACCCATTGAACTCTTTAAAACACTTTGAACAAGGCAACTTCAAAGAATGGATACTGCAGTAAAAAAAAAAACTACGGGTGAAAGAGTGATGTAAAACTTATTGTATTATTATATATTATGTGTTTGTATCCTTGGAAATATTTCCTTAAAAAATATTTAAAAAATTATATTTGTGGTATTTTATTAGATATTTGCAAAAGAATACTAATCTAAAATATACTGAGTGCTTTAAAAAAAAAAAAAAAGCATTGTATTTTTAAAGTTGAATGTCAGTGAAGAATAGTGCAATGTTGGACAAAACTAGTTTATTGGTTTTATACTAATGGTTTTATTTTTTTATTTTTATGTTTTACTTTTAAAATGGCTCGTAATGCAAAATATGATGTCGGAATATGCTATACCAATCATGGCAATGAATACCTACTCAACATATACTGTACATATTAAAAACAATGATTGACTGGTCCTCCATTTTGTTTCCCCATACAGCCCATAGTAATTTTTTAAAGGATGAAATACACTTCTTTTTTACAAACATTTTTGTCTTTGCCATATATGAAAATTAAAAGATCATCATCAATACACACTATATATAATAAACTAATTTTGTGCAAAATATCATAAATGTTCTGCTTTTCATACTTTTTCCACTATTCAACTTCAAAAAGTTGAATGTTTGGGGGGTTTTTAATCACCTGATCTATGAAACATATAATATATCTTTCAGTGCTGGACTGTTTGCAAGTGCCGATGCCGCATACGTGTTGGCGTACTCTATCATCATGTTGACCACGGATCTCCACAGCTCACAGGTGAGACACCTGTAGTGGTTCACTTTAAAGACAGGACCCATATTCACGAAAAGGTGTAAAGTTACGTCTACGACTAGCACTTACGTCTGCTGTAGAATTATGTTTACGTGCAAGAAGCACCTTGTTCTCAAACACGGTCATAAACATAAACATAACTTAGTTGGACGTAAATCTACGATTGTAACTCTCTCACTGGAGAAATTTTTAAACATTAGAAACGATGTCTACCATATAAATAACAAATGTGCAAAACACAATTTCGTTTGTCGTCTGCTAACAATGACATCACGAACAGCGAACCATGGTATTTTGGTATTGGTGAGCAGTGTTCGAGATTAACAGTAGGTCCCTATCCCGATATCCTGGGAATACCAGAATTTAATTATGGATACCAGACTTCAAGAACCCAGTATCCCACCGGGATACCATATAATACTAAATTCTCGGGTGGGATACCAGATTTTGAAATGTTAGTATCCAACTGGGATACTGCCCCAAAATTTTTAATCTCGAACACTGGTGAGGATCCGCATTTTGGTACGAACTTTAGGACATTCTTAAAAAGGAAAAGATAACTCAGGAGAAATGTGACCGAGCCAAAAACATCTGTTAGATCACACAAAAAATATGTTCAATCCATGGGCTTTAGCCATCGCGAACTGCTTCAATTATTGGAAATGCTGCCATTTTCCGCAAATAATAGTAAATAACAGCAATTGTACTTGATTTATTATATGTACACGACTTACGTGCAGCGTTAGTTGTAACCGGAGGCACTCCTATATTTACATCCAACTTTACACGTAACTTACGTTTACGTTGGTTCATGAATAGCTCTTCAGTCCTAGATTTACGTTTACATGTAAAACTAGACTTAAGATGTTTTGTGAATATGGGTCCAGAAAGGAATATCTAGTTAATAACACTCAAGCATATTTTAAACTACAGGTATTTGGGGCCAATTAAGTTAAATGGAAAGGACAGAAATTGTAGAAAACTTGGACCATTTTCTCTTTTCGTGAATACTTAGCCTAAAAGATTGAAGTCATTTCATTGGCTGTATGGATGTTCAGACCAGTTATTATTGTGAAACTGTCAGAGTTCAGTTATGAATTGTTAGATTAATTGGGTGGTGTGATGGATTATTTTTCGTCCTTAGTTCTGTTTATATATGTAAGTGAGTAACAGTAAGTGTTATTAAATTATATTATTTGGAATTTTTCTTTTTTAAATAGATTGTCACCTAAAAAAAATTCAACCTTTAGATATTAATATATTTAAAACAAATTATTATACAGCCTTTAGTTTGGAAAATGTATAAAATACACGAAAATATGATAGAATAGTTTTATAATTTTATTTTGAACATTTATTATTTATGACAAAGTGTTTTTTAAACTGTAAATGTTTTCATTTTAGATAATAAAACCCCCCCACAAAATGACAAAAGAGCAGACAATGTATAAAGTACTGAAAACATGTTAAAACATTTTTGTTATTTAATGTTGAAGATTTATTATTTAAGTGTATAATTGTTGTTTTAAACAGTAAATTGTATAATTTTAGGTGAAAAGGGAATACAAAATGACAAAAGAGCAGTATATACGGATGAATCGTGGGATCAATGACAGCAAGGACCTGCCCGAAGATTACCTGTCCAAGATTTATGACCAAATTGCAGACAGTGAAATAAAAATGAGAGCCACCGGTGGAATAAAACCCAGCAAATCTGTCCGTTAGTTTGAATTTGACTGTTTTATAGCTTCTTACACAGGTGTAGCAAAAATACCATTATGTCATGTTCCAGACAGGTAATCAGAAAATCAATACCTGCTGATTGGTGTAGTTTTTCTCATTATTGATTTATGTTTTCATGTGTAATACAACTGTTGCTGTTAATTTAATTTTTTCATTTTTTCATTTTTTTTCATTTTTTATTTTTCATCCCACTGCCCTCTTCCCGATCTGGCAACTCCTTCTATCTTTCAACTTCTTTCGCTGTCCACCTCCATATCCCAGTCCTGGTCTCTCCAACTGTGACAGGTGCTTGTCTCTTGTGGTTATCCATGCCACACATCTGTCATTCCCCATCAGCTTTTTAACTGTGGGCTTAGTCTGACCACTTCGGAGAGTGTTCAGTAGTTACTTCTAGCATTGTTAAGAGGCAGTTGTAACTACCTACTATGCTCCCCTACTAACGGCGGTCGTTAGTTAGTGCCGTGGGTCAGACCAGCTTTATTAGCGGCAGAGGACAAGGATGCCAGATGCGTGCAGGGGAGTACACAGAGACTGCACCCTTGGGAGAAGTTAAGACAGGTAGGCGATGGTGTGGACAGCTCAGAAGACAGAGTTGATGGAAACAGAGAAAGGGTCGAAACAGATTGAAATCGTGGGAGAAATTGGAAAGTTTTTTTATATTAAGATAATGAGAATGGTAGGCAGAGGGTGATAGATGAGAAAGATGAATGAATGTGTGAGCCAGCTTTGACGGGATTGGAACCACTGTCATCAGCTTGATATGCCAACTGTTATTACTAATTTCACTTATCTGAATACACGTTGTGATAACTTGTGCTCAATAACAAAGATTCACAATTCAACATAGTTGCCATTTTAAAAATTTGGTATTCCTGTCATCGTCACGTGTTGCATTACATGCATGATGGCACACAAACATTTATAAACAGAATTTAATGGTGAAATTTTAAAAGTTATGACAAGTAGGGTATAAATATGTAAACAGGCTCTAAGGAAAACCGTAAAATTTCCGACACGTTAGTGCTGGTTTTAGGGTCACAAATGAATTTGATAGCCAGTAAAATTCTGCATTATATACAGCTTAAATTAGAATTTATGTTTATGTCGGGAAAACTGATGTATTATCTTTGGGTAATTTTGTAAACTGATTTGAAATTGTTGTTTGTACATGAAAATCATACACTTGAATGTCTAAAGCTATTGGAAAGCACTCAACTTCATGGTGTATCTGTTTCGTGATTTGGTTTAGATGGTAGTCATATTTTTCACACTGCGTATTGTACATTTAGATATGTTACATTTCTAGGGGACATAACGAGTAACAAACAGCGGCGATTGCTGTACAACATGGAGAGGGAACAGATGGCCGTGACAGCTAAAGCGTTGATGGAGAGCGTCAGCCACGTCCAGTCAAACTTCACATGTGCGACACACCTCGAACATGTTCGACCCATGTTCAAGGTACTTTTTGTTTAACTCATTTTGGGGGCAGGATCTTGCTCAGTCGGTAGCGAGTTCACCTGAGGTGCTTTCTTCATAGAATTGAATCACTTTAGTGGACCCATTTCATGATAGGGTTTTTTCCCTGTCCCAGCCAGTACACCATGACTGGTATATCAAAGGCTGTGGTATGTGCTGTCTTTAGGAAAGTGCTATTAATGGGAAAATATAGTGGGTTTCATCTCTTGAGATTGTATGTCAGAATTATCAAATGTTTGACATCAATAATTTATTAATAAATTAATGTGCTCTAGTGGTGTCATTAAACAAAATAAACTTTTAACTCATTTTGTAACAGTACTCCTGTTGACAAGTAACACAGTGACTGAAGTCGACCATAAATAAGCTGTAATTCCTCTTAGATAAACACAGGATAATTATAAATCATAAATATGATTGCAAAATAATTAAATATCTTACTATCAGTTAATTTGTATCCTGATATAATGTACCTTTTTTTTTTTTTTTACATGAGACTAAAAAAGAATTAAACATGAATCAGACCACTGGCAATTTTTGTGGACAGTACGTTCATA
Source organism: Gigantopelta aegis (assembly GCF_016097555.1). NCBI lineage: Eukaryota > Metazoa > Mollusca > Gastropoda > Neomphalida > Peltospiridae > Gigantopelta > Gigantopelta aegis. The sequence goes on from NC_054704.1 coordinate 50,091,950, forward strand.
ATTTCTTTCTCAGTTCACTTTTATTGTAACTTTTTCAGATGGCATGGACCCCATTCCTGGCAGCATTTAGTGTTGGTCTGCAAGATTGTGACGATCAAGATGTGGCTACTCTGTGTTTAGATGGCATCCGGTGTGCTATTCGAATTGCCTGCATATTTCACATGGAGGTATGTTATAAGTCTGTCATGTTAGTCTGTGTAATGTTTGAAAGATGTTATCAATTAAATTTGATAAATAACCATATGGCAAGAATCATATTTTAAAAGTTTACCTGAATTCTCTCTGGGTTCTCAAACCTAGATTTATACTGATGATATTAATTCTAATGAAAGTTGTAGAGAATGGCATCGGCTGACAGTCATTTTTGTGTCACTTTTACAAAGTAAAAGTAAAAAAGGAAGAAAAAGGTATTACATTGCCGAAGTCCGTGACAGTCAATTTTAGCATTATAACTTTTAGATCAGTTTCTCACAAACTATAAGTCCTTGATCAGTAAAACTTGGTTTATAGTTGCACCTATGGATGGTCATCACAGTGCACTGAAAAAAAGTTTGACATTTAATTTCGCCAAATTCTTGTAAATTATGTAATCAGACCTCTCATTACATCCCCCCCCCCCCCCCCTAGTGGATTGGTCCAAACAAATTAACAGCCAATGAAATGGCTATAATTTTTCATTCTCCATCTTCTGATCACTTCATAATCTTTTAGTTTTTTTCATAATTAGTTTTTTCATTTGTTTTCATTAGTTCTTTTAATTATTAATTTATATTATATTCTTATTTGAAATGAGGATGATTTGTTACCATTACTTTTATCTTCTACAGCTGGAGAGAGATGCATACGTTCAAGCTTTGGCACGGTTTACACTGTTGACATGTGCCACGCCCATAACAGAAATGAAAACTAAAAACATTGACACCATCAAAACACTCATCTCAGTTGCTCAAACTGACGGAAACTACCTTGGCAAGTCGTGGTTGGAGGTAAGATAGAGAAATATATTTTACATAAAATTGAATTGCTGATCTGGTTATTTGTAACAGCTGCTTTTTGGTTTATTTCCCAATAGTTTGCATTGTTTATACTGTTGTTCCTGTTTTAATCATTTAAAATCAAAAGGTCTTGAGATCAAATTGATTATGAACCCTTACTATATTGTCTGTTTTTTCCCCAGACATTTTCATCAACCATGACCATTTTTAAAAATGTCAATGGCAAAAAAGTATGTAATGGAAAAATAGTCTCCTCTGCATTTTTTATGGGATTTTGCAGTTAATAATGAGTAAAAGTGGAGTTTAATTTGTAAGTATTAAAAAAAAAAAAAATTGACTAAGAAAAGTAACACATAAAATTATAAATTCTAAAGGTAAAATTAACGCTGTATGGAAAATTTAAAACACCGTGACAATCTCCATTGCATTGCCGATTGCCCCGATTAAATTATATTCTTGGCTATTCAGAACATGAAATGTATGAAATCTAACCAAAGTATGACTTTAATAATTGTGTTGAATGATGTTAACTTTAAAGGTACATTCATGTTTTATTTATGCTTCAGATCTTGAGGTGTATATCCCAGTTGGAGTTGGCTCAGTTGATTGGAACCGGGGTGAAAACGAAGTATATCTCTGGACACGCCTCTCAGTCAGCAGCAGGCCATCCCATTGAAGCTTTTGATCCTGAAGGTAAAACTCAGTTCAGCCAAACAAATACTTTGATGACTATATATATTGTAGGCAATTTAATGTTCTTTGATCCTGAAGGTAAAACTCAGTTCAGCCAAACAAGTACTTTGATGACTATATATATTGTAGGCAATTTAATGTTCTTTGATCCTGAAGGTAAAACTCAGTTCAGCCAAACAAGTACTTTGATGACTATATATATTGTAGGCAATTTAATGTTCTTTGATCCTGAAGGTAAAACTCAGTTCAGCCAAACAAGTACTTTGATGACTATATATATTGTAGGCAATTTAATGTTCTTTGATCCTGAAGGTAAAACTCAGTTCAGCCAAACAAGTACTTTGATGACTATATATATTGTAGGCAATTTAATGTTCTTTGAAGGGGGGCGGGATCCTTTAAAACACACGCCTGCTCGGTTCAGCCAAACAAGTACTTTGATGACTATATATATTGTAGGCAATTTAATGTTCTTTGAAGGGGGCGGGATATATCCCAGTGGTAAAACACACGCCTTATGCTCGGTTAGTCTTGGATTGAACCCTGTCGGTGTGCCCATTGCACTATTTCTCATTCCAGCCAGTGCACAACAACTGGTATATCAAAATCTGTGGTATGTGCTATCTTGTTTGTGGAATGATGCAAATAATAGATCCCCAGCTACTAATGGAAAAATGTAGTGGGTTTCCTCTCTAATATTATATGTCAAAGTTACTAAATGTTTGACATCCAATAGTCATTGATTAATAAATGAATGTGCTCTGTTGGTTTCGTTAAACAAAACATACTTTAACTTTTGTTCTTTGATAATAAATATGGTCTAACAGACCAGGACCCATATTCACAAAACATTGTAAGCCCCCCCCCCTTACACCATAAACGTAAATCTTCACGAAAACTGAGGGCACGTAAGAGTTTTACACGTATTCTACGACTAAAGAGCTATTCACGAAACCACGAAAACGTAAGTTACGTGTAAAGTTGGACGTAAATATAAGAGTGCCTTCGGTTGCAACTAACGCTGCACGTAAGTTGTGTACATATAATAAATCAAGCACGATCACTGTTATTTACTATTATTTACGGAAACTGGCAGCATTTCCATTAAATGAAGCAGTTTGCAATGCTGAACGCCCACAGATTGAACATATTTTTGTTGGTGATCGAACGGATGTTTTCGACTCGGCCAATTTCTCCTTTTGGTTTCGTTAAACAAAACATACTTTAACTTTTGTTCTTTGATAGTAAATTTGGTCTAACAGACCAGTTAATTTCACAGATGGGACATAAAGAGAATCTGTCATAAATAGCTGTTAGAAACAAGAATATTGCAACCAGGTAGATGCAGCCATTTGTCAGAAAGCTAGGGAAGGGACAGACTAATGTATCACACCTCAGAACACATTGTTATCCATTTGTTGGCAGGAAATATAAATTACTCTTCCAACAGGTAGCACATCATCTTTTGGAATTTAATACTACATTTTTGGTTTTCTTTTGGCTCTTATTTCCAGGAATCAATAACTGTTAGGTCAGCTAAATGTTATACGCATTCTTGTCATACAGGGACAGGACGTAGCCCAGTGGTAAAGTGTTCACTTGATTCGCGGTCGGTCTAGGGTCGATCCCCGTCGGTGGACCCATTGGGCTATTTCTCGTTCCAGCCAGTGCTCCACAACTGGTGTAACAAAGGCTGTAGTATGTACTATCCTGTCTGTGGGATGGTGCATATAAAAGATCCCTTGCTGCTAATCGAAAAGAATAGCCCACGAAGTGGTGACAGCAGGTTTCCTCTCAATATCTGTGTGGTCCTTAACCATATGTCTGATGCCATATAACCGTAAATAAAATGTGTTGAGTGCGTCGTTAAATAAAACATTTCCTTCCTTCCTTCTTGTTATACATATAAAGAGGTAATTTAGTAAGTGATTTGGTGAATTTTGTTTTATCAAGGGCATAAAAATAATGTTTTAATATTTTAAAAATGTATTTATAACAATAACAGACAAATTCCATGACAATATTGCTTTATTAAGCAGTCCAGTTATTTATTCCTGATTTTTTATTTAATTTTTCTTCTTTTTATTAATTAAAGTAATTGCTCGTGGGAACTTAGACCGGCAGCGGTTAGCCAACTTTCATGAGACTGTTGGAGAAACCAGTTCACAGAGTGTGGTTGTTGCAGTGGACAGGATATTTACAGGCTCCGTCAAACTGGATGGAGATGCTATAGGTAATAAAAATTAGAAACACTTTTTCTTTTTTTAAGAATAAAAATTAAAAAAGTATCTAGCTTACTGTAGTAAATGTATTATGTGATTATTCATGTGAGCTTTTAGATGGGTTAAATATTGTTAGGTTAGTTAAGATAGTCTATATTGAAGATGGTTTTATTTCACAATACAAGAGAAAAGGATTTGACTGATGAATATGGTTTGTACTGTAGTGGTGTTGTGAAGGCTTTGTGTCGAGTGTCCCTGATATTGTAAATACTAGATTGATCCGATTCATAACAAAAGAACAGCTTTACCTGACTCTTATGGTTTGTGTTTGTAGTTGAGTTTGTGAAGGCTCTGTGCCAGGTGTCGCTGGATGAGCTGGCCACGCGGTCCCACCCGAGAATGTTCTGTCTACAGAAGATAGTGGAGATCTCCTACTACAACATGGGGCGTATCCGTCTGCAGTGGTCCAGAATCTGGCAGTTCGTCGGAGACCACTTCAACAAGGTAAAACTACTGGGCCATACGTTTTGTGCGACTTTTAAGATTTTGTATTGTTGTTTTGTATTGTATTGGAGATATACTTCCTGATAGTGAAGAGTCTGAACTCCAGACTATATCCGTTTTATGAATTTAGACTCATTTTAAATTTTGATTTAAATTGTAAGCAGTAGATGAAAAAAAAGAAGTGAAGTTTCAGTAAGATTAACCATGGCAGTCATGTTAATATGGGTGGGATCTAGTTTAGTCGGTAGAGCACAGGGGCAGATTATACTTTAGGTAAGAGGGGAGGGGGTCCGAAACAATATGTAAATGTTTATAATTTGAAATTATATATTTCAGTTTAGATCTACGTGATGGGGTTGGGTTTTTTAGCCGGATTGGGGGGGGGGGGGGGGGGGGGGGGGGGGGGGGGGGGGTGTTCCATGCAACTGGGAAAAACCCCATATTCCACCCCTGGAGCACTTGGCTGAGATGCTTGATTCATTGGTGGACCCATTCTTTGATTGGATTATTTCCAGTCCCAATCAGTGCACAATGACTGATATATCAAAGGCCGTGGTATGTGTTGGCCTGTCTGTGGGATAATGCATATAACAGATTTCTTGCTGCTAATGGAAACATGTAGCCGGTTTTCTGAAAGATTATGAGTGAAAGTTTACCAAATGTTTGACATCCAATAGCAGATGATTAATAAATCAATGTGCTCTAGTGGTGTCATTAAACAAAAACAAAGTTTAATTTCAATTTTTTTATTCATAATTATACAAATTTTATGCTTATTGGGAGGGGGCAGGGGGAGGGGGGTGTTAATGTATGTATTTATTGACTGGAGAGTTTTTTTAAAGAAATGTTTTAATATGATTTTTTTTTTAATAATAGAGAGTATTTCCTATTTTTGCAGGTTGGATGCAATCCTATGGAAGACATTGCCTTTTTTGCCGTTGATTCTCTGAGGCAACTATCAATGAAGTTTATTGAAAAGGGAGAGTTCATTTATTTCCGCTTTCAAAAAGACTTTCTTCGGCCTTTTGAACATATCATGAAGAGAAATAGGTAACATAATTTTTCATTGCCGTAGAAAAATTACAGGTTTTGAAAGGTCTGCACAATAACACAAATATACATTCAAATGTTGTTTAACTTTTAGTTGTGCTATTTTTGCCTGGAAAGGTAGGAATTAAACACAAACGTGCATTCTTTGTTTAATTGTTTTTATTTTATTTTAAAATAAAATAAAGTTATTTTAATGCAAGATTAAACTGTCGCTTTGTTTAAGATTTGTTTTCGTTGACTAGGAAAGAACTTTGATTTTCAGTTCATAACACTTTCTCTTGTAGGTCTCCAACAATACGAGACATGGTTGTGAGATGTGTTGCTCAGATGGTTAACTCTCAGGCAGGCAATATCAAATCTGGTTGGAAAAACATCTTCAGCGTTTTTCATCTGGCAGCTTCTGACCATGATGAGGGAATTGTTGAACTTGCCTTTCAGACAACAGGAAAAATTATCTGTAAGTTTTGTCACTGACTGGTTTGTGTACATGTTGTGTGTGCTTATGCAAGGAAGGTTAGTCCTGAGATAAACTACATAAAGGCTGTTAGGGTTTTTCCACTTTAACATATTGTTTCACAACTGGTATATCAAGTGTCATGGTATGTGCTGTCCTGTGTATAGGAAAGTGCATATAAAAGATCCTTGGCTGTTAATTGGTAAGAGCAGCTTATTTAGTAATGGGGGTGGGGTGGGGGGGGGTGGGGGGAGGAATCTTCAGTCACTATCTGGATGAAGTATTGCAGTTACCATATGTTAGACACTAAATAGCTGGTGTCTATAATAAATTTGGGTATTGTTGCAAAGATTTCTTTTCTTTTAACAAGAACCTTGTTATTCAATTATAAAGTACCTTTATGCAGAAGCAAACAATATTTTATGTCATAGTTTATTAACAGGCAGAGATACATTTGCTTAAATGTTAAAGGAAGCTTCATATGCAGTCTAGTCATCTGCAAAAGTCTGCAAGACATTTTTGTTACTTCACTAGTAACTGAAATACTATCTAATATAATTCTTTTTACTTCTTGTTTTCAGCAAGTATTTTTGAGAAACATTTTGTTGCCGTCATCGATTCATTCCAAGATGCAGTGAAGTGTCTGTCAGAGTTTGCTTGCAATGCTGCATTCCCCGACACCAGCATGGAGGCAATCCGACTCATTAGGAACTGTGCAAAGTATGCGGCTGAGAAACCCCAGGTACAGTCACTGTTACTGGTACATTGGTCGGTCTTGTTTCCATTAATGTATCCAGGCCAAGTCAGACGATGATGCTAATTTATATTCATTGGGTGATATGATGGTTACTCAATTGAGGCTGGTTACACTCAGGGTCAGATTTACAGAGCCTGTTTATGTCTAACATTTGTGTAACTACATACATTTACAATGCTTAAACACCTGCGTTTAAGAAATTCAGGTTTCATAAATTCGGCCCTCAGTTTTTAAAATCATACTTTATACTACGTACTCTGTTGTCAAGTCTAGACTAGGTGTCTGATTCTGTGTTGGTCGGTGATTGATATTTATAGTCAAAGAAGATTTTATGAAATTGAATGATGCTGTATAAAAGTATTACTGGTTTTTGCCATAAAGATAGATGTTGAAAGATGTGTTAGTGACTGGTCCAGCTGGATGGAACAACAGTGAAACCCCTCTCAACCGGACACCCTCGGGTTGTAAAAGGTATCTGGTTTAGAGAGGTTAAGTTCTGTACTGATTTTTAAAAAAGGACCATGTAAAATGTCCGGTTTGGGGAGAATTCCGGTGTACAAAGGATCCGGTTTTGAGAGTTTTCACTGTATATTTTTTTGCCATCTGTCTCTCTGTGTCTGTCTGTCCATCTTTGTTTGATACATTTTTTTGGACATTTTTTTTTTTTTTTTTACAACACCTTAAGATATTAGCTGAAATTGTGTGTATAGCTTTATTATATAGAGTTACAGATCAAGTTTAGGTTTTATGGGGATTGGTCCAGTTTTGACAGAGTTATAGTCCTTAAGTGTAGGAGATAAAACATTTGTTGGGCCTGGTAGTGGACATATATTACGTACCTATTCAATCTTACTAAATTATAGTGATACAGACATTTTTAAACCGTGTGATAAATTTATTTTGTATCGCATGTATGTGCGATCTGGACAGGAAACTTAAATGGGGAGTTCCCTTTTTATTTTTACTGTAGTTAGTGCCTTTTATTTACTGACGTCATATATGATTTACAAATTACGTCATATCATATTTGAAACATTACACAAGGCTGCTGCAGAGTAAGATTCTTAACGTTAAGTAAATCTATGAAAGGAGTTTTGATCATAGATTTAACAAAGTGTTGTTATGACGTTAAATTATAAACTGTTTTTCTAAAACATAAAAGAAGGTATGTAATAAATACAGAACTTCACATATGTTGTTTTCACTTCCTATTTATTACAATCGTTTATTTTGCGAAAGAACATACCACTCGACCGCATAGCAGTCATGTGGTATATATTCTTGTGCAAAATAAACTTAGGAATAGGAAGCGAAAACAACGTATATATATACAGTGAAACCCCTCAAAACAGGACAGCCATGGGACCAAGGAAAAGGTCCAGCTTTGAGGGGTATCCGGTTTACAGAGGTTTCAGTATTGAGGTAAACTGTTTGTTGGTTGGTGTTCTCTACTGATATAGTAACAAATAAAACTGCCAAAAAACCAGGTACACTTTCGAATTATTTTAAGTTTATCATCAGGCGATAATTCAACATGGCGGCGTTTCGCTGGGCGTTCCGACGTGTCCAAAGTAAATACTAAAATTAAACATTTTGCAAAGATAAAAAAAAAAAAAAAAAAAAAAAAAGGGTTCAAACAATTGTAAAAAATTAATTAAATTCCTAGTTGCTTTGCCGTTCGTTGCAGTAATCGTGAGACGTACATGTAGGCTATGAAAAGGAGCTCAATTAAATTTGTACGTTAATCTAACTTTGTAACAGAACAGAACTGAACAGAACAGAACTTTATTTAAAGGGAGTACATGTGTTTTCTCCAGTTATTTAAACATCAAAGCTGTTAATTAATCCCTTAATTGGTATTTGCCAACTGCACAACAGTGACACTGGAGCATGTGCACATGTAATTAGCTCTGCATATGCAATCACGTTATCGGCTGAGTGGGTATTCAAAGTATAAGTAATGCAGTAATGATGGACATCGGTGTGACTGTCCGGTTTTCTGAGGGCAAATTTGCATTAAAGGAACACAATGGGACCGGATAATTTCATCCGGTGCAGTTTAGAGGGTTTCCAGTTATAGAGGGGTAAATTTTAGTGTTAAAAGATACACAAATCATGGGACCGTGTAAAACGTCCGGTTTTGAGGGAATTCCGATATACTGAGGGTCCGGTTTTGAGGGGTTTCACTGTACCTTAACAGTATTCTCAGAATGCTTGTTTTGTTTGTTGTAGACATTTTGTGATCATGCTGGTGAGGAAATAAATGTGCCCGAGGAAGACAGAGTGTGGGTTCGAGGCTGGTTTCCGGTTCTCTTTGAGCTCTCGTGTGTGATAAATAGATGTAAACTAGATGTTAGAACCAGGTAAGGCATCTTATAATTTTGCTAGTTTGAAAACTAGAAATGGGTTTTGTTTGTTTGTGTTAAAGAATAATACAAGTTGAAATAACTTTGTTTAGCAAATGTCATGGGGGTTTTATTTAAAAAAATAACTGAACAAATGTTGTAAGCCTTCATAGATTTTAAAACTTTCAGTAATTGCAACATAGACACTTATAGGTGTGTTTGTGTGCTGTTAAGGGACTTGTATGATTGGGGTGGGGAGGGTGAAACCCCAATAGTAACCATTGTAGGAAATAGATTCCTGGAAAATTCAATTATGTAATAATTGATATGTTTTTCACACCTCACACTAAATCCTGCCTCCATCAAAAGATGTAAAAAAAAAAATTTTTTTTAAAAACCCCCAAAAACAACCAAACATGAATATACCACTAGTTTATCATGTCAAAAGGTTTTATCCTAATTTTTAAACGTGGAAACATGGTTGCAAGTTTAATATTTCCTTTTAATTTGTACATTGCCACATTTTTCTGTGCCTCGACAGTTACTATATTAAATATTATGTCATTGGACATTGTTATGATCTTTTATATATATATATATGATTATGAATATTGTCTGATGTCCATCTTCTTTAGGAGAGCACTTATATAGACTCTGCCTGTTCTGCAATCCTTTTGATTCTTTTTTTATCAATAAAATATATCAAAACAAAAACTAAATATTAAATGGTTTCCCTTTTGTTTTCAGAGGCTTAACTGTGATGTTTGAAATCATGAAGACATATGGTGAATCATTCCAGCCACATTGGTGGCGAGATCTGTTTAATATTATTTTCCGTATCTTTGACAATATGAAATTGCCTGAACAGTTGAATGAGGTGAGTAATGAGACCGTTTTTAAAACCATTGTCTAGACTTCATATTTTTTGTTTTATTAAAAAATAAAAAATAGTAACAAGTCTGACCTTGTTTTATTCAAATTGCAGTAAAATAGTCAACACTTTTTTTATATTTTCGTATTTTATTTATTGTTGTTATTTTCACTTGAGGTTCTTGCATCCTGTTCTGGGCACACATGCCAACTACCTAGGTTGTTTGCCCAAGACAGGGGCTAATCATTGTTAGTGGTTTGTGAGAGAGAAGTTTGTGTAGTGGTCTTGCACCCCACTTTTGAGCCATCAAAGCCAATGCTGAGATGGAACCAGTCCTGGGTAGTGAACCCAATGCCTATCAAGATTAACTATTGTTTATACTAATACTTTAATCTATTTACTGTGCCAACAGAAGAATGAATGGATGACGACCACCTGCAACCACGCCTTGTACGCGATCATTGACGTGTTCACGCAGTACTACGACGTGCTTCACGAGATCCTTCTGTCGGACCTCTACCAGATGCTGCACTGGTGTGTACAGCAAGGTGGGTGATCTCCTTTTACTTGTACAACACTGAGTTATTGTCCTTTAGTCACAGAAACATTAGAATGTTAGTCAGGACCAACACTTTGCAAAAACACCGTACCACTTTGTCTCAGCATGTTATATTTTCCAACATTTTTTATGGATGTAATGACTGCATCTCCATCTTGGGCCAATGCACCATCACTGGTATATCAAAGGCTGTCGTATGTGCTATCCTGTCTGTTGGATGGTTCATATAAAATATCCCTTGCTACTAATGGAAAAATGTTGCGGGTTTCCGCTCTAAGACTTTATATAAAAATTACAAAATGCTTGATATTCAAAAGCTAATGATTAATAAATCATTGTGCACTAGTGGTGTCGTTAAACAAAACAAACTAAAATTTAGCTTTTCCGTCAAACCATTTAGTTGGAGCAGTACCTGTTATAAACTATTTGGGTGACAGTAAATGAATATGCACACAGTTTTCGCTTTGTTATTGTCTTGTTTCTAAATAATTGGCACATGGAACAGTTCATCGGGGCAGAATAAACACATACAGGCTGGGGATAATAAACAGAATTTCAAACTTGCTACTATATATTATCAAGTTTAAGTCCCTCGTGAAATGAGGTTCCTTTATTGCTAAAGCTCATGACAAAGATAACTTATTTCACTTGGTACTTAAACTTGATAATACATAGTGGCCCATTTAATATCATCTGTATACGTTCTTGGGTAGTCAAGTATGTTCAGTACTAAATTCAAAACATTTGAAACCTGTTTACTAGAAAGTTATGTGACTTTGTAAAACAAATTGTGGATTGGTCATTGTCAAAGCTGACCACCCAGTCAATTATGAATTTCAATCAGTTATCTTGTACCAGAAACATCCAGTAGTTCACATCAAGATTATTAGTCCCCTGCTGGAACAAAAAAAGGGACTATAGGTTTCATCTCCGTTATCCTGTAACATGTTGTGTATATCTTTATCATATACTGTTACTGATCATGTTTGAATTTGATGGTGATATCCCCATTTTTGGCAGAGTTATGGCCCTTGAACTTAGGCGATACAAAACAAATTTGGGCCCGATATTTTGTTATTATTTTACAGATAATGAGCAGTTGGCTAGATCAGGCACAAACTGCTTGGAAAACCTTGTCATATCTAACGGCATCAAGTTTTCATCGGATGTTTGGCAGAATACATGCTGCTGTATGCTGGACATTTTCAAAAGTACCATTCCACATACGTGAGTTGTGGCAATTTACACATTTTATGAAATTCTTTATCTTTCAAAGTTTGCACAGACTAAGTTTTCAAGTTGGTGCTTACATTATGAAAAAAAAAGACGATTTTATTCTTAAAATTTTATATTTGGATTTTGCTAGATCCCCCTTGAATTTTGAAAAAAAAAGTACAATAAATGTAAGAAGTGTACTTTTGGTTGATTTTGGAGTGTTGGGGGTAAAAACATGTTAACCACTGGAAATTGTCCAATTAATTAAAACAAATTAATTCCTGAAAGTTTTCGTATATAAAGTGAATTTTATTTTTGTTTACAGATTATTAACATGGTGTCCTGACAATGGGGACAATTTAGAGAATGCAGCAATTCAAACAGAAGAACTAAAAGACTCAAATCAGGTTTTTACATCAGTCTGTTTTTTTCTGTTTATACATTTCTTAATCATGTACACATTATTCCATTTGAATTGTGTCACTTTACATCTCCTTACAATTGCAATACACTTGGGTACATAATGTTTCTCTTTTCAGGACACTGGAGATTTCCAATGCAAAATTGCTATTGAATTTTGTTTGAACATTACTAATGCACCTGAATGTGTTTGAAGAAAATCTTATAATTTTTTTTTTTTTTTTCATTTATGAAATATGGATTTCAAGTGAATTTACAGTGTGATATGTTATATTTATTATGTACGAAAAGTGCATGAAAAGTGACTGACATCGACCTTAGAGTGGAATCTGTTCCTATTACAGTCAGTTTGTTCTGGTGTTTGAGTCACTATGTAAAAAGTTAAATTAATATTTTTCCGCAGGGACAGTAAATATAATGGTCTGTATTACCACAGGAACAGTAAATATAATGGTCTGTATTACCACAGGAACAGTAAATATAATGGTCTGTATTACCACAGGAACAGTAAATATAAATGGTCTGTATTACCACAGGAACAGTAAATATAATGGTCTGTATTACCACAGGAACAGTAATATAATGGTCTGTATTACCACAGGAACAGTAAATATAATGGTCTGTATTACCACAGGAACAGTAAATATAATGGTCTGTATTACCACAGGAACAGTAAATATAATGGTCTGTATTACCACAGGAACAGTAAATATAATGGTCTGTATTATCATAGGAACAGTATATATAATGGTCTGTATTACCGTAGGAACAGTAAATATAATGGTCTGTATTACCGTAATTTATTTTCAGAATGCTCCAGTCCTCAAAGACAGTAACTTCGACAACCGAGTACTGGTACGTTCTGACAGCAATGCCAGCACTCTTTCACAAGACTCCAGAGATCACAAGATTCCCAGATCAAGTGAGTGGAAATAGAACAAGTTATATCTCAGTGAAATTACATAGATAACACCAGCTTTAAAAATTGCTACCTGGTTGATTCATAAAAATCAGCCTTGTTCATTTTTGTTTTCAGTTATATATTTTTTCATACATTAACCTGACTTCTCACCAAGTATATCCCCCTCCCTCCCCTTAAACATGGACTAGTCCAAAAATCCCAACAGCTAATAAAATGGCTGTAATCTTCCATTGTGTCTAAGGTATCCACCTCCAATCACAAGACTACCTTTTAATCATTCTCTTATGATTTTATGATGCAGCTTTTGTTCTCCATTTTTATCCAGACCATCCTGGGTCTGTTTGCTTCCATTTTTTTAGCATTTAATAATTATTTTTTAAATAATAAAAAAAAAATAGTTATTTATAACATCCAAAATTAACAGTACCTAAAACCGATTAAGATAACCTAATGCTATATTTTTCTAATATCATATCATCAGGATTATTATTGAGACAAATTTTAAAAGTAATAAAGACATGCATATCTTTTCATTAACATATTTTGTGTCAGTCATTGAATGTGGCTTTAAATATCCATGACTGATTCAAACAACAGTCATAGACTCCGAGTTGGTGTCGGAACACAACATCATTTGTGAAATTATTGGATGTATTTAAATGATAAAAAAAACTAATCACAGTCAGATTTACTTTTAACTAATAAGAAAATTGTTAAGTTTTATATATTCTTGACATTAGTTTTTATGATATAAATTGTTATTAATTTCAATCTTTACAGAAATTCCGTCTGACCAGAAGTTGTTTCAGGCCTTGTTAATCAAGTGTGTTGTTCAGCTGGAACTCATTCAGACGATTGACAACATTGTGTTCTTCCCTTCCACTAGCAAGAAGGAAGATGCTGAAAATTTAGCAGCAGCACAGGTTAGCAGTAACATATGTAACCATCAAAATAGGTTCAAGCACTCTATCCTGCACACACCCTCAATTAAAGTAGAATTTAATTTTTGCAACTTAAAGGGACATACCCTAGTTTTTAAATACTACGGCATATTGTTTACTATTGTAGCTGTTTTTTTGATAATTGAAATCATACTTTACTTGGATTTTATGGTTTAGATTATCAGTTTCCGTACATTCGAAGTGTGTTTGGTCATCATGGTGTTTTTAATATTACAAAATTCATTTTTCATTTTTAAAAAGACATGTGCGTCTGAGAAGTAACAGTTATGGAGTCGAGTTTTAGTCTATTTTTAGAGGGTATTTCACCATTTCAAAGTCACAGACTCGTGTTTCACTCAATTGTAACTTTATCCAAATGTGTTACAGGTTTGTAGATTAACTAAACTTAGTGTTAATTTTCATGGGTTGAAACTAGGGTCTGTCCCTTTAATTCTTTTTTAAAATTGATTTCTTTTTTTTCTTTTCTTTTTTTAAACATGCAGTAAGATGACACTATTAGTGACACCAAAGAAAAGAAGTCTGTTAGGTGAAACTTTTAATTCCGCAGAATTTTTGTTTGTTATTAACCAATAACCAGTTCTCTGTAATACTGACAGTGTATTGTGTGATTTGCAGGCGAGTACGGATGACGTGCAGGTGTTCGACCCAACCCAGCGTGAAGACCAGGGCATGTACCAGTTCCTCAACTCCACACAGCTGCTGCTCCTCGTCGACTGCCTCTTCGAGTCACACAAGTTTGCCAAGGCTTTCAACTCTAACCACGAGCAGAGGAATATTCTGTGGAAAGCAGGTAGGAATAACGAAAAAAATAATTAATATTTGATGTCAGGAAAATTGAGACATAGTATGACTGAGTAAGATGCATTTCAATTAAATGAATTTTAGAAGGACCTACTGTAAAGGCCCATTTGTATAGCAGCTATTTTGTGATAAATGCAACTTCAGATATATACTGATGGAAAGGAAAAATATCCTCATGTCAGGAAATTAATTGTGTAGCTGACAGTCAATCTCACATTAACGACATTCACTCCCATATTACATCTACCCATTGGGCTATTTTTCGTTTCAGCCAGTGCTCCGCAACTGGTGTAACAAAGGCCGTAGTATGTACTGTCCTGTCTGTCGGATGGTGCATATAAAAGATCCCTTGTTGCTAATAACAAAAAGTATCCTATGCAGTGGCGACAGCGGGTTTCCTCTCAATATCTGTGTGGTCCTTAACCATATGTCTGACGCCATGTAACCGTAAATAAAATGTGTTGAGTGCATCGTTAAATAAAACATTTTCCTTTCTTCCCATATTACATCTATAAACTTTACAATGCTAATGGTGATTGACATTTGGTCTACAATGAGTTATCTTATTTCTTTCTCATATATCTTCTATGCATTTGATTGTATATTTAACCCATACTTTAGGCTGTCATTTTGCCCTTTCTCTTGAGTGTCCTTCCTTTATTAGTTTGATTAGTGTGAAGGAGGAAAGTAAAAACATATTGGTTTTATATTTGTGAACTATTTATAAACTAAAAATTATTGTATGAATGAATTCAAGTTAAATGTACATGCTAAATTTGTTTTGCTAACTTGCTAAGAGCTGAATTTACAAAAGGTGATCAATGTGTGTTTATTGTAGATGCATGTGTCTTAAAAGTACATAGTATGACATGTGTGCACATAGCTAAACACTGAAAATTGTAAATTATTAAATATATCCAGCTGTACAGTAAAGTTACCTGTGACAAATGGATAACAGCCTTTTTGATAATTCGGCCCTAAATGTCTTTAATTTTATTTGGAAAGGTTGACAAATGTATGTTGAAATGTAATAAATAGTCTGGGTCAGATTGACATACAATGCTTAAAAGGACATTCCCGAGTTTGCTGCATTGTAAGATGTTTCCGACTAATAAAATATTTCTACAATTAATCTTACATATTAAATATATTTTCTTGTTTAGAATATCATTGTCTGTATAGTCAATGTGTTTCTGGTCGTCTTAATATTTGTAAGAAGCTCAAACTGGATTTTGTCTTCAAATAATTTTGTACGTACGAAAAAAGATATTTTAGGAAATAAAATGAAATTTAACCTAGTACAAATATTAGAATGATCAGAAACACGTTTAATATACAGCCACTAATAGTTTATTTAGAAAAATATATTTGATATGTGGTTACAAAGTCTTTGTTAGTCGATAACATTTTAAAAATGGCAGCAAACTCAGGAATGTCCCTTTAGACACCTGTGATTATAAAACAAAAAGAGGCTCCGTAAATTGGGCCCATTATGTTTATATTTGTCATTTGTTAGACTTTATAACTGAGCCATTGTTTAATTTTGTTCACATTCACAGGCTTTAAAGGTAGGTTTATGTCTTATTCCAGCTGTCCGTGTTTAGCTAGTAATCTAGTGTTAGTGGCTGGTTTTGGCGATATCAACATGTTCACTTGATTTGCTTTTTCATTTAAGTACTACAATTATAGTAATATATTGATAAACATCATTTGCTCCTCATTGGAGCTGAATACAATGGTTTTTAATGTGTTGATACACATCACTTGATTGGTCATTGGAGCCAAATACTATTACCATTTGAAGGTAGGTAGGTAAAGTATTTATGTGCATATATGCCACGAAGGCTTCACGCACGCCTATCACAGGCTTAATCTCTGACTTTCGTCAGTGACTAAGTCCGGGACAGGAGGAGGAGGAGGGGTAAGTTTGAAGTGAGCGGAATTTGGAAGTCTAAAAAGCCTAAGTCTACGGAGAATAATCTGTACCCTAATCATGTCCGGATTAAGAAATTAAATCCAAAAATATATTTGACTGCTCGGCCTGAAAGGTTTTAATGTGATTTGAGCATATTGAACGGGCGCCAAAGTAAAGTGCGTTAGACTATTTATAAAAAAAATAAACATAAGAATTTTGAGTCACGGCCAAAATTTTTAAAGTCCAACTAAACCCAAAAAAGGAGGTTACCTGTCCTAGTTAAGGTTGGCGCCGCAGGACTCATGGCGAAGTGATGGACTGCTCAGGCCAGAAGTTGGGGAGTGCTTCAGTCAGGAAATCTCGGTTCCATTCTACGACTCCTTGGTAGATGACTTGAAGCACCAGCTTGAGAATATGATGTAGAGTCACTAATGACCACGTGCCCAGTGTCCATCCGCGTTGGAACTGTAGCAAGAGGGGCCACCACTGTCAGTGGAGCTGACAGCTTTGGGCCGCCGTTTGATTGCCATTTGGTCGAATACTATGTTTCTCATATATTGTGTTATAAATACAGGCACGGCAGGTGGGTGGGGGGGGGTGGTGCTGACTGAGATCGAGAACACAAAGTGCCAGAGTGTCTAACACGGTTTACTACCAATAATATTTTTGACTGAGAAAATCCTCTGCCGTGCTTGAAATAGATGCATGCTCTGTGTATTGTGTGGATGTCTCTTCAGATGACTTTATTTCCTTATTTAATAAAGCAGTAGATAATGGCATGACATTCATTGTATCCTCAGTCTTATCAACCTTTTAGTGTGTTAAATACCACTCCATTGACAGATCACAAGTAAACGTTTTTCACCAAAATACCGGCAATACACAATAACCCATGTTATTAGACTGTACACTTTCTTTAGAAGGCTTTGCCTTTGGCAACAAATAGCTTTGCTCCAACATTGATAGCATGTTATGATTCTAAAAGAGATTATGCGTTGTTTTTATACGCCCATCTATGATGGGTCATATTATGGTATGGCGTTGTCTGTCTGTCCATCCGTCTGTCCATTTACTTTTTCTTGTCCGGACCATATCTTACATACAGGATCATCAAACCTCACGTGTAGGAACAACATGGGATGATGGTGTGTTGCGTACTATTACTAGGTCACTGACCTACTTTTCATGGTCTACTGCACATAACAGTAAATCCTTATCTGGACCACATCTTGCATATAGATGCATACAGGACCATAAAACCTCACATGTAACACAACTTGGGATGGTGGTGTGTCGCATACTATTACTAGGTCACTGTGACCTACATTTCATTGTCGCAAATAACAGTAAATCCTTGTCCAGACCATATCTTGCATACAGAATCATCAAACCTCACATGTAGACACAACTTGGGATGGTGGTGTGTCACGTACTATTACTAGGTCACTGTGACCTACATTTCATTGTCTATTGCAAATAACAGTAAATACTTGTCCGGACCATATCTTGCATACAGATGTATACGGGACCATCAAACCTCACATGTAGTAACAACTTGGGTGGTGTGTCACATGCAATTACTGGGTCTCTGTGATACAAAAAAATCAAATAATTTGTCTATTTTCTGAACATTATATAGCTTTCCAACAAACTCCTGACGCCCATTGTCATGTACTTCACCGGTACTCTTGTTTCTACTTGTGGTTAAGATCATAGCGTTTGTTTCATCATCGACTTTTTATTGTTGTTACAAATAAGTATTTGTTTTACTTCCAAAGTTATATCGTCCTGTAATTATTGTGGTTTTATAACATTTTGAGCATGATCTGATTTAATGTCAAAGGCTTCTTTCATTTTGTTTTTGTATGAATTTTTCATGTCAGCATTAATAAAGTTATATTATGTATTTATTCTTTAATATTTTATATTTCTTTTCTTTTTTTTGTCATGCAATAATCTCTTGGATTTCAAGAACATATGGGGCGGGACGTAGCTCAGTGGTACAGCATTTGCCTGATGCGCAATCGATCTAGGATCGATTCCCATCGGTGGGCCCATTTGGCTTTTTTTCGTTCCAGCCAGTGCTCCACAACTGGTGTAACAAAGGCCATGGTATGCACTATCCTGTCTGTGGGATGGTGCATATAAAAGATCCCTTGCTGCTAATCAAAAAGAGTAGCCCATATAGCGGCGACAGCGGGTTTCCTCCCTCAGTATCTGTGTGGTCCTTAACCATATGTCCGACACCATACAACTGTAAATAAAATGCGTTGAGTGCATCATTAAATAAAAGATTTCCTTCCTTCCTTCAAAAACATATATAAGATGAGGGCTCAAGAGTGTGTTACCTATGTCAGTTTTAAAATGTTTTTGCCAGTGTCAGTTTTGAGCCTACAGCAATTTTAAACTAGTGATGTTTGCAACAAATAAACATAATTTTTTTAAAAACTAAAATTATCCCTTGAAACTGATGGGAATAGTTTTTGTCATACAGCAAATAATATTGCAGCTATGGCCATTTCTACTGGTCCTGTCAATGGGTGCAAGCCATGCTAGATTGTACATCTAAGTCACTTTCAGTTATGGGGTGGAATGTAGCCTAGTGGTAAAGCGCTCACATGATGAACAGTTGCTATGGGGCTATTTTTTGTTCCAGTCAGTGCACCACGACTGGTATAGGCTATGGTATGTGCTAGCCTATGTGCCATAGCTGATTTCTTGTCATACAAACAATATGAATATTAGTGTTGGGGAGGAGGGGGGTGTTAAAATGTTACTCTGGACTCCCTTCCACCCCCACCCCCCCCCCCCCCCCCCAAAAAAAAAAGAAGGAAAAAGAAAGAAACCATTTTCTAACCAAACTTCCCTTGCTTAGTTCATGTCATCAGTTTGATTGACATCTTCAAAATTGCCAACTCCTCCCATTTTAAGAACCAATGTGATTACCATGTAATGTATGTAAATGTAAGTAATTTATTTGTTTTGGATTTATAAAATTTATAGAATTACAGGTGTGTTTCTAGCTGGTTATATTCTAACTTATTTCTGAGGTTTCAGATTTCTCCAGATCCCATGAGATATTCTTGTTAAATTGAACAAGTTAGAAACATGCATACATATCATCATTCGGGAGTTAAAACCTTGTAACTGCAATTCTGGTTAGACAAAGTTTCAAGGTTTTGACTCTTGAACGATATGAATGTTATGTTTTATACCCCAAGAAGTTTTTAACGTTGAGTACTAATAAAAGGTGTTCCATTACTTTCTACACTCAACATCTATTTAGTGTGGGGGTTATTGGGTGGGGGCTGGTGGGTTCCATTTTGTATTTATATATTATTTTTATTTTTTTTAATAATCACTAATTAGATTTTGTTGCTGTAGATTTATGTTTTACTACATCTGTTTCTATGTATTGCAGGTTTCAAGGGTAAAGCAAAGCCAAATCTTCTGAAACAAGAAACCCAGAGTTTAGCATGTTTGTTCCGAATTCTGTTCCGTATGTACAATGATGAAACACGAACTGAAGACTGGCCAGCAATAGAGAAACGCTTGATAGAGTAAGTACCTTGCAGGGTGTGTAACCGTATGTGGGTAACACATGTGAAACAGCAGAGCCGGTTTAAGGATCCACGGGGCCTGTAGCACAAATAACAGCGGGGTTCCCCTTCCCAGGGGAGAGTGGAAAAATGACCTGTGGAAAATGTACACATTACTGCGGGGCTCACTGAAGCGCAGGGCCCGTAGCACGTGCTACATGTGTTACTAGGATAAACCGGCTCTATGAAACAGCAGTTCATGTCAGTATGTGCCGACGATGGAAATGAAACGGGGACCAGTAGTTGAGAAGACTGACCTGTGTGAGGTGTAAGAGGCTCTCACCACATAATCAGCTATTTTTAATCATTTATAAGTACAGTTAAACCCCTCAAAATTAAATCATCAGTAAACCGTAATTCCTTCAAAAACTGGACAATTTTCATGTTCCCTTTTTGGTGGGGGGGGGGGGGGGGGGGGGGGGGGGGGATGTAGCCCAGTGGTAAAGTGTTCACTTGATGCACAGTCGGTTGACCCATTGGGCTATTTCTTGTTCCAGCCAGTGCACCATGACTGGTATATCAAAGGCTGTGGTATGTGTTAATCCTGTCTTTGGGATGGTGCATATAAAAGATCCCTTACTGCTAATCGAAAAGAGTAGCCCATGAAGTGGCAACAGTGGGTTTCCTCTCTCAATATCTGTGTGATCCATAACCATATGTGCAATGCCATATAACCGTAAATGAAATGTGTTGAGTGTGTCCTTAAATAAAACATTTCCTTGTTCTCTTTTTAAATATCAGTACAGAACAAACCTCTTTAACATGGATACCTCTTAAAACCAAACATTTTACTTGGTCACTTGGGTGTCCTGTTTACAAGGATTTGACTGTATATTTAAATTTATTCAATTTAGCAAATAGGTAATATATCATCATATTCATTAACAAGACAAAGTGTAAAATTAACCACATGTTAGATATTATGTAGTTGTAGTTAAAAATGTGCTGGGGGTGTCATTTCTTTCCTTTTTGTTAATAATATTTACCTTAATTTGTTCTTTTTTAATTGTTGTTTTAGTGTTTGCCTTGAGCCTTTGGAATATTTCTTGTTTTTGCAGTCTCAGCATCACATGTGACCTGAATTGTGTCTCTAATACTAACATATGGGTTTGTTTTTAAATGTTTATTTTAGTGTTTGTCGTGAGACTTTGGAGTATTTCCTGTCCCTGCAGTCGGACAGTCACCGAGAGGCTTGGAGCAGTCTCATGTTGCTGCTGCTTACCAGACTCTTGAAGATGTCTGACGAACGGGTTAGTCCTCTTCATTTTATACCACTAACAATAGTCATATTCAATTCTCTGTCTCAGATATACTGCATCACACTTCAGATTGCACATTATCTTTATAGCTGTATATTTTTCTTTAGCAACACGAAGTAAACTGTTTTGAAGTTGAAACGCAATGCAACAAGCAGATACTGTTTTGTTTTTTGTATAAGTTAATATTGCATTCACAACATACTTTGGGGTGTAGTTTTCACTAGTTTTAGCTCTTCTGGTCTAGACTTTACAAAATATAACGGTGAGATACAGGTATTACTGGCATGTAGTTCAGCTTTAAAGTTTTGTGTCTAGTTTCATTTCTAATAAACTATCAATCCCAGATCTATGCAATTTGAATTATAGTTATACTTATGCATGCGGGGGGGAAAAAGGTAAACATTATAAAAGTTTAATTTGATTTTTAAAAACAAATTGGAAGGTTATTATTTATTTATTTTGTTTTAACTTGCATTGAGAAAAAATTTATGGATGCAACTATCAACAACATAAAATAAGTTTGTGGGAGGTGAAAAATTTAATCCCAGTGAAATGACAACATTAAATGTTTATAATAAAACTGTTTTTGTTTTTCAGTTTCGTGTGCATTCAGCCATGTATTATCCATATATTTGTGAAATGCTAATGTTCGACATGAAACTTGAAATGCGCTCTATTATGAAAAAATTCCTTCTGCGTATTGGGCTTACATTCAACATAGTTCCGACGTAAATCAAGAGATAAAGACTTGCAAGAGCTTGCCAATGTGAAAAAAAGCTAAATCTTGTGGAGTTGCTATCAAGAGTCAAAATGATGTTGTAACCTTGAGTAGCTGCTTGTGCACACTGTAAAATCACCAAGGTCATTATGAAGGATATGGTTTCTCGCATGTTCTATTTGCCATGTGCATAATGATGTATTTTATGCACAGGTTTTGATGGATCAAGACATTACTGCATATTATTTTGTTTTCCATGATAATTTTAGGATGTTTGTAACACAAGTTTATTTATGAATTAATTAATAATTAATATTAAACCAAGACTTAGTGTAAAATGTGAAACGATAGAATCTTAATTTGCATTTTTAGTTTTGTAAAACCTTTTAAAAATATTTTTAGTTATATTTGAACATCATTGCATTGATGTTCTTATTTTCAATTCATATTAAGTTAGTAAAAATATATATTGCAAGTTATATAGCACAACTTACTAGTATATATGTTTTATATTCAGAATGGAAACTACTCAAGTATACCGAAGTGGTCGAGGCCAAAGAAATTAAAATATTTGATTTGATGTGCAATACCTACATACATTGCTTCAAAGCTTTTTTTTCAATTAATTAATTGTTATATTTTCTTACTGATTCAATAAAATATATTTATCTTGATTTGAAAAAGCAAGAGAAATTTACATCCTAAGTGTGAGTAACTGTTCAATTCCTTTTTGTTTAACATATCTTGGCTTGAAATTGTTTAAGTTGGTGAAAAGAAGGCCACATGTCTTGAAGAGGAAGAGAGAAAGTTCAATGTTAGTGGACTAGAGGCTTGAAGGGCTGTATAGAGTGCGTTACAATTGCATACAGATGCCATAAAGGAAAATATAACATATTTTTTGGAATGGATCATTTAAAATTACACTGTTTATTAAGTTTATAATGTTGACATTGTTATATGAATCGTTGCGTGTTTCATCTTGTGCATACCCATATTGTTTTGTGCAAAATACAACTAGTGTCATGTGCCAGGGTTTTAAGTCAAGTACAGTGTAAGTAGCACTGTGGTGTGATCAAGTTTATATCATACTTATACCCGGGAACTGAATAAATGGAAAAAGAAATCCTCTATTCATGGAATGTGTTATCATAATAAATGTGTAAATTCTGGTACAGAAGGATCATACAGTGAAGAATCATTACCGTACTTATTACATTGTCAGATAGGCCTTGAAAAAACCCCAATCCTGAGGAAGTCCTGCTAAGCAATTTGGTAAGCTTTTACAGCAATGTTACTGAATATTGCTATAAATCAGGGCTCGAACTGAAGAATTGGTCTCCCACAGCAAGTTTAAAAAGAATTGATTTGGGTGAAAAGGCCCACCGACGGCAATTTTAAGCCTGCCTATGCCAGTATGGCAATCTTTTTTAAAGTGACTTTTACAGCAAATAAACTTGACTGAAAGGTTATTTTGCTGTATGTAGACGTATTTCAAATGTACAAATATTAAATACTGGCAAATGCTGTGGAGCTTTACTGACGGCATAAAAGTGTCATCGGTGATGCTCCCTGCCTACAGCAATTTATATCTCAACAATGGCATTTGCCATCAGTGCTGTCATCAAGTTCGAGCCCTGATAAATTAGAGGGACTGATTGTATTATTTTATACATAATCCAGGTATCCATTGTTAATCATCTATTTGCAACGTTTATTTGTGTGCAGTCGTGTTGGTTAAATTTTTATTGATTATATATATATATATATATATATCTGGTAGGAATATACTCCTTCTCAGATGTTAATAACAGTGGGACCCATGGGGTAGGGTAGTACATTTACTCATACTCAACATTATTTTTTCTTTTGAGTACAGTGGATTCAAGGACATTGACTAGTTACATTTCACCATTTCCATTCATCACTTTTCATTCAAATATAGTTGCATATATTTCCACTGAAAATTATCTCTGTGAAGCTAGTTTGTTAAGTGTTAATAGGAATTGTGGGGTTATGGCAATATTTCTGTCATCAAGTGGTTCCTTAATTAACTAAATGTATTGCCACTAAATATAATACATTTATTTTTGGTTGTGATTGGTGCACATTAAATTTGTGGTATATAAGTTTGTGTAATTTTTTTTTGTACCAACAAAACACATTCATGTTCTGTTATTTTATTGTTAAATGAAAGTCAGTACATAATTATATTTCTTTTCCATGGTTGCTTTGTCGCTTAATTCTGTAAAATCATCAGATAGAAACAGCAACGAATTTGTTGCCACGTTAGGAAGAGCTAATCATCTCATTCCAAATATTGATAAACACAGTACACATTTTTAATTCTGTTACAAATGTAAAGATGATTAGTTGATGGACAAGTGTTTTTCATGTGATAACAGAACTCTAGCTAAAAGTGACTAATTAGACAATTGGTCCATAGATGCCCAAACACAACTTGAACATGCTACACAACTGATTTGTATGGAGGAGACCGGCTACACTCGTTGAAGTTTTTTTAGATAAAATTTGTACTAAATAAACATGACAGGACCGGATGTATAGTTTGGTATTTAGAGTATAGGGGTTTTCAGGGGTTAATTTTAGTGATTAAAACTGGGGGAAAAACCCGAAACAATAAAACAAATTCGGTTTTGAAGGAATACCGGATTACCGAGGGTTTGGTTTTGAAAGGTTTCACTCTCATATGGATTTATTCTTAATGATTAAACAATGTAAATATCTCACCGCTGCACTTTTAAGCATATCTGTATCATTGGGTTTTTTAATTTGGATTGTAAAATTCTATTTTTGTTTAAATGTCAAGGTCACAGATTAAAGAATTTGATATACATGGATCTGTACTGTATTATTTGTCTTTATCAGCTATTATAATTTTGTTTCTTTTTCTGTGGGATGGATTTAGAATTAACGATGAAAGGTATTACAGTTTACATGGAATTAAACCTTGTTAGCTATCATTATCCTTCTTTTACTCATAGGTGTTGAAACATTTTTTACTTTGGATTTATAGGTGTGGGTTTTTAATGTTTGAACCATGATCTGCAGAGTATTATGGTTTTAAATCTACTAATTACATTTACACTAAATCTGATTAAATTTTAAAACAGTCATACAACCCACTATACTTGTTTTCCAGTAAGATCTGAAAAAAAAACCTAGTAAGCATAATGGATTGGAAGATAATATTATTATTTCTGTTAGATTGCAAAAAAGAAATCTGAAAACTTTAGTAATTAAAATATGTCTGCATTGTTAAAATACATTTTGTGTCAGTAGGAATCATTGCAAAAACTCAACTTACACTACTAGACAACCAAATATATTGTTCCTTTTTACTTCGATATTTTATATCGCTGCAGAAACTGCAAGTTAACCTACCATTGCTTGATTTGTATTTTCTACATGAAATCCAATGTGCATGTTTCCCTTGTTGTACTGAATGCAAGAAGGTAAAAAAAAAAGTGAAAATTACTCTCCAGTAAAAAAGGTGGAAATTACTCTCCAGTAAAAAAAGTGAAAATTACTCTCCAGTAAAAAAGGTGGAAATTACTCTCCAGTAAAAAAGGTGAAAATTACTCTCCAGTAAAAAAGGTGAAAATTACTCTCCAGTAAAAAAGGTGGAAATTACTCTCCAGTAAAAAAGGTGGAAATTCCTTTTATTAGTGGTTTTTGGGTGTCAGGATAATTATGACTCGCTCACACTCTCACACACACACTCTCTTTCTCTTTGTGTGTGTGTGTGTGTGTGTGAGAGAGAGAGAGAGAGAGAGAGACACACACACACACACACACACTGACTGACTGACTGACTAATTATGCTTCAACATAAGTTGTCAGAAAGGACTAAGCAAAGAGGAGTATGGATCCCATAACCTGTTGCATTTCGGGTGGACACTACCACAAAACAAAATCTCTTTCATAAGATATAACAAGAATAACAAGAGAATAGTCAAACCCATTTGTAAAGGCTGCCTTGGTATATGTGTGTGTGTGTGTGCATGCCATTGTGAAATTTATATAAAGTTTAACACACGTGTACATGAACGAACCCATTTATATTCACGTGTTCCTCATAGCAGGTTTGATTCTTTTGTTCATATGTAACAAATTTCCTCGTTTTTTTTTAAATCTCTTATTGTTATCTACCTTCCAGAAACCGTTCTTTAATTGCTTTTGACACTTGCATTTTATTGTAGTTTGTTTTTATTTATATATTAGTTATATATCATAAGATATTATTGTTTTTCGTTAAAACTATTAGCTTTCACATCATAATATAGCCAACACTTGTACTCTGTACAGATATTTAATATATATGTGCATGTATTTATTTGTTTTTTTATGTTAATTTTTTGTACTGAACTGAAAAGGTGTAGATCACTGAATGTTTGTATATATGGCAATTTACATTCTTGTTTTGTTTGCTTATGCTTCAGTGATTCTTGTTTGTTCATGTAAATAAGAGCATGTTAAAATCAGTTACATTTTGCTAGGGAAGATTGTTACGCATGTAATGTTGAGTTAAAACTGTCATAGAATTTGATAAAAACCTGTACACTGTCATGGAGTGTTGGAAGTATTTTGAAAAGAAATGGTACAAGATTTTCTTTTAAAATCTGTTTTTATCAAATGAAAAAAAGTTTAAAATTGATGACAGGACATTTCTACAATAGACAAGATATCTAAAGGTTGGAGACTAAAATCAATATTGTGTGACTTGGCCTGATAAACCCATAATGTTCATGATAGAAATACTTAGTGCCAGATATTATATGATTATTCAACATATGTTAAGGCCACATATGCAACCAATTGTTTAATCAGACTTCATCTTTTAACATCATCAAAGAAAACCAAGAGTACAGATAAAAACAAGGCTAACCTTAGAACAAATTAGTCACTGTAACCCAACTAAGACAATTTTTAAATTTAATTTCGTCAATATATCGTTTTTAAAGATAAAAATAAAAATTTCAAACAGAATAAAGAAAAGCAACAAAATACCTGTCAGCAGACTAACCAACTACTAAAAACAAAAATTATGGGTCAGCTAAAAGCAAAGTATTTTTGTAAACTTTATTCTTAGTCAAGTTAGCGTGTTTCCTCTGATGACTGAGTCAGAATTGCCAAATGTTTGACATCCAATAACCGATGATTAATTAATTAATGTGCTCCAGTGGTGTCATTAAACAGAATAAATTTTAACTTTCTTATTCAAGCTCATTGATGGTACATCCTGGTTCACCATGCAGATAAAATATATACAGAGCAGCCTTTTATACCAGGCTTAAATAATAACAAGTGTACCGGTAACCAAATGTGAAGTTAATCATATTTTTCAATATGCTGTTGTATATTTTCTGTATATGTTGTTGTGGTGTAAATAATTATTCTGTGATATAGCCTCACATTTTTGATGGGTATTAAACTTATGGGTTCAGTAGAAAAAAACAGTTTATATTTATTGACTGATAAAATGTACAGTACAAAACATCCAATTGTATATTCATAAGACTGCACAAGTATGTCTGTCAATAATTTTATTATCTTCAGACATCTGTTTGAGAAATAAAACTATTCATTTAATTTTGATTTTGTGTTTGTTTTTGTTTTTTTAGCTCGGCCAACATGTTATTCTATTTAAACCTTTTACATGCTTATTGGGGTTCATTTTGAATTTAGAGATGGAAGGGTAAAGGCGAGTAAAAATAAAATTATCAATTTAGTCTACATGTTTGAAACCCGCTACATTTTACATTAGTAGCAAGGGATCTTTTATATGCACAGATAGGATGGCACATACAACAGGCTTTGATATACCAGTCTTGATGCACTTGGGTGAACAAGAAATAGTCCAATGGACCCACCGACTGGGCATCCAGCAAGCACTTTACCACTGGGCTACATTTTGCTTCTTTAATTGTAGAGTGCAGGAAATTCCATTTCAGGGAATCTAGTTTTCAAACATTTTCAAGGGAGCATTCCCCTGTACATAATTGTGCTAAGAGAGTCAAAGTGGTTGAGATAATTTTCTAAATAGTCCTACAAAGTCCTAATTAGTCCTAACAACGTAAAAATTATAAAAATGTATATGGCAATTCCAGCCTTCAGACTACAATGACAGAAATGGTTAACCCCCAATTTCCACGGTCCCAGAAAATAGATTTTTCAAATTGTCCTATTCTCTATACTTTTATTATTACAGTATCATTTTTTTTTATGAAACTGTCGGCCCTAAAACGTTTGTTGAAGTGTGTTTTGTTTAACAACACCACTAGGGCACATTTATTTATTAATCATTGGCTATTGGGTGACAAACATTTGGTAATTTTGATATATAATCTTAGAGAGAAAACTAGCTACATTTTTTTATTGGTAGAAAGTGATTTTTTTTCTATGTGCCATCTCACAAACAGGATCACACATACCATGACCTTTGATATACCAATTCTGGAGCACTGGCTGCAATGAAAATATGGCCTGTGCCCATTACTTGAGGTTGTGCCTACTCCGCTAACACCTACCGCCATCTCATATTGTTCCTGCATGAGCCGGCTTTCCACGTGTAAATATTGATTTTATTATTTCATTTCAACTTATTTCCGTGCTTATATCCAATTACGGTTCAAGCACGCTGTCCTGGGCACACACCAGCTATCTGTACTGTCTATCCAGGACAGTGGGTTAGTTGTTAGTTAGTTGTCTGGGCCGAGTTGTCCCCCGGGCCGAGTTGTCTGGTCCCCTCTAACTCTAAAACAAACCCTAAATATTGAAAGTGGGGTACGGGTTGAACTCATTCACAGTATTCTGTTTATAGTAATAAATGGTATAATTATACGTCTGTTTAAGCACACGTTTCAGGCCTTAGATTTCATGAAAAATCACGGAACAAAAATTTTTTTTCCAGTGGTTGTTATATTGAGTCAGTGTTCGAGATTAAAAATTTTCGGCAGTATCCCAGTTGGATACTAACATTTCTGGGTTCTTGAAGTCTGGTATCCAAAATTAAATTCTGGTATCCCCAGGATATTGGGATTCCGTTAATCTCGAACACTGTGAGTACGACTATTCAGTAGAACCTAAAAACGGTTTCCACTCGGTTCTCATGATCACAAGGCACGGAACCGAAAAAGTGTTTCCCATGAAAGTTGAAATCCTATTGCCTGTGTTTGCTAAAAGTTAAAACAAGTGCTAATCTACCCAGCAGAATGGCTGGTTTGGCAAAAAATGACTCGACAGGCATCAAAATAAGTGAAGAACAGTCAATAAGATTACCAGGATGTTGGCAGATGTCAAACAATTGGAGAATGGCACTTCATTCTCCAAACAATCGTGGGGGCGTGACATAGCCCAGTGGTAAGGTGCTCGCTTGATGCCCAGTCTGTTTGGGATCGATCCCCGTTAGTGGGCCCATTACACTATTTCTTGCTCCAGCCAGTGAACCACAACTGGTACATCAAAGGCCGTGGTATGTGCTATCCTGTCTGCGATGGTGCGTATAAAAGATCCTTGCTGCTAATCGAAAAGAGTAGCCCATGAAGTGGCGACAGCATGTTTCCTTCCTCAACATCTGTGTGGTCCTTAATCATATGTCCGACGCCATATTTGTAACCGTAAATAAAATGTGATGAATGAATGAATGAATGAATGAATGTTTAACGACACCCCAGCACGAAAAATACATCGGCTATTGGGTGTCAAACTATGGTAATGCAAACACAAAGTGATGATCAACATCAATATACAAATTCAAGATTTAAACAAAAAAACAGTGTAAAGAACTGTGCAAAAATACAAATAGCACAGATAGATACTGACTTTTAATCAAAATTTATTTGTGTTGTATTGGCCATTCTCAAAGAGAATGTTACACCCCTGCACCACGGTGATGAAACATTTCCTTCCAAACAATCATTGAGCATTAGTGTGTATTCAAATATAAGATCCATATCCAAGTATCAATGTTAATACCATTAGAAGTGATAAGATTGAAGAACCAAGTACTGGTGGATTTTGTGTGTGTAACAATGGTGAATGTAAAGTACAACTTGATAAATTTTTCGCAATCAGCGTTGCCGCTAGAAATTTATTCTAAGGTCAACGTGCCTCGATTGATGGAGATTTTTTGAGGGCATTACAGGCAACCTTCAGCCACACTTCACCCATCAGGATTTTATCACCTATGTTTCTAGACTGATAATCGGCATCATTCCCAACCATTCCTCAAAAGCTATGTTGTTTTTTTATTCCCAATTTTGGAGTAAACATTTTTCAATCGGTATAAATAATTCTTTTTTTTTTATTATTATATAAATGCATATTTTGAAAACACTACATAAAAATAAATATTAATTTGAATAAATACCAGTATATGTATAGTATTAGTGTTTTCGATTCTAACAAGGTTTACTCAGTCTTGGATGTTTTTTAAAATTAAATGAAACTGAAAATTTTGTAAAACAACGCTAAAATTCCCAAAGTCAAAGCCATGGATGTCAAGTCAAGTTTTAGAAATAAAACCCTGCCCATTCAAAATAAATAAGTGTCAATAGTTTCATGTTTTTGTAATAAATCAACTTTCAGGAGTCGCATTTGTGTATGATGACCAATTACTAACATGCTGGCTTGGACGTGAGTTTGTTTAATTTTCAGGGCATCGCAGCATATAACTGCAGGCCTCTCAGACCTCCTATATTTCCTATATTTTTTTTATAGGATCCTATAAATCTCCTATATTGAGATTCATTTCCTATATTTGACTCGGTTGCTTTGCCAAAATGCCGATGAATAAAATATGTTATTGAGTTATATTCGCAGTGAAAGGCAGGCAGCCTGTCAGAAATTCAGAAGATGCTTTGAATGTGCACCAACTTTCATATTATCCTGGATACCAGCATGGACTGCTGGCAAGCCTTGGTATATATATTTTCGACATTATTTTATGAATGTCAATTATATTAGCTAGACCATAATGTCACGCATGGTATTGTTCCATTTTGACGAAAGTGGGTCTAAGCAACCCATAAATGAATTAAAATCCACTGTCATTGACACTGTCGACTAGTTCTAATGGCGAAAACATGCTTACATTTGCACGTAAATTAGGGCGAAAGCGAAAGGTCTGCTAAGTGCCCATAACTTGCTTTTTCACAAAGCGCTTCATTTGCACGCTTTGCATGTGTATAATTGGAGCTTGCGTTCGTGTACGGTGCACATTCCAAATTCAACAATGGTACGATGTCAACTGACTATCGAAGATCGAGGAAGGGCTATTGCTTGGCTTCAGGATGGCAATACGCAAAGAAATGTTGCTCTGAGACTTGGTGTCAGTCAGAGTGTCTTTGGCCGACTGTGGCAACGGTACCAAGCAACGAATTCTGTTCGAAATCGTCCACGTTCGGGAAGACCCCGAAGCACTACAAATAGAGAGGACCGCTACATCACCAATATGGCTCTACGTCAACGCACAACCACTGCACGCCGATTACGTGACAATCTGCGGACTGCGACTGGAACTCGAGTGTCTGATTAAACCATACACAATCGTCTGAGAGCCAATAATCTACGCTGCCGTCGCCAGGCTGTTCGACCACCACTCCTACCACGTCACAGAACGGCCAGACGTCACTGGTGCACGCTTCATCTGCGGTGGCAACGTGTTCAGTGGGGGTCGAGTGATGTTCACTGATGAGTCCAGGTTTAGTCTCCAGTTCAACGACGGTCGGGTTCGTGTCTACAGACGTCCTGGGGAGCGCTTCGCTGACGTTAACGTTAGACAACGTCACCGTTTCGGTGGTGGCAGCGTCATGGTGTGGGGCGGCATCTCTATCCACCACAGGACCCCCCTCTATGTGGTGGATGGCAATCTGAATGGAATCCGCTATCTGAATGAGATTATCCGGCCGTTGGTTCTCCCAGGCCTTCAGCAGATTGGCGGCGGGGCAGTTCTGCAGGATGACAATGCCAGACCCCACCGCGCCAGGGTGGTAACGGACTTTCTCAGACAACAAGGTATCGCCAGGATGGATTGGCCAGCATATTCGCCTGACTTGGCCCCAATAGAGCACGCCTGGGACGAATTAGGCAGGAGAATTCTGGATAACCATGCCCCTCCGGCCAACCTTCATGATCTGGGTCAACTTCTTATGGCAGAGTGGAAGGCCATTCCCCAATAGTTCTTCAGACGTCTGATCAACAGCATGAGGCAACGATGTGTCGAGTGTATTCGCGCCAGGGGTGGATTCACACACTATTAAACGAATGTTCTAATGTGTAAAATCCATGTTTGATAACCTTCAACTTTGACAGCATGTCATGTGACTTTCTTGTATACAGTGACGTTTATTTGTGTTTTTTTGTAAATATGAAACAATAAATTAAATTTTTGGTGTAGTTTACATCATCAATCTAATACACTCTGAAACTTATTTGGTTATAAATTTTTGACCCTTAAATTCTTTTGAGTAGTATATATTTGTTCAAGGTTGAAGATTAACATGAAAATCATGGTCGCCAGCAGGGCCACTTGAAGAAAAATCTTACTGGCCCTCTCAAATTCAACTAGCCCTCCAATTTAACTGCACAGCCAAAATAAAAACTAGAATGTTCTTTGTTGAATAATAACCATGTTTAATAATAGCCATGTATATAGACCGTTTGCGTCGAAAGGAAAACGATGAATTGGCATGTAACTTCATAAGGATGAAGTTAAAATTCATATTAATAAACGTATTATTAAGTTTTAAACCCATACCAACCCAAATAACTTTTTTTCGAAAACGAAATCCATTACAGATAAAAATGTTTCATTACAAATTACAATTAAATGATACAGATTAAATATCATTTTTAATACGGGTAAAGAAAAATGCTAGAACAGCCAATTTATGCAGCTTGATGTGCATTGTCTCTGAAGTAATCGATAATGCAGTATAAAGAAACTAAAACCTTCAAAGGTAGTACTGCTGCGTTCAATCTAATTAAAATTAGCTCCACTATTACATGTGGATCTAAAGACAGCCAGTTGGAGCTCATGTCCACCAATCAAAACCTTACTTGCAGAATCCTGCCAGTGATTTAAAACTAACAACACTGCGTAGTCCCCAATGTCCAGGTAACATTTCGTCTGTAAATAATAATTTAAATATTGACCAATCACACTTCGCCTTTTATAACGTTATTTGGGAGCATACAAATTCTAAAAATATCGGGCGAGTCTATTTTAGTGGCCGCAGTACAGCGAACCATACCAATACGTACGGGGTGGGTCAATCAAATTAAAATTAGCTCCACTATTACATGTGGATCTAAAGACAGCCAGTTGGAGCTCATGTCCACCAATCAAAACCTTACTTGCAGAATCCTGCCAGTGATTTAAAACTAACAACACTGCGTAGTCCCCAATGTCCAGGTAACATTTCGTCTGTAAATAATAATTTAAATATTGACGAATCACACTTCGCCTTTTATAACGTTATTTGGGAGCATACAAATTCTAAAAATATCGGGCGAGTCTATTTTAGTGGCCGCAGTACAGCGAACCATACCAATACGTACGGGGTGGGTTATCAGTTTTCAATTTTACATTAAAAATTATTTATTTATTTATAAAATTAAAAAAAACTAAATCAGTCTTCAGTTTTACATTACAAATTATTTATTTTATAAAATAAAACATGTTTTAAGGCATTCGTAATTCACACGGAACATGTATACCCTCAGGATAATTCGGAATGTTTTCAAATTATTTTTAAATCACTGGCAGGATTCTGCAAGTAAGGTTTTGATTGGTGGACATGAGCTCCAGCTGGCTGTCTTTAGATCCACATGTAATAGTGGAGCTAATTTTAATTAGATTGTGCTGCGTTTTAGTCAATTAGTCTGGGAGTGGCAGTCCTCTATGGCGATGCAAGAGGGATGAACTCTCCAGTAAAGGATTTCCTTGGGAGTGGCTCTCCTATAGACAAGGCACTAGATAAAGATTGATGGAATCATCCACTATTCCATATATTTTGTTGTTCAGATTTATCTTGGATGTTCCATCAAGATTTAACCCATGCAGTTTTATAGATATATTTTTTTTTTTAGTTATACTGAACTTCCACCAAAACCATCAGATGGTATAGATTTACAATTTAATAAATTACTACGTTTTTATATGAATTTTATATTTGCATGCCATCAAGATTTACTAGTATTAATTGACTTTTGGAATAATTCCTGTAGAATGGGAAAATGTCATTACTGTTAGTGTGAATTAGAACTACAAGATACATTTTTGATTTTGGAATAATCCCTGTAGAATAAAATACTAGTAAGCTAAATAAATATTTTGGATTAATTTCTACTATAACATTTAATAATGTCAAAACATAGGTCTATTAGATAATTATGGTGTATCCAGTCCATTCCAATAAGCTGATGACTTTAAAAAAAAAATCAAAAAAATTCAAGTATCTACAATAATTATTTAGAGCTATATTTGTTTACAGCCCCAGACCAAAATCATAGAAGCTGAGACTGAGTCTGGTCAGTTTGGCGCTGTCAAAATATAGAACATGTTCAATAATATCGTCTCCTACCAGAATTGTAGTTCGCGCCAGCAGAGACGCGGTGTCTTTTGTCACATTGGTCATTCGATTCAGTTTTAGTGTGTTTCTTTTTTTTTTGACTGGTACCATACTCGCCACTCTAAAATCGATGGTCGTCCAACGGACTACCATTATAAAATGTTTAGTCGCCCTGGCCTATAAAGGTCACCACAGGCGACCAGGCGACTGCTAATTTTTAACCCTAAAATGCTCCAAATTCTATAAATATTCGACCGAGCAGTCAATTATTTAAAAAAAAAAATATATATTTTTGTTTTAAATTGTATTAATTTTTTTACTAATTGCTATTTTCAAAATTCTGACCATTTTCAACTCTACCCCCCTCCATCCCGAGTCAGACCACCGATCTTATCTAATTTCTTTTTGACCACCCAATCTAATCTAGCGACCGAATTTAATGAGTAGAATTTTCTTTATTAATTATATTAGAGATGCGCATCAAAATTTTAAAGGCCCATTATTTAATTTTTGGATGTAAATTTCAAAATTGTCCGCTTAGTTGTTGTTTTTTTCTGTCCCGGGACAAGCCCCTGGCTATCCAGAGACAGGCCCCGGGACGGACATGCTCGAAACTCTAGTGGTATATGAGCATGTAAAAATTATTCGCTCTCGCGCACTTCCTATGCACCATGCGCCTTTTCGCGCTGTGCGTCCTTTTGCGCCTTTACTGCGCTAATTTGCGTCCTTTCTGTATAAGTGATGAATTGTTTTCTATGCATATCTGCATCCCATTTCCTTGTGTACTGGCGACCATTCCATTCCTGCTGGTTCTAAGTTCCGTCCTGTATGTCTTCGGACTTGGGGAATCCACAAGCCAGCGAGAGTTAGGTCAGGTCAGGTCATAGGGTTTTACGTGCACATTCAGAACAAGCTTTTGTAGCGCACGCCTGTCATGGGCACAAGAGCCGGCCTTTGGGGGTGGGGGGTGGGGGGGGGGGGAGAGGAGGGACCGCCTGCACTGGCTAGTGCAAGGGAGCACCAGCAGCCCGACCAAGTCGGTAGCAGGCGGGGTGGGGTGGGGTGGGGGTAGTGGGTGGTGGTGCTATGGAATTTTGAATGGAGCAATTATATGCCAAATAGAAAAGGTCCGCAATTTTGATTGAGGAAATTTGGCGCAATTTTGAACGGTCGGTCAAAAAATAATTGGCAGAGCTAGTATAGGTTTTGACATTAGTGAATCGAGAGTAGCTCGTTAATTAGACCTCTAAGATGCTGTGGTGTCTCCCTAGGTTGCCCATAGGGCCCTTTAGAAAGGGCCTGACCTCTTCTGGTCGTGGCATGACAACCCAGGGGCAAGGCTTGTTGTTCCGGGGGATTTTGTCCAGGTGTTGTTGTTGGGGTGATCAACGGCGTCCTCCTCGTCAATGTCACCAAGTACCAAGTTAGACTACCAGCAGCAAGTATTTGGGGTTTGGGTAGGGGAGGCTGGTATTCTTTTGTTAATGTCTATAGTTATCTAATTTTAACTTAACTGAGTTATACTAACGTGCCTTTACCCCCCGCCGTTGGACTCCCGGGGGTGGATTGCATGGTCCTGGTCGAGAGCTTATGGTCGCTTATCCATCCGGGAGGCGTACTGGTAAGAGGTATTGGCTAGTTAGGTATTGTTAATCATTGCACCGTTCTCTCCCCGGGTATGAAGTGCGTGGTCAGGTCGAGTGCATATGGTCGCTTCTCCTTCTGGGAAGTCACAGGCGCAACGAAGTTAACAATGATTGTAGTTTATTTGTTGGTAACGCTTATCCATGCCGTTGCCTTTTGCCGTCCCGCTGTTGGTCCTTCGGGTTGGAGTGCATGGTCGGTCGAGTGCTTATGGGCGCTTTTCCTTCCAAAGGACGTACAGGCGGGCGGTTTGTAGGCGTTGGGTATTGCTAAATATTTGCACCTGGGGGTCAGGAGCCCAGTAGTATGTTACATATCCCCCATCTCACCTGCGATCAGCCGAGAGGGGGGGGGGGGGCGCGTCGGTTGAACGCCGGCGAGTTGTACGTGACATTTTAGAGTTTAGGTTTGGTGGACTGGACGAATTGATAGACTGCTTTAAAGATTTTCTGTTTATGGTGTTTATCTGGGTTAAGCAGTAAGTTAGGAGTGATTATGGGTTTATGGTTGGCTTCGGTTAGTGATTCTAACATTACTTGTCTGTGACTGTGGTGTAGTGTGCAGTCCAGGAGATCGTGTTTCATATCTTCTGGGGTACCACCACACACAATCTGTATTTTTATTTTTGGTTAAGAAAGAACAGCTGCTTAGTTGCATTGATTTGCCTATACGAAGTTTAGTGATAGTTTTATCCACTTGAGACTTTGTATGTTTAGGTCTTATAGAGTTTACTTTAGGCTTGATATTATAGTGCCATGTATTAGGTGTCTGATCCCAGTTTTCCTGCCATTTATTGGTGTAGTGTTTTCTTGCTTGTGACATGAGTTCTGTGATTCCTAATGGTAGTGTTGTAATTTTGCTAGTGATTGAAAGTGCGGTTTTGGCTCCGTAGTCAGCTACTTCATTGCCAATTATCCCTACATGAGCAGGGACCCATTCAACGACTACTATTAGGTTACGCTGGTTTAGTTCGTGGAGTATACTGTGGATAGCTGCCATGATATCGGGTCTAGTAGATTTATTAGTTTGAAGTGATTGGATAGAGCTGAGGCTATCTGAAAAAATAACGCTTTTTGAGTTTTAATCCAAATGAGAGCTTCTTTTATGGCTGTCAGTTCTGCTGTATATACTGATAGATTATCTGACAGCCTAGAGTATTTAACTAGTTTAGAATGTTTAGATATTTTTTCTTCAACTACTGCCAGAGTTCTGTGCTCCGCCTCTTTTGTACGGGTGGAAGTGTACCACATGACTGGCTGCCTACGTGTCCGCTGGTACATGACGTCATTCTCTGTGTATCTTCGTCATACCCAGTCCACCATAATGAACCCGGAAATAGGTTGCAAATATTCGCTATTTTATAATTATTATTTGTAGAACAGCCAATTAAGAATACTTTCTTGTTTCTTAATAATTATTTCTTCACTTATTATTCACTTCTTCAGAATATTATAATTATATCAATTCATTCTGAAAGCTGACAATAATTGTAGCCTATTATAAATAGCGAAGTAACTATTTCCGCTGTGTTAATTTGTAAATAAAACATTTACAATTCAACTGCGTTTTGTATTTTATCAAAGTACGGGCATAGCCCGTATATATATATATATATATATATATATATATATATATATATATATATATATATATATATATATATTATACAGGTCCGTACGCAGGATTTTTAAGAGGGGAGGTGCGAATTCCACGTGATGGGACCAACAATGGCAATATATATATATATATATATATATATATATCACCACTGGTGAACGTATAGCGGTGTATATACAAATACGGTACGCACCACGAGGGTCTTCCAGCTACGTCTTTGCTTGAACATAACTTAATGCAAAAAAGCGGGGGAATATGATTGTTATATATGCGTTTAAAGGGAGTGTTTTTTTCATTCATGCAAAATTTGGTGCAAAAATTCATGGCCATAGGTTAAAAGCGTCAAAAACTGGACTAAATTTATCACCAAGTGTGGTTCAGGGGTAAAAAATGAAAACACCCACTTAATAATCGGTTGACCACCTCTTGAAATTGACCACTGCTAGTGCATATTCGCAGGCGTCATAGAATGTGTTGACCTAAATTAAAGTGTTGATTTCTGCCTGTGGAATATCCCCAGAACATTCGCCTGAATGAGCGCTTCGACGACGTTCGTTGACGTCTAGCGGGTGGGTTGGGACGACGCCTCAATCGTCTGTCCAGGGACTATCCCAGACATGCTCGATGGGGTTGAGATCAGGACTTTTAGCGGGCAGTCATCAATAAATCAATGTTATTTGTCCTAAGAAAATTTACCAGTGTCTCTAAAATAAAAGAGGTTTGTGCATTATCATGCTGAAAAATCGAGATGTTGGCAGTTGTTATGGAAAAGAGGAATGACGCGATGAGCGAGAATGTCATCGCGGAAACAAAAAGCATTTAAATCACGTATCAATGACGACTAGTGGTGAACGATTTAAAATGCATGGGCAATGGCTGCCCATAACCATGACAGAACCCCCACCCCCGCCAACGATCTCGTTAAAGAACACAACAGTCATCATATGCGTTCATTTCTCCTACGGTAGACGCGCACCCTTGCCATCACCACGGATTAAAAGAAAAAAACCCGGATTCATCCGAAAAAATTTCATTATTCGGCGACCGTTGGGACATTCCGTAGTGCAACAAGTGTGTACACGTGCCAAAGTTAAGACGTTTTAGACGAAATGACGTTTTCGTTTTTATGACAACGCATCCGACGTAAGGTAGGTCGTGCATGTAATACCGTTCTCGTTTTCGCAGACGATTTTAGGAAACAGTTTGCCCACTGATTCGGGTATATTATGACTTTCCAGGTCGTTTCAGCAGCAGTGGCAGTGGCAGTTTGGTAATCGATATCTAGCGCAAAAACGTGTTCATGATATATATCGGTAACGTTACCTAAATTTTATTTTTTTAAATGCGGACGTTTGACATCCGTGGCATTTCGGTGGTGCTTCCTGTCGGGTCGAAATCTTGTAACGTCGAAGATTTCAGGCTTTCGCTCGACTAGAACTCCCAAAATGCCTTGCACTGTCTTCTGTCGACATGCCAGCTTGATAGCATGCCAAAAATATTCGTAGAATATGTCGAATGCTTGGTGCACTACTAAAAAAAAATAAGGTTTTTTCCATTATTTTTTTACAAATTTTAAGCGAATTGAGTTCACTTGACAACATGCTGCAATTTAGCAAGACAGTGTAAAACAAATTGACCATTTAATATTAAAAAAGTTATGAAATATCGTCTATAGGCCATAATCGATATTCACGTGCAAATGCACACTAAACGTTGATAATTCGATTAACAGGTGCATATTTATCGATAAAATTCATGTTAATCACCGATGAATTGACAAAAGCTCAAGGGTTTTTAGGTATATAACTGTGAAGCACACAATGAATTCTTTTCCTGAACAAATACTATATTCACAACTCGGATTTCTTCATATATTCATAGTGTCCATATTATTACATACACACACACACACACACACACACACACACACATATATACACACACACACATATACATATATATATATAGTGTGGAAAATACACGGTCTCTGTCTGTCTCTGTCTGTCTGTCTGTCTGTGTGTGTGTGTGTGTGTGTGTATCTCTCTCTCTCTCTCGCTCTCACGCACGCACGCACGCACGCATGCACACATTCACTGAATAGCTAAAATGATTAGCTTACTATTTAGAAACAATAAATGTTTCATCACAGGAAAGATATGATCTAAAAGAAAGCCAAAGCAAATTATTTTGGAAAGAGGATACAGTCATGCATCCGACATGAATAATGAGAATAAACA
The DNA here is from genome assembly GCF_016097555.1 of Gigantopelta aegis. Lineage (NCBI taxonomy): Eukaryota > Metazoa > Mollusca > Gastropoda > Neomphalida > Peltospiridae > Gigantopelta > Gigantopelta aegis. The sequence goes on from NC_054704.1 coordinate 50,132,302, forward strand.
ATTGCTACAAAAAACAGAATAGACCTGCACTTAAAGACGTGGATGAAAGACTAACTTTTATAAACTTAAAGAAGAATGTTAAATTATTCAATAAAGTTGGAACTAATTTCAGATGAGTAGAACTATAATGATCAATGAAATTTTACCCAGAAGTGAACAGGGTAGTGAGACCTTAAGGTCTATTAAGACATTTCATCAAACATGGTTTGAAGGAAGGAAATGTTTTATTTAACGACACACTCAACACATTTTATTTACGGTCATATGGCATCGGACATATGGTTAAGGACCACACAGATATTAAGAGAGGAATCTCGCTGTCACCACTTCATGGGCTACTCTTTTCGATTAGCAGCAAGAGATCTTTTATATGCACCATCCCACAGACAGAATAGTACACACCACGGCCTTTATTACACCAGTTGTGGAGCACTGGCTGGAACGAGAAATAGCCCAATGGGAATAACTTGGTTTGAAGTCACATTTGATAATTTGGGTCATTAACACCATAAAAGGAAGGAAATGTTTTATTTAACGACGCACTCAACACATTTTATTTATGGTTATATGGCATCAGACATATAGTTAAGGACCACACATATATTGAGAGGAAAGCCATACTAAACCAGTGTAACATGTGAACTCTAAACAATACACCAAAAGACATGCACCATACCATCCATTAAACCTTCATATCAAATTGTTACTCCTTGGTCATCCACTCAATAGATGGGAATCAAACAAACGGCCACAATTTTGTATTCAGAATTATTAGGGGAATAGAGTCCCCCCTCCCAGTCCCTCCCCCACCCTGCTCCGCCGTGTCTGTATACATTTTTGGTCTTTAATGAAAAAAGTACCCTCGAAGGCATATTGTCACAGACCACTGACCTAATTAATGGTGTAACAAAGTATTACCTGAAAAAAATAATTTGATTTGCTCCCTAAATGTACTTTATTCAATCATCTTCATAACCACCATACTCCATTTATTAATGAGATTTTGTAAAAATAATTGAATTATGGCAATGGTCCATAATTCAAAAACTAAAATTGCCAAGAAGGTTGATATGGATTTCACTCCATCATGGTTCAGTTAAGGTGATGCAATAGCTAGATTTGGTTTCCAATAATTAATGTAATTTTTATTTATTATCCATTTTTAGAGAAATAAGGTCCTTAAATCCGTGACAGTATGCCTTCAAAATGGTGAAAATGCCCCAAACGTGTTTAGTCTACCACACCTTGCCAAATTTCTAGGGAAACAAACAAACCGCCATATAAGGTTGCAACTAATATCGTGGGTAGAATGATGAAAGTACATAACAAAAAGATTTCAGGAAAGCTAATTTTGCCCGAATATCTTTAAAAATTTGTTGACAGAATTTGATGATTTACTCCAGCTTTTCCCCTGCCCCCTACAAACATGGTAGCCCGTACGCCTATAGTGGCTACCCATAACATACCAAACTTCTATAACATTATATTTTTGACAAGGAATCATTAATGGCCAAATTTACAAAGCCAGTTTTTGTCTATACGTGTTTAACCAGGCATCCGTGTGTACGTATTGTGCGCTTGTTTTGTAAGGCGTAATGCGTAAGGCGTAATGCATCATCCTTATGGAAACGATCACCGAGGAGTTCGGAAATTAACGTATCACGCAACGCATTACATACACATGGAAGTGCTTCAATTGATTTCTATATAAACTGTTGTTTACGCACAACGCACTACCTATTACGTCCACATGGATTCCTAGCTTTACACTGCTTAAACACCTGCATTTAATAAAAACAGCCTTCGTAAATTCGGCCCTAAATGTCACTCGCCTGCCTACTACTTATTCCTAGTCTGTCATATCTTTCATTTGCCACCAATATAATTATCCTGGTATTCAAATTAAACAAGGTGTGGTCTTTTGAACATGAAAGTGGTTTGTCGAATTTTGATGTGGTAATGTGAAATATCGGTCTCAGAATTGGGCTCTTTAGGCAAATAGTGATCACGTTAAGTTTCAAGTTTTATTTATTTTAAATGAATTTTTTTTTTGCAAGGAATCCAATATGTCAACCGATCTTTGTTAAATGGGGCCCAACATGACCCCTGGGTCTACCAATTATTTGCTGGGATGTCAGCATACAAATTTCATTTATATATGTAAATCCTGGTCATTTTTTTTAAAAGTTTGGGTCTAGTTATATCAATTCAAGGATGACTTCTTTGATCAAATAACTTTCATAATCCAAGATGGCCACCATATTGCTCAGTATTCAAAATAGCCACCAGATGGTGAAATATTTAAAGTTACAGTGTCTGGTTACCATATTATAATATCATGTACAAATATGAAATACAAGCTCAAATGCACTTTTAAAAAACTCGCGTGTGTTCGCTATGAACGGAGATCGTC